>NC_090437.1:562549355-562854441 GCF_031143425.1 Pleurodeles waltl | reverse complement strand
CAAGAAAAAAGTACCTGGTTTGCATGAAAAATCTCCGCTAAGAACCGCAGAGGAGGAGATGCGTGGAAAAAAAGGGGTGTGCGTCTATTTCTCGGGTTGTACACAGTGATGTGTCGTTTAGTTTTCATGCAGGAATGGCTCTGCGTCACTTTCCAGTGTTCTTTCATGGATCCTCTTCGGGTTGCGGGGTTTTCAGACGCCCCCGGGACGGTGCGTGGATTTCCTGCGCTGGCAGGATGTAGTCACAGGAGCCACTTTGATTCGGTGGACGTTGTGTCGAATTTTCTACCGCAAGGCAGGCGCTGCGTTGATTCCTCTCTGTAAGTCGGGCTGCATTGTTCCGGCTCAGCTGTGCGTCGATCCGGTGGGCAATGCGTTGTATTTCTGGTCGCTACACTGGAGCTGAGTTGATCTTCTCGATGCGAAGTCGGGCTGCGTCGTTCGGGTTCGGCGTTCTTTTCACCGCGGTGCAGGCTGTGCGTCATTTCCGGCAGGCAAGCGACACATTTTGCCGCACAAGGAGTCCTTCTTGTATAGATGAAGACTTTTTGGTCCTGAGATTTCAGGGAACAGGAGGCAAGCTCTATCCAAGCCCTTGGAGAGCACTTCTTCACCACAGCCATGGATCAGCAAGGCAGCAGGGCAACAGCAAGGCAGCAGTCCTTCACAGAAAGCAGACAGGTGAGTCCTTTGAGCAGCCAGGCAGGTCTTCTTGGCAGGATGCAAGTTCTGGTTCAGGTTCTCTTCTCCAGGAAGTGTCTGAGTTGGTAGGGCAGAGGCCCTGTTTGAATACCCAAATGTGCCTTTGAAGTGGGGGAGACTTCAAAGAGTGTCTTACAAGTGCACATAGTCTCCTTTCAGTTCACTCCTGTCTGCCAGGGTATGGGGTGTGGCAGTCTTTGTGTGAGGGCAGGCTACTGTCATTTGACATGCAAGTGTCAGGCCCTCCACCCTCCCAGCCTAGGAAGACCCATTCAAAATGCAGATGTATGCAAGTGAGGCTGAGTAGCATGTGTTTGGGATGTGTCTGAGTGAATGCACAAGGGAGCTGTCAACTAAAACCCAGCAGGATGCAGATTGTAAGGCACAGAAGGATTTAAGTGCAGAAAAATGCTCACTTAATAAAAGTGGCATTTCTAAAATAGTAATATTAAATCCAACTTCACCAGTCAGCAGACTTTTGCATCACTATTCTGGCCATACTAAATATGACCTTCCTACTCCTTTCAGATCAGCAGCTACCACTCAAACAATGTATGAGGGCAGCCCTAATGTTAGCCTATGAAGGGAGCAGGCCTCACAGCAGTGTAAAAATGAATTTAGGAGTTTTACACTACCAGGACATGTCAATTACACAGGTACATGTCCTGCCTTTTGCCTACACAGCACCCTGCCCTATGGGTTACCTAGGGCAGGCCTTAGGGGTGTCTTATATGTAGAAAAAGGGGAGTTTTAGGCTTGGCAAGTCATTTTAAATGCCATATCGAATTGGCAGTGGAACTGCACACACAGTCCATGCAATGGCAGGCCTGAGACAAGGTTCAGGGGCTACTTAAGTGGGTGGCACAATCAGTGCTGCAGGCCCACTAGTAGCATTTAATCTACAGGCCCTGGGCACATATAGTGCACTTTACTAGGGACTTATAAGTAAATTAAATAGTCCAATTGGGTATGATCCAATGTTACCATGTTTAAAGGGAGTCAGCATATGCATATTAGCACTGGTTAGCAGTGGTAAAGAGCGCAGAGTCTTAAAACCAGCAAAAACAGTATCTAAAAAGTGGAGGGAGGCAGGCAAAAAGTTAGGGGTGACAACCATAAGGCTGTCAGGTCTAACATGTGTCCCCCCCAGCTGAAAGTGGAGAGAGCAACCCAATCTCCTGGGAGCTCTGATTGCTAAGGCGGAAGTATCTGGAGAGACCATCAGCATTGGCGTGGTCAATCCCCGGGCGATGCTCCACCGTAAAGTCCACCCCCTGTAGGAAAATGGACCACCTCAAGAGTTTAGGATTCTTGCCCCTCATCTGCATGAGCCATCTGAGGGGCCTGTGGTCTGTCTGAACCCGGAAGAGAGTCCCAAACAGGTATGGTCTCAGCTTCTTCAGTGCCCAGGCCACAGCAAATGCTTCTCTTTCAAGAGCACTCCACCTCTGTTCCTGTGGTAATAGTCTTCTAGTCTACTGGTTGGTCTAAGCCCTCCTCATTTAGCTGTGCTAGAATAGCCCCTATGCCATGCTCTGAAGCGTCTGTCTGCACAATAAATTCCTGGGAGTAGTCAGGGGCCTTGAGCATGGGGACCATACACATGGCGTGATTCAGGGAGTCAAAGGCTTTCTGACAAGCCTCTGTCCAATTCACCAACCTAGGTTGGTTTTTAGAAGTAAGTTCTGTCAAGGGTGACACAATGGTACCATAGCCCTTGATAAACCTACGGTAGTATCCAGTGAGGCCTAAGAAGGCTCTCTCTTTGGTCTGTGTTATTGGTGGTTGCCAGGCTTTGATAGTTTCAATCTTGGCCTGGAGTGGCTGCACCTTACCACCACCTACTAGGTGTCCCAAGTACACCACGGAACTCTGCCCAATCTGGCACTTACTAGCCTTGATGGTCAGGCCTGCCTGTTGAAGAGCCTGAAGCACCTCTTTTAGGTGGAGCAGGTGTTCCTCCCAGCTGGAACTATAGACAGCTGTGTCATCTAGGTAGGCTGAGAAGTAGGCATCCTTGCCAGCTAGGACCCCGTTAACCTGCAGTTGGAAGGTAGCGGGGGCATTTTCCAACCCAAAGGGCATCACCCTGAACTGGTAATGGCTATCAGGTGTGGAAAATGCATATCTCTCTTTAGCCCCCTCAGTCAAGGTGATCTGCCAGTACCCTGATGTGAGATCAAAAGTACTTAGGAATTTGGCAGCGCCTAGCCTGTCTATGAGCTCATCAGCTCGGGGATGAGGTGAGCGTCAGTCCGTGTGAGTGAGTTGAGACCCTGGTAGTCCACACAGAACTGGAATTCTGGCTTGGTACTGGGTGCAGCAGCCTTGGGTACCATCACCACAGGGCTGGCCCAGGGACTGCTGGACTTCTCAATAACCCCTAGTGCCAACATCTTGGAGACCTCCTCCTTGATGCTGGCCTTCACTTTACCTGGCAACCTGTAAATGTTGTTCTTTACAGGGGGACTGTCTCCCATGTCAATATCATGGACACACAGGTGGGTGAGTCCATGAGTAAGGGAAAACAGGGGAGAGAACTGCTCCAACAATTCATAGCAGTCTCCTCTCTGATTTAGAGTCAGGGAGTCAGAGAGATTGATACCCTCCATTGACTCATCACCTTCTTTGGCAGAGAGGAGGTCAGGGAGAGGTTCACTCTCCTCTTCCATGCCCTCATCTGTCACAAGGAGCATACTGACCTCAGATCTCAGACCTCTTAAAATGAGGCTTGAGTTGGTTATGATGGAGAACCCTAAGGTGGTGTCTAGGGGTCTTGAGGTCCACTAAGTAAGTGGCCTCCCTCTTCTGCTCCTTGATCTCAAATGGGCCAGACTAGTGGTCCTGAAGAGCACTAGGCTGTACTGGCCCATCACCCAAACCTTGTCTCCAGGTGTGAACTCGACCAGAGTGGCCTTCTGGTCATACCACTCCTTCAACACCTCTTGACTGGCGTCAAGGTTACTCTTGGCCTGCTTCCAAAAGCTTTGGGTTTGGTTGCGGAGGGCCAGCATGTAGCTGACCACATTCTGGGGACGTGTCTTGGGAGCTTTCTCCCAGCCCTCCTTAACTATGCTTAGTGGTCCCCTGACAGGGTGACCATAGAGAAGTTCAAAGGGCTGAACCCTACCCCTTTCTGCGTCACCTCTCTATAAGCAAACAGCAAGCATGGCAATAGGACTTCCCACTTATGCCTCATGGCCTCAGGTAGGCCAGTGATCATTCCTTTAGGGGTCTTGTTAAATCTTTCAACAAGTCCATTGGATTGAAGATGATAAGGGGTGGTAAACCAGTAAGTCACCCCACACTCATCCCACATGGACTTTATGTACGCAGACATGAAGTTTGTGCCTCTGTCAGACACAACTTCCTTAGAGCATCTCACACAGGTAAATATTCCCATCAGGGCTCTGGTTACCACCGGTGCAGTCACTGTTCTCAGAGGAATTACCTCTGGACAGCGGGTGGCATGGTCCACCAAAACCAGGATAAACCTGTTGCACAAGGCAGTTTTGGGGTCCAAGGGACCAATGACATTGATGCCCACCCTTTCAAAGGGGGTGCCAATGAGGGGAAGTGGGATCACAGAGGCTTTAAGCCTTTTCCCTGTCTTCCTACTAGCCTGGCAGGTGGGGCAGGCCCTGCAGAAATCATCTGAGGCTACCTGCATTCTGGGCCAATGGAAGTGGGTGACAAGCTTGGCAAAGGTCTTGTCTTGGCCCAAATGTCCTGCCAGGGGGATGTCGTGAGCCAGACCCAGTAGGAAGGCCCTGTAACACTGGGGAACCACCAGCACACATGCTGCCCCAATGGCCGGAACCTTAGGCTCACTGTAAAGAAGATCATTCTCCCAGAGGCTTCACCGGCTGCTTGGGCAGTGGCCTGTTGTCTCAGACCCTCAAGGGTGGGGCATGTCTTCTGCTCATTGCAGAACTGTACCCTGGTTGGACCACCTCTATTTGCCAGCCAGCAAGTTCAGGCAGGTTGCCCAGGTGAGCTAAGTGCTCTCCTGTTGGCTCAGGGGCCTCCTCCTCCTCAGGTGTTCCGTCCACCACCATGGGAACATCTGAGGTGGGTTTCCCACGCCTCTTGCCCTTGCACTTTGCAGCTGTCTGGGCCATTGTTCTAGGCTCCAGACGCCCTTGACTCCCTTCCCGGACAGCCATGGACCTTGTGGTCATGCAGACCCACTCAGGCAATCCTAACATCTACAGGTGGGATCTGAGCTCTACCTCCTTCCAGGCAGTATGCTCAAGATCATTCCCTAAAACACAATCTACAGGCATGGCAGGACTCACAGCTACTTTCAGAGTACCAGAGACCGCCCTCCACTCAAAGGGAACCAGAGCCACCGGTAGGTGACTCTCACGATTGTCAGCGACTATGACCTGGTGGAATGCATTAGGGACTATCTGCTCTGCTGACACCAGCTGACTCTTGACAGTAGTCATACTGGCTCCTGTGTCACACAGAGCCCCCACCTTTTGCCCATCAATGGCGATCCACTGCCTATACTTTGAAGTATTCGCAGGCATGTGATATGATCCAAAGTTACCATGTTTAAACGGAGAGAGCATATGCACTTTAGCACTGGTTAGCAGTCGTAAAGTGTGCAGAGTCTTAAAACCAGCAAAAACAGTATCTAAAAAGTGGAGGGAAGCAGGCGAAAAAGTAAGAAGTAACCACCCTAAGGCTGTCAGGTCTAACAGCTGCATACTACAGATCACTGGGAGATTTCTTGGAACTGTATGTCTTACATAAAAAGAAAGACACAAAGGGCCTGATTACGACTTCAGTGGAGGAGATTACTCCATCCCAAATGTGATGGATATCCCGTCCGCCATAGTATGAGTTCCATAGGATATAATGGACTCGTAATTCGCGGGCGGGATATCCGTCACATTTGTGATGGAGTAATCCCCTCCACCGAAGTCGTAATCTGGCCCAAAGACTGCTTACTCAATGATATTATTACTACCAGATTCTTAGTGAGAGGATAGAGGAGTCTGCTTGACTTCTTAAATAATCCGCACAAGGGGGGCGCCTACAGCGACAAGTACAACTAGGTAGCACTGAGCACCTGGCTTGCTCAAATGGGATTACATATATGTAACATTACCGGAACTTAATTTACCTCGGATTGTGACTGCGTGAGCAGCATGCTGTTTAGAAACAAAATAAGTAGCCTTGTAGGACACAATAAATAGATATTTACTTACCAAGCCCCAAAACCTGGATCCCAGAAGTTCCTGCTCTCTGTCGGAGATGTAGGCCCAGCCGTGTGACAACTGCCCCTGGGTGCGCTGAACTCCAGCTTGCCTCTACACACACCGGCATACCCTCCCCCACAGTAGCTGATGCTCCCATAGACCATACTCACCCTGCCGTTTGCTGTCAGCATAGAAAGGAGATGGTGCTGCACAAAAGAAACTAGTGTGGCCACCTCTGCCTCAATGAAAATGGTACTGGGAGCCCTGGTGTTGTATTTTTAAGTCCACCTCCTTGCCTACTGTTGCATAGATTGGAATTGGATTAGTAATTTATACTATTCCAAAATCCAGCTCCCCTTAAGGCAAGTCATTAGAATGACTTGCGTGGTACAGTAATGCCTGGTAAGGTCACAGTACTGGTAGGGCCTGCGTGGAGAAGGCATGTGGGGTAGATATATGCAGGGTTCCTTCATACAGCTGGCACAGCACCATGCACAGAACGGGTAAAATAAAATAGTTGCATGTGCATGTGCTGTTTGTGCTCGCTTCACAGTGTGGAATGTGCTGCTGGCACCCATCAGCGTGAATGGACGGTGAAGGACGCTTCGGCCCATTAGCAGAGTGAGGTGGAGTTCTTTCTGAGGTTTTTAGCTACTCCGTGGAATTCCGCAAAGCAGAACTCTGCAAGTTCTGCCCAGGCCTCATTTATAGTAACTAATATAGTGATACTTTGAATCTGGTTGTTAGCTAACTCTAATAAAAAATTAGACTTCATTAAAATATAAATAAGCATTCTGATGTTAGCCTTTGGGGCTACCAGCACTACAATGGGGAAAACAATTTTGGCTGTTTTTCCCTAACAGGGCATGCAAAACATCTATTAAATTGTCCCTGTTTTTTTTATCATAATACACCCTGCCCTCTGGGCACCTAGGACAGACCTTATGTAATAAAAAGGTAGTTTTAGACTTTGGAAGTGCTGTTAATTCCAAAGTCATTTTGGACACAGTTTTATTTTACAACCAGCCTGCAAGGCAAGTCTGGCTTAAAATGACACCAGACACCACAGTAGTGCACATTTAAGGTCATTACAGCCACTGTAGCCTCTAAACGTACATTCCCTACCATAAACTACAGACTTACAGGTAGGTTGTATTGGCCAAGTAGAATTATACTAGATACAATATACCTGTAGAGAACAGACCACTTACCCTGGTAAGCAGAGCCTCGGGAACTTTCAGAGTCAATAACCATCAATTTCACTCACAAAATGGGGGTAATCAGGGCAAAAAGGATGACTTTACTACACAGATAGTTTCAGTGCTAAGCTAAGAGGGCTTTCCTTAATTTATTTGAGGGCATGAGCTCATGCAAATAAAGGAACCCTTTGCCTCTGCGCCCATACTGTATTACAGATATGGGCACAGATCAAAAAGCCTGCCAGGAGGCAGACTGCCTGTGCGCCACAAAGACGTAGCACCCAGTCAGTGCACCCCAAGGTTTCTCCTCTGAAGGGAGCAAAAAGAGTCCCATAGTTCCTCCCAGACACCCTTGGAAGACTGGTACTGTTACTCACTGCATGAACCTGCAGGGGTCTCTCTCTGGCCTCAACTTTTAAGTGCATGTGGCCTCTCTATCTTTCACTACCGCACTCCCTCAGGGCATTGTGTGTTTGTGTCTGTCCATCCTAGGGGCAGCACAATATTAATACTGTGACTCAATTTCCCTATCTGCAACTGGTGCACCAATTTGAATGTGTGCCATGGCACAAACAGGGCAGTGTGCCACGTTTGTAAAACAGACCCTCAACTTATCTGAGTGCAAAATTAGCAATATTCATGATTCTATCAACATAAACTCTATCTTGTGGAAATAGTTCCCAGTCCTTCCAGCTTCTATTTTGGGCCTACTCTTGACTTTTTGGCAATTGGAAGGTGATGAGTTTCTTGAACTGGCATCCAAGACAAAAAACATTTAACTTGCATATAATACTGTGCCCAGCACATGCATTAAACAATTTCCATCAACACTCATTTGGGATGTGAAAAATAGATAAATACATCCATAAATAGCTTTGATGTTCCTGGCATTTTTAAACACAACATCAACACTTCTGACAAAAGGTAGGTGGGGAAAAAAGCTCCAAACAAATTATTGACCAAGATTTTTTCCCCAGCAAAACTGAAAAAAATGGCGAGACTTCTAGAGTGTATACAACAGAACTATCTCTTCCACGATCACCAGGTGGGTTTCAAAACCAAGAGAGGTATGTGATTTAGCCAACACCAAAGGAACTCTCCAAGTACCAAGAAGAATATAAAAAAACAATATTTTTTAAAGTCTCATCTTTTTATGATAGGTTTGACAAATAAATACTCCCTTACAGCTGAAAATATGTGGGGGAATGCTGGTACAGCCTTTGCAAAGTCCCAATGCTTTCCTACCAACCTATCCAAAACCTAAAAATGGGTTATGTGTCCTCATCCTCAAGACTAGTGTCTTGCAACATAACCATGATGTTGGACCTGGCCCTTTTACAGGGTCATTCAGTAGACTTATTGCCCTTTTCCTCCTTGGTTTTCTGACCCTTGTTGGCTGACGTTATAACTTTGAGAACTTTTTCACTTCTAATCAGTGCTAAAGTGCATGTGCTCTCCCTTGTAAATTGGTATGATTGGCGTATACCTAATTGACATATTTAATTTACCTATAAGTCCCTTGTAAAGTGGTATCCCTATACCCAATGCCTGTAAATTAAATGCTACTAGTGGGCTTGCAGCGCTGCTTGCGCCAACCACTGAAGTAGCCTTTCAAACCTATCTCAGACCTGCTAGCGCAGGGCCTGTGTGTTCAGTTTTCTGCCACAGGAACATGGCATCTAAATGTACTTGCTAGGCCCAGAACTCCCCTTTTACTACAGGTAAGTCACCCCTAAGGTACGCCCTAGCTAACCTTATGGGCAGGGTGCCATGTATGTAGAAGACAGGACATGTGGCTAGTAATGTGCCCTTTCCTGATAGTGACAAACAGCCTATTTGGTTGTTCACTGCTGTGAGTGCTGCCTTCTCATTGGATTGCATTGGAAATGTCCTGCCTTATGTGTAAGAGGTATTTTCTGATTTATGAGGGGTATGGTTGTAATGGTGGTAAGAAATGCTGCTTACTGTTGTAGGTGTATTTTTTATAACTATTACAGAAATGCCACTTCTAGAAAGTGAGCATTTCTCTGTGCTTATGACTCTGGTGTTTTGCAGCTTGACTCCAATCCACGTACGGGCAGAGTGACAGTTGGGCTTTGTGCATACTTTTCAGACAGCCTGTACACAGGGAGGGTAGAGGTGTCACAGAGGTGCATCTACATATTGTATGGTATTCCTGGGCTGAGAGAAAAGAGAGGTGGGGCACACCTGCATTTGTAAAGGCTGTGCCCTGGCCTCGACACAATAGGGTTGTTTACCCCTCACTGATGTTTGGAGCCTGTGCTGGAGAGAGAAGGGGGCACTCCCAGAACCAGTTGTAACTGGTTGAAAACCCCTCTCCTCCCCATTGTAAAACACACTGCAAACAGAGTATAAGTACAGGGGAATTTTCCCCATAATTTAGACATTCTTGGGACTCCAGAGACTTGAAACTGGACACAGGAAGCTGCTGAATGGGCTCACCAGGTCCCACCTTGGACTGCTGCTGCTGTGCTGACCTGTGACCTGCCTGGACACTAGGAGGAACTGCCCCCATGTGCATCCTGCTAGCCCTGTGCTCTCCCTCTTTCTTGTCTACAGGGGCAGGGTGCCGTGACCCTGGCCCCTGCAATCAGCTCCTGCACAAGGAGAGCTGCATCTCCTCATAAAGTGCTTATAGAGCACTTTTTTTCCTGGTCCTCTTAGCACTTTGGGAAGCGCGACATCATTCCTCCACGCTGGAGAGCGCTTTGTTGTACCCTTGCGCTTCTGAGCGCATTGCCGTGCTGATAAGGATCACCACCGTGACCCGGCTTTGTTGATTTCAGTGCGCCGGAGTCGCGCTGTCCCCGGTGCCCCCAGGGCACCACCAGATGAAAGGAAAGGAGCGAGTGAGCTCCTATCGTGCACCCGGGGCACATGAGTCCTGGAAGAGTGCCCCCGGGGCACCTGCTGGAACTGCTCCACGTGGGAGCCCTCGCCGCAGAAGGAGAAGCCGGGATTCCCCGATTGAAGTCGGAAAGCGAGAACACGGTCCCCGGCTGCTGAGCCCTGTGAACTGAATTGGGCCACCCAGAAGTCCTGGAGGGCTCGGGTCACACCCTTCCGGAGGGAGGAGGGGAGCTAGGATTCCTCCTTTGCAGCCAGACCATGAGAATGCGGTCCCAGACTGCCGAGCCCTGTGCGTCCCCGCCTCCCGTGCCCAGCAGTAGAGATTGCGGGCAGGAGCAAGCCTCACTGGATGCCCCCATGCCACCAGATCTCTCTTCCTTCCCCCCGTGGTGGGGTTTCATTCTGTCCCCCCTCCCTTGGTCGGAGGGCCTATAGAGGCCCGGGAGGGAGTCCTTGGAATCTCAGGTCCCAGGAGGGGCCCTGATTAGAGAACAAGGGGGAGAGCGTACTGCCCCCTTTGTCAGGATCTATTCGTGGCCCCCACTTCGCACCTAGGAGGGCCGGGGGCCCCCATAGTGATCTTCTTGGCACTGGGAGTGCAGTTTTCGTCCTAAAACAGGTACTTTTTCAAAAGCCTAACCTAATTCTTATTTTTCTATTCCGGACTGGCTAGAATTGTTATAGTAACCTGTTTTTATGATGACACATATATGTGCTGATGTTCCTTTCATGGGCAGGACATGCTGATATATGTTTTTATGACTTGCCATATGTTCTCTAATGTTCCTTTTAAGGATACTTATGATGTGTTCATGACAAGTACATATATTATATCATCTTTTGTGATTCCTGACTACTGCTTATGTTGCAGAATCCTGAGTACTTACGTGTTCTAATGTGACAACTGCTTATTCTTGCAGAGTATTAGTAACTTCTGTAACATTCTGACAACTGCTAAGGTAGCAGGGTATTATTGACATGTAATGTTTGGTTTAATTATGTTTGGTGCGATACAGTTTATTTTTACATAGCTTTGTGTTGTGTTTACTTTTTGGTGTACATATTGCATCACATGTGTTGTGTGTGTTGTGCAAACGCTTTACAATTTGCCTCCGGGTGAGGCCTGACTGCTCGTGCCAAGCTACCAAGTGGGTGAGCAGAGGTTTTCTTGGACGTGTAACTCCCTTGCCCTGACTAGAGTGGGAGGGTTCTGCCCGGCTTACATGCATACCCTAGCCAACCAGAAACCCCATTTCTAACACCTGAGGTTAGTACTCTCGCTTGCTCTTCATTATAGAAGTGCACCTACTTGCAAATCTCCATGCACAATACCTACTGAGTTCCAAACATATGCCAAAGACACCCAAATCAAATACATGCTAGAAAATAAACAAGGTTAACCAGATCATATTTTGGCCACATCTTCCATGTTATTAAGCATGGCTTCCTCTCCACTACTGAATCTAAGAATGTCCTTTTATTGATACAAAAATCTGAACCTCATTCCTTTACCTTCATGACCCCCCTAAACCTTGGAACATTCCATCAACATCCCGAAAAGATAGAAACATATGAATTATCTTTGACATTGGTTTCTCCTTTAGTATTAAAATTGGGAAAGGAATCAACATGCAACTCTCCTTCCGCCAAACAATTCTTCTCCTCCTCAGATGTACCACAGTGTGAAGTTCACAATAGCACTGGTCATGCCACATACTTACTATTACAAACTTTTTCTCAGATCTCTAAAAGTATTTTCCCTCTGTACTTACCAACTAAGAGTCTTTTCTTGTCAACTGCACATCTCATCATCAAGCAATCCATCAAACAGCTGTAACATGGGCACAAATGTTTGGAGGTCCATAGTTGTAGACTAGGGACACCTTGAACCTAAATCTGAGAACTGAACCAAACATACCCATGTCGGAAACATAAAAAAGTTGAAACTGAAACTCTCGATATTTGTCTATGGTTAACCTCTGCAGCAAACGGTTTACCATTGACAACGAACATGTGAAAGGGCCTGCCTCACCAATCAGAACCTTGCATATGTGTTTTTTTTACTCCTCTTCACAGCTGCAAATTAACAACAGAAGACATCCATCTTTAAAACTTCCAAAAACATAAATAATTAAACAAACCTAACAGACTAAGGGGGTCATTACAACATTGGCGGTAAATGCCGCTTACCGCCGTGCAGAAGGCAGTCAATACACCGCCGGGGAATTCCGCCACAGCTATTACGACCCACAGCTCGGAATCTGCCAAAAATCCAGACACCCACACAAGTCCGCCACACCAAAGGTGAGTGATAAACTGCCGATAACAAAACCTCCACCTTCACGGCAACAGGAATACGCCCACACTATCACGACCCACGAATCCACGCGGCGGTCTTTCAACCATGGAAAACCATTGGCGGTACACACCGCTGCGCTCAAAACACACACACATTTACAAAACACTACCACCTTAGACAATTCGAAATACACACACCTGATACACATACACACACCACTCCCACACACCCAATACAATATAAAACCCTCACCCACATCACCCATAAACCCTTACTACCAAAATTTAGACGAAGGCCAGAGAGACAGCACAGCAAAGACAACACCAGCTTACAGAGGCACACAACACCATCAGACATACACATCCACGCACAAAACACCACACACCCCTAAACATCACCCCACACATCACAACACACACCACCTCACAGATCACCCACACCTCCCCATGGCACCGTAAAGACACCCCAGGTTTTCAGAGGAGGAGCTCAGGGTCATGGTGGAGGAAATCATCCGGGTAAAGCCACAGCTATTCGGATCACAGGTGCAGCACACCACCATAGCTAGGAAGATGGAGCTATGGGGCAGAATCGTGAACAGGGTCAACGCAGTGGGACAGCACCCAAGAACATGGGATGATATCAGAAAGAGGTGGAACGACCTACGGGGAAGGTGCGTTCCGTGGTCTCAAGACACCACATTGCGGTTCAGAGGACTGGAGGCTGACCCCCACCTCCTCCCCCACAACTAACAACATGGGAGGAGCAAGTCTTGGCTATACTGCATCCTGAGGGCCTCGCAGGAGTAGCTGGAGGAATGGACTCTGGTAAGTCAACTCTTAACTATTACATCCCCCACCCTACCTGCATGCTATCACATACCCCTACTCTCGCCCTCACCCCATCACTCCAACTCCTCACATATGTCCCACTAGCACAAACCACACATCCCCACACCAAGCCCTGCATGCAACAACAAAGTATGGACACCCATCACCAATGCATGGCCACTACACATACCCACACAGACCCCTAAACAATTATCACACAAGGTGCTACACAGGAATGGAAGCACTGGGGTACAGGGTCACCCATCCATTGCATTGCACACCATGGCACACACAGATGCAATAATCATGCCTTTACACCCCTGCAGGACCCCTACCCAATGTCACCGGACAGGATGTTCCAGACATGTCCACTCCACCCACAGAAGAGGCCCACAGTGATGACAGCAGCTTTGTCCAACTGGATCTAGATGACCAGCCCGGCCCATCTGGGACCTCGGGACAGTCGGTTCCCCTCACACTGGCACAAGCCACAACAGAACCTCCCCCCTCTGGAAACATCAGCACAGCACCCACCCAGCGGGCCCATACCTCTGTCCCCAGGACACGTCAAGCAGCAGTGTGTCCACCACTAGAGGGAACCCAGGCTAATCCACCACCCCAACAACAGCAGGGACCTGGGGGCAGTGGTAGTGGGCACACGGTTCAGGGAACAGAGGCCCAGGAACACAGGGGAACTGGGAGGGCTGCTGTGCGACAGGGGGAGGACAGGCCCAGGGAACCCACTCTCCACGAGGCCCTCTCCAGCATCATGGGAGCCTACCACCATTCCCAGGAGACGATGGCAACGGTACTAGCCAAGTTTGAGGAGACCCAGCGGCTGCAGGAGGAACAATATTTGGGGTTCTGGGAGGAAATCAAATCCATCAATACCACCCTGGGAACCATTGTAGGGGTGCTGAAGGAATCCATGAACACCAGGAGGGACACTGTGGCACAACAAGGGGCCCCTGACACTAGCCTGGACGATGAACTGCCCCCCACCTCCGCCAGCGCTGGTGGACAGGAGGCACCGCCACAGGACCACGACACCAGCACCCCACCCTCTGCAGAGGGAGAACCACCATGCAAGCGGTTCCTGAGATCCAGCACAAAGACAGAGAATAATGCCAAGACCCCCCGCCAAGAAATGAGACCACCCTGATTGTCATCCTTCTGTCCCACTTTGTCACCCTGTCCATCCTTAAACTGCCCCAGCTCCACTTCCTATGCCCCTTTGGACAATGCACCTGTGAGACTAATAGACTGGACTCTGCCAGGGACATATCTCCACCATCACCCCTGACCATTTTACAACCCCCTCCACTATTTAGTACTTAATTAAACACCCTTAAATCACAAAACTATCTGGAGTCAGTCTGTGCTTTCACAAATGTGTATTTGAAATAACTGAGGGAAATAGCAATGTCCATTGTATTGTCAACATACCTATGTCACACAGCTCTAGTCCATGAGGTAACATAGCAGAGGTCAAACAGTGGGACCCACATCTGTGAAATTGAAAGGGAAAGTGACAAATCAGGGTCCATACACTGGGTGAAAGTGACAGATAGATGAGAGGTAGAACACGTGTATCAGATGTAGGAGGTAGTGATGTCTTCTTACCTGTGTCTCACTGGAAGTATTGATGAATCACTGTGTTTCTGTTGTCGATATCCTCTTCTTCTGCCTCCTCTTCCTCACTGTCCACAGGCTCCACAGCAGCCACAACACCTCCTTCAGGACCATCCTCCTGCAGAAAAGGCACCTGTCGTCGTAAAGCCAAGTTGTGCAGCATACAGCAGGCCACGATGATGTGGCACATCTTCTTTGGTGAGTAGAATAGGGAACCACCTGTCATATGGAGGCACCTGAACCTGGCCTTCAGGAGGCCGAAGGTCCTCTCTATAACCCTCCTAGTTTGCCCAGGTGCCTCATTGTAGCGTTCCTCTGCCCTTGTCCTGGGATTCCTCACTGGGGTCAGTGGCCATGACAGGTTGTGGTAGCAGAGTCACCTGCAAATGTCGAGGGACTGTTAGACACACACTAACCCCTAGGGACAACCCTAGACCCACACAAATATTCACACTGTATAGAGTCCATGTTCTCACCTAATAGCCACACACAGTGCCTCTGGAGTTGCCCCATCACATAAAGGATTTTGCTTTTCCTCAGAATGTAAGCATCATGCACTGAGCCAGGAAACTTGGCATTCACATGGGAGATGTACTGGTTCATCAAACACACCATTCGCACATTCATCGAATGGTAACTCTTCCGGTTTCTGTACACCTGTTCACTCCTGCGGGGGGACCAAGGCCACATGTGTCCCATCAATGGCACCTATGATGTTGGGGATATGTCCCAAAGCATAGAAGTAACCTTTCACTGGAGGACAATTCTCCACCTGAGGGAAAACAACGTAGCTGTGCACGTGTTTCAGCAGGGCAGACAACACTCTGGACAACACATTGCAGAACATAGGCTGGGACATCCCTGATGCTAAAGCCACTGTAGTTTGAAAAGACCCACTTGCCAGGAAATGGAGTACTGACAGGACCTGCACTAGAGGGGGATACCTGTGGGATGGCGGATAGCTGACATCAGGTCTGGCTCCAACTGGGCACACAGTTCATGGATTGTGGCACGGTCAAGTCTGTAGGTGACAATTACATGTCTCTCTTCCATTGTCGACAGGTCCACCAGTTGGTGGTCAGTTCCAGGGGCCTGGACAGCTTCCATGTAGGCCAACCGTCAGTGGAGTGTCACATCCACTACCTCAGTCCTTGGCAGGATGAAACACTCTGGGTACAAAGCCCCCTCCAGAACCAGTGGAGTATCACATGCACTACCTCAGTCCTTGGCAGGATGAAGCACTCTGGGCACCAAGCTCCCTTCAGAACCAGTGGAGAAAGGCATCCACTACCTCAGTTCTTGGCAGGATGAAGCACTCTGGGCACAAATCCCCCTCCATAACCAGTGGAGAACTGTTATCCACTTGAGAGACTATGGCTTTGCTCTCAGGATGCAGCAGTGGGCAAACCACCCACTGGAGAGACTTGAGAGACTGTTGCTTTGCACTCCCCAGGATAAAGCAGTGGGCAAACCACCCACTGGGAGACTTGGGAGACTGTGGCTTTGCACTCCCCAGGCTAAAGCAGTGGGCAAACCACCCACTGGAGAGACATGAGAGACTGTGGCTTTGCACTCCCCAAGATGCAGCAGTGGGCAAACCACCCACTGGGGAGACTTGAGAGTCTGTGGCTTTGCACTCCCCAGGATAAAGCAGTGGGCAAACCACCCACTGAAGAGACTTGAGAGACTGTGGCTTTGCACTCCCCAGGATTAAACAGTGGGCAAACCACCCACTGTAAAGACTTGAGAGACTGTGGCTTTGCTCTCCATAGGATAAAGCAGTGGGCTAACCACCCACAGTAAAGACTTGTGAGACTGTGGCTTTGCACTCCCCAGGATACATCAATGGGCATGGTGCCCCCTCGTGGAGCTGGCGTCGTGCACTCATTTGGCTGAGGTGCCCCCCTTTCCCTGTGCTTGTTTTATTTCGATCTGATGCCCCTGCAGTGTTCTCTCCATTTTGATCGGGCATCTTGTGTGGGTCTCGCCCATGCATTTTGGGCCCAGTGGTCCACGGACTATGTATGTGCAGTACATGGACTTGAATTCTTAGTGTATATATTTGTTAATAGTGTATATATATTTTTGAGTAATGGATTTTTATTGATTACAATCGTTCAACTAATTTTCTTTTGTCCTTGCGTTCTTCCAGGGAGGTTGGGGGGTGTAAATGTAATGTATCAACATGTATTTGTGTGTGTGTTGTAGTGGGTGAGGGTAGGGGTGGGGCTTTTGTGTGTTGCATGTGTGTGTCCCTCTCTTTCCCTCCCCCTTCCCCTGTGTCGTGGGTGCAGTACTCACCGTGGTTGTCGCTGCCAGCGTTCGTGCTCCTGGTAGAGGAGCAGGAAGACAATGGCAGGTAGAATTTGGAGTTCTGGCTCCATGGCGTCCTTGTTCCTCGTGGGGTGTGTAGAGGTGAGCGTTTTCCCTTCCAAGTCCTGTTTCAGCTGTGTTTTTGTTTGCGGTGAATCCACCCCGGAAATGGCGACGGATTTGCATTTCATGATACTGTGGGCGGTACATTGCCTTCCGCCTGTCTGTTGGCGGTGACCGCCACGCTGTTTGTTTGTACTGCCGTGGCGGTCAGAGTGTTAAAGTGGCTGTCTATGTTGGCGGTTTCCGCCACGGTCGTGATTCTGTTTTTTTTACCGCCGGCCTGTTAGCGGTTTTACCGCAACTTTAACACCGACTGCCAGGGTTGTAATGAGGGCCTAAGACCCTCATTACGAGTGTGGTAGTCTTACCACCGCGGAACTGCTGGTAAAGACCACCTCATTACAAGTAGGCCCATTTGGCCAAAGGCACACCGCCACAACACCACCCGGCCAACTAGTACGGTCACACCAACGCGGCCAGTGGTGAGCTCCTCCGGGCTGGAGAAAGGCCTCAGACCACCGGCCGTATCGGGAGGCGGCATGACACCAAGCTTTTCACAGTGGTCACCCCACTACGAAAAGCCTAGTGGTAATGTACCCGTTGACAAGAATTCCCATTCCTGTCGCTGGCAAGTGCACCCCAACATGTCCACACACATCCCCACCGGTCCACAGACTTCCAAACACCCCCATCCAACCGCACATATCCATACTAACACCCCATCCACTCTCACACTGACATAGACACACCCCCACTCACACATATGCACCCCCTCCATAATGATTCACAACCCACCCCCTCAGCATTCATGCATACCCCACGCCCTCCACACATACATACATTCACACACACACTCATCCACACCCTTCCATACAAAATCCCCCTCATCCACACACTTCATACAAACACCACCACATCCACACACATCCAAAAATACACCCCCACTAAACCGCATCCACAAACAAAGACACGCCTACACACTCACAGAATTGCACACATGAACCCCCCTCATCCACAGGCATACACAGACACCCCCAATCACTCACAGATTTGCACTCGCATGCATCCAAATACACACACCTACTCACTTGCACCCCAACACCACCCTCTGCATACATGCAGACACACACATCTTTCACACACATATACATACACAGACGCACTCACACACACCCATTCCACTACACATACACGTAGTCTGCAGTAGTATATTGAGGGGGAAAACATGGGTTCTCTGAGGAGATGGTTAAGCATCAACAAAGCTATAAGTTTGAAAGCTTTCAGAAAACCCACTGGTGATTTTCACATTCATTTTGCACACAACACTTTAGCACAAAAGAAGGTTAAATATATGTCCATATTTGGCTAGAAAAACACTAAAAACCTCCAATTCTATGAATGGTGTAGTTGCATTTATTTTTTTATATTGTTCATTTAAAACCCAGATTTTAATAAATGTAATAAGAACACCATGATTGCAAGCACTTTCCTGCAACACATTTAGGGGGTCATTACAACCCTGGCGGTCGGTGCAATAGTGGCAGTAGTACCGCCAACAGACTGGTGGTACATACCACTAATTTCACACACTGACCGCCACGGCGGTAACAACCGCTGGGCTGGAGACTAGAGTCTCTAGCCAGGCGGCCGTCACTAGGCTACCCATGGCAATATGACCCTGCCCACCACCATGGTTTCCGTGGCTTCTGTACCACCACAAAACCATGGCGGTAGGCACTATAGGGGTCTCCCCATCTACTCCCCAGAGTCCTCCCCCACGTTTCCCCTCCAGACCCCCCAACATACACACACCTACACGCACATACCTACACACTCATAAATACATGCATACCCACATTCACCCACGCATGCACACATTCATACACACAGCAACACTCACTAACATACATTCTAGCACACACGCAATCACAGGACACAACAGACATATATACTCTCACACCCATACATGCACACACACATTACACATGCCTCACACCCGCATGTACGCATACAAACACAGTCACACACACACCTCCCACACACAAAACACCACCAACCCCCTCCACTGTTGGAGAACCTGACTTACTTGCTTGCAGAGGGTCCTCCGGCAGGATACGGGACACAGCGCTGCTGCCAGCAGCAGCGTCCACCAGAAGAACACGGTCAGCCGCATTCTACTGGCGTGGCGCTGCTGCTGGCAGCAGCGCCACCTTTCCGCTGTCTGCTGCCATGACCGTAGTTGGAATTCCTCTAGCCTTCTGGCGGAATCCTGGCTACAGTCATATTTTGGTGGATTGTTGGTAGCCACAGTGACGGTATGTTGGCGGCCGTCGCTTTGGCAGTAGGCGGCATTTACTGCCAATGTTATAATGAGGGCCTTAATCTGGCCGACCAAGAAAGTTTTCCAGTAAATATTTCTAAGGTTTTGATAACATCTCATGTTGAGAATTGTTAGATCTGACAGCCTTAGGGTTTCAGCTTTATGCCTGCTTCCCTCTACTTTTTGACATTGTATTTGTTGGTTTTAGTACCCTGCACACTTTACCACTGCTAACCAGTGCTAAAGTGCAGTTGCTCTCTCCCTTAAAACATGGTGACATTGGCTCATGCGCAATCGGCTTATTTAATTTACTAATAAGTGTCAGGAATCCCTAAGGTGCCTCCTGTGTTATCTGTCAGCATCCCCAGGGATTAGTGTTAAATCACACCTCTGTTCTTGGTTAAACCTTCATGTTTCTAATTAAATATATTGTGCTGTGTTACACAATCGGTTTTATCAATGCTTGTTTTACCAATGCTTGTTTGCTAATGTGAGCAGGTGTAGACATGTGCTTCTAATTGGATGTGGTATAGACATGTGCTTCTAATTGGGTGTGGTGACTCATCCACATGTGGAAACTCAACTGCTTTCCTGATTGGCTAAAAATAGCAGAGTGAAGCATGCCTCGCTGCTTGGCTTTGTTTTGCTTCCGGATCTCAGCATCTGACTTGGCAGTCCAGCCCCTGTTGTCATTCTCGTATTCAGGACTTTTGAGGCAAGTCTTTTCTTCGTTCCTGTACCAACTGACATCAGGCATTCCTCCAGCACTCCGGAAAAATGGCAGCTAAGTGACTAGTATTCTCCAGGGAGTTTGTTCTTTGAGCGCCACGCTATCCTAGCACAGCTGGTGTATTTCAGACCTAGTATTTTGGCAGAGTGCTTATCTTGAACAGTCAAATGCATTTCTGAACATTCTACATTATTATTGTAGTTACTTGCCTAAATGTGCTTCAGGAAATCTGTTTGAGCTCAAATACTACAAAAAGTGACATTGCAATTTTAAAAGAGCATTTACGTGACTTTTCTTTCTCTAATAGCATAACTCTTGGATTTAAATTGTGTCATTCATGGCTGTGTTTCAGGTTTAAGGATTTTGCTTTTGAAGTGTTTTTCACAAACACAGTGAAACCAGACCAAACTGTGCCACCCTAACTGTTTAAACCCAGAGTGGACATTCGTATTTCTTGGATTGTTTTTGTTCCTTTTAGTTTAACCCTATGCATGCAAGAAAGTTATACGTGATATAAATAATGCCCTTGTTTGTCTTTCTTGTGCATGATAAGTGCAATCATAGTTATAATTGTAGTGTACAACAGTGAATCTCTGTGAAGCCAGCACTAGTGTTGTGGTACTTATTGTTATGGTACTCAGTTTGGGTTTTTGGTAATGCAGTGTTAGTAATTGTGCCAACAGTTATTATTATCCAGGAAAAGTGCTGGAGCATCCCGGTGTTCTTCTACCACTCCCGTGCCCATATCAGAAAGAGATTCAGTTTCAATGAAGTTGAGTGCACTAACCCTACTATCACTCTATCAACAACGACCTGCCCCCCGAAGATACAGGGTGGCTGACTGGACCAGCAAGACGTTGCAGTGTCTTGTCTCTTTCTCTTCCACTCCCCCTTTCCTTTTGGGATGCCTATCGGGGTTTCTGTGTCCACCCTAGTAAAGTACACTACATGTGCCCAGGGCCTGCAGATTAAATGCTACTAGTGGGCCTGAAGCACTGAGTGTGCCACCCACATAAGTAGCCCCTAAACCATGCCATTGCAAGGCCTGTGTGTGCAGTTTCACTGTCAATTCTACTTGCATTTCAAAAGTACTTGCCAAGTCTTAATCTCCCCTTTTTCTACATGTGTCACCCCTAAGGTAGGCCCTGGGTAAGCCATAGGGCAGGGGGCTATGTAGCTAAAAGGCATGACATATACCTGTGTAGTTTATATGTTCTAGTAGTGTAAAGCTCCTAAATTTGTTTTTCACTGCGGTGAGGCCTGCTCCTTTCATAGGCTAACAATAGGGTTACCCTCATATACTGTTTGAATTGTAGATTCTTATCTGAAAGGAGTAACAGGGTCATATTTAGTATGGCCAGAATGGTAATGCAAAATCCTGCTGACTGGTGAAGTTGGATTTAATATTACTATTTTAGAAATGCCACTTTTAGAAAGTGAGCATTTCTCTGCACTTAAATCCTTCTGTGCCTTACAATCCATGTCTGGCTAGGTTAGTTGACAGCTCCCTTGTGCATTTCACTCAGACAACCCCAAACATAGGATGCTCAGTCACACCTGCACACATCTGAATACTGAATGGGTCTTCCTGGGCTGGGAGGTTGGATGGCCTGACACTAACATTTGAAAGGACAGTGGACTGCCCTCATACAATGGACTGCCAAAACTCCTACTGGGACGCTGGCAGACAGGATGGAACTGAAAGGGGACCTTTTGCCTTTATAAGCCACTCTTTGAAGTCTCCCCTACTTCAAAGGCACATTTGGGTATATAATCCCCCCTCCTGCTAGTGCTGAGCCCTTTTTTGGCTATTTGGGGTAGTTCACGTTTAGGCTTTCATAACTTTTTTTCCACATAAGCTATCTATGCCTAATTTGTGTCCTTTTTTCCAACATCCTAGGGATTCTAAAGGTACCCAGAGTTTGTGGGTTCCCATGGAGGAGACCAAGAAATTAACCAAAATACAGCTAAAATGTAGTTTTTTCAGAAAAATTGGAAAAAGAGCTGCAGAAGAAAGCATGTGTTTTTTTCTGTGAAAATGGCATACACAAAGGGTTTGTGGTGCTAAAATTACCATCTTCCCAGCTTTCAGGAACAGGCAGACTTGAATCAAAAAACACATTTTTCAACACAGTTCTGGCATTTTACTAGGACATACCCCATTTTTACTATTGTTGGTGCTTTTAGCCTCCTTCCAGCTAGTGACAGAAATTGGTGTGATATCAATGCTGGATCCAGGACAGCTAAACATTTCTAAAAAGGAGACACAATTCTGAATTCAGCAAGGGGTCATTTCTGTAGATCCTACAAGGTTTTCCTACAGACAATAACAGTTGAAATAAAAACATGTTGAAATTGAGGGGACAAATCAGCTATTTTTCTACATGTTTTACGCTGTAACTTTATCCTGCGATGTCATATTTTCAAAAGTAATTTACCATTACGTCTGCTGAACTCTTCTAGTTGCAGGGATATATAGGGCTTGTAGGTTCAACAAGAACCCTAGGTACCCAGGTGCTGCAAAGTTCTGGAATCTGAGAGGAGCCACAAACTTCCTTCCACCCAGCATTTCTACAAGTCTCCCAATAAAAATGGTACCTCACTTGTGTGGGTGGGCCTAGTGCCCGCAACAGAAAATGCCCCAAAACACAACATGGGCACATCACATTTTCCCAAAGAAAACAGACCTGTTTTTTGCAAAGTGCCCAGTTGTGGATTTTGGCCTCTAGCTCAGCCTGCACGTAGGGAAACCTAGCAAACCTATATATTTTTGAAAACTATACACCTATGGTAATTCAGAATGTGGTGACTTGTGGGGCTCCTACCAGGTTCTGTTACCCAGAATCTTTTGCAAACCTCAACATTTGGCAAAAACAAAAAAGAATTTACCTTGGATTTTGGTGCTTCAAAGTGCTGGAATCTGAGAGGAGCCACAAACTTCCTTCCACCCAGCAGTTCCACAAGCCTCCTGATAAACATGGTACCTCACTTGTGTGGGTAGGCCTAGTGCCTGCAGCAGGAAAGGCCCCAAAACACAACATGGACACATCACCTTTTCCCAAAGAAAACGAACCTGTTTTTTGGAAAGTGCCTAGCTGTGGTCTTTGGCCTCGAGCTCAGCCGGCACCTAGGGAAACCATGTAAACCTATACATTTTTTTAAACTAGACATCTAGGGGAATTCAGAATGGGGTGACTTGTGGTGCTCTCACCAGGTTCTATTACCCGGAATCCTTTGCAAACCTCAAAACTTGGCAAAAAAACACTTGTTCCTCACATTTCGGTGATGGAATGACCTGGAGTCTGAGAGGAGCCACAAATTTCCTGCCACCGAGCATTCCTCATGTCTCCCAATAAAAATGGTACCTCACTTGTGTGGGCAGGCCTAGTGCCTGCGACAGGAAACGCCCCATAATGCAACATGGACACATCAAGTTTCTACATTGAAAACTGACGTGTTTTTTGGAAAGTGCCTAGCTGTGGATTTTAAGCTCTAGCACAGCCGGTACCTAGGAAAACCTAACAAACCTGTAAATTTTTTAAAACCAGACACCTAGAGGAACCCAGGATGGGGTAACTTGTGGAGCTCTCACCAGGTTCTGTTACCCAGAATCCTTTGCAAACCTCAATGTTTGGCAAAGAAACACTTTTCCCTCATATTTCGGTGATAGAAAGTTCTGGAATCTGAAAGGAGCCACAAATTTCCTTCCACACAACATTCTCCTAAGTCTCCGGATAAAAATGGTACCTCACTTGTGTAAGTAGGCCTAGTTCCCGCGACAGGAATAGATCACATAACGGTTAATGTTGGTCCTTACATGAGGGCAACTTTTGACCCTGGGGTGATCCATTCCTGACGCAGGCACTAGATACAGGCAGTCAAGTGGGGTTGAGTCTTTATCAGGACAGGTGGGGAAACACTGGGTGGTAGGAATATTGTGGATCCCAGCATATTCCTGTAGTTTGTGTGTCAGAAATGCAAGAAAAAATTTAATTTTTATTCAACATTTCACCTTTGCAGGGTATTCTGGGTAAGAAAGCTTTGGGTAATCCACTCAAGTCACACCTCTGTGGACTCCCCTAGATGTCTAGTTTCCAGAAATGTCTGGGTTTGGTAGGTTTCCCTATATGGCCGCCAAGCCCAGGACCAAAAATACAGGTGCCTGCTAAACAAAACCAGGTTGTTTTGTGATAGATAATTTTGATGTCTCCACAATATGATTTGGGCTGTGGAATTTGGGGATGAACTAAATTGGGAAGCTCCCAAGAGAGCACTTTCTCTGTGCTTGCCGCCCCATGCACCTGCTCTCTGGGCTGAGCTACCCCGCTATTGTCCCGCTGTACAGACTGTGCTTGTGAAGGGACAGCAGGACAGTCCTAATCACCTCCCTCATGATCAATGGAAGAGGAGTTGTCGAATGGGACTCCTTCAATTGAAAAATCACTCCCAGAGTCTGAGCCATTGCCCTATCCCTCAGATGCTGTCTCAGTATCTGCTGTCTCAGTCACTGATCGTACATCAGAGCTGTCCTCTATAACCCGAGGGAGGGCTTGACCAGCAGTCATTCAACAAGATGCCATCTCTGCTACTGGCTAAAATGTTGTTCTAAAACACTAGCCTATGTAGACAGTCACAAACCTGCTGGTGGGTGTGATACATGCAACAGTAGAGGCCACCTTACCTTCGCTTCTTCCCTCAATCAGCACGTTCTTTCAAGACACAAAAAAAGACGCACTGTTACTTCATCTTGTCACCTTCCAATCATCACAGTCTTTAGCCCCTCTAGCGCCCAGTCCAACAATCATTATAGGTGCTCCCATTCCCATGACCTCCTCCTCGGATTCCCTCACTACCACCCAGCAAAAGTGCCCTTCATCTCTCCATAGCCCCAAGCAAATACATTTCATTTGTATTATAGCGCAGGTAATGGCGGACTTTACTTATCTACTCAGCTATTTACATTAAATACAGATTTGATCTTTGCAGTAGGCATATAAACCTTCTGTGTTACTTTAACTGCCACTAGACAAAAGTCAGATCCTTTTGTAGCAGAAACGTAATCACAAGACTTACTTGACTTTTTTATTGCTGCCTAAAAGCTACAGTTGAAATGCGTCAGTTGAAGTATGTGCATTGCTTTGAAGTCGCAAGCTGCAACTGCAAGAGAACTGGTGGCGAATATATATATATACATATATATATATATATATATACATATATATGTATACATCTATATATATATATCTATATATATGTATATATATAGAGAGAGATATATCACGTTTATATGTGGGTGTGGTTTCCTGGGGGCCTGTCGCAGCCCCCAAGGGAAACCCCACACACATTGACAAAAGTGATCGCCATATATATGTATGGATATATATATACATTTGTATGTATATATATATATATATATGTATATATATATAGACATCTATATATATACATATCTATATATAGATATAGCTATCTATATAGAAAGATGTATCTATCTCTATAGATAGATACATCTACATAGATATATCTATAGATAAATCTATTTATGTATAGATCTATAGACTTTTTTAATAGCTGTATGGTTTCCTTGGGGGCCATAGAGGACCCCAGGGAAACCATACAACTATTTAATAAAATGATTGCCCCCACAGGGGGGTCGCCCTTCTCATGGGCGAACCCCTGTCAATTTCTTTTTTTTAAATGTTTTAAACCCCTGGGGGTTGTGATTTGGCGCAATCACACCCCCCAGGGCTAAACCTACCTTTAAAAAAAAAAGTATGCCTGGGGGGGGGTTGGCCTGTTTGCCGAGGGGGCCGATCCCCCAAGTGAAATCCCTGGTGTTTAGTGGGTTTTCCTGGCCCTCGAGCGCTGCTGCGCTGGGATTGAGTGGCAGGAAACCAGTTCGGGAAGGTCTTGTTTGAAAGGGGAGAGTCTCCCCTTTCAAATGAGGCCTTCCCAAATGTCGGGAAAGAAGTTTGGGGCTGTTTTCCCCACTGGAGTAGGAAGTGGCCACTTCCTGCTCCTGTGGAGAAAACAGATAGTGACATCAGTATGCCTCGCGGTGTGCTGACGTCATAAAGGGGCAGGTGGAGGGGCAGGGGGGCAGGGAAGATCTTCCATGTCTCCTGGGGTATTTTTAAATAAAATAAAAAAATTTAACCCCCTCCTTGGTGTCGGCTATTGAGCGTGACCCGCACCAGGGTGGTAGTGCTGGCGGCCGACGCCGGCACTGAAGCGGTTAAACCGGGTCTCTGACACTACCAGCTCAGACACTTCTGGACAAGATACCTACTGGGGAAGATACTCTGAACCACAACCTGCCTATGGAAGCTGCCTGGCTGCCCAAAGGACTCACCTGACTGCTTTGCCGAAAAGGACTGCTGCCTTGCTGTTGCCCTGCTGCCTTGCTGCCCTCTGCCTCTGCTGGGAAGTGCTCTCCAAGGGCTTGGATTGAGCTTGCCTCCTGTTTTCTGAAGTCTCAGGGCCAAAAAGACTTTATCTCTGCAAAGAACTCCTTGTGCGGTGAAAAATTGGCACACAGTCTGCCAGAATCGACGTACAGACTGCATTGTGGTGAGAAAATCACTGCACGCCGAACTGGAATGACCCAGCCGGCTCCCCAAGTGGAGATCGACACAGCACCAGCGTTGCGACCGGAACTTGGACGCACAGCCCACTGGGTTGACGCATAGCCAAGCAGGACCGACGCAGCCCGACTTCCTGTGAGGGGAATCGACGCAGCGCATGCTCTGTGACAGAAATTTCCCCGCATCACCCACCGGATCGACACCACTCCTGTGACTTCACCCTGCGCACCTAGCATCATCCCGGGGTGTCCCAATACCCTGCATCCCAAGAGGATGCAAGTCTGCATGCCGGAAATCGACTCAAAGCCCTTGTTGTGTGGAAAAGCAGTGATGCGCCATCTGCATACGTCTGGAGAAACGAACAACCACCTCCCTGTTTTCCACACATCTCCTCCTCTGCGTCCCTGTGCGGATAATTTAGACACAAACCAGGTACATCATGCTTGCAAGAAACACTTATTGCTTTTTAAGAACTAAAGACTCTATTTATCATTACCAAAGTGATATTTCAACTTGTACTTATCAAATCTTGATCGTTTTGACCTTAATCTACTCAGATAAGTATTCTCTATTTTTTTAAACCTGTGTGGTGTATTTTTGTTGTGTTTGCACTGTCTTATTGCATGATTTATTGCACAAATACTTTACACATTGCCTTACAAATTAAACCTGACTGCTCAGTGTTCAACTACCAGAGGGTGGGCACAGGATAATTTGGATTGTGTGTGACTTACCTTGACTAGAATGAGGGTACTTGCTTGGACAGAGGGTAACCTGACTGCCAATCAAATGCCCTATTTCTAACAAGGAGCTTCTCTCTCCTTATGTGCCTCAGAGATGGAGTACTGCTATTACCAAATACCAGTACTCGAGCCTTGACTTCATCAATAGCTAGGCCAAGATTTATTAACACATTGCACTGGGTTTGTGTCACATTAGTACAGACCCACCCTGCACAGTGTGATGGTAGAATTTACTATCCAAGGAAAATCTGGATTTGCATTGGATAGTATCCCAAAGTAAGGCAGAGTTGAGCTATGCACTGGTTGCATTTTGAGCGTCAAGGGGGCATACCATTGGTGGTGCATGTGTGTCCCGATGCAACTACCCATGGATTTTGATGCAAATCCTTATGTACAAACATAGGAAAACAAAAATGTCCACCAAAAGGTGGAGCGAGGAGAAAGGCCTTGATTACTCCTCATTTTTCAATCTCACCTTTGCATGTTTGCTGCACTGTACAGCCGACATACAAAGTGGGAAAAGTCTTATTATGACTTTTGTACAAAACCTATGCTTCAGCGAATGCACAGTGCCTTACACTATGACACAACGGTGTATGCTTTAAAGCCTAGCTGCCCACAATTTGCCAGCACTGAGGGAGCAAAGTAGTGCACCATATATAGGGAGATATGGCACATACTTGTTCGCTCCCTTTGACGCAAAGCAAAGCAACTTTGGTGCAGTGTTGCCTTGCTTCAAAGAAAAATATATATTTTAAAGTAAACAGTCCATAACGCCACTGTTGCATTTCATTCATAGTTCAATATGAAGTTACTGGGTTAGAAGCATAGAACAATAGATTAACATGTGATGATAAACCTTTTGCAACAGAAACTAGCGGCCTCTGTGTTTTTGTAAGAAACAACAAAAACAATAGGGTTTCAATAACCAATCTTGGATTTGTGCCGATTTTTTACTCTCATTAAGTAAGCTTAAATCCTAAAAATTGACTGTAATATGTAAAGGATGACAGTAGTTAAACTGGAAAAATATTTTCAAGGCATAAAACAAAACACATTTCACCAGCTGCAAATCAAATGGTTTACCCTTATGTAATCACATTGCAATCTATGTGGCCTATTCACAAAACATTTGGCATAAATACGGGTTTAGGACCAAATGTAAATTTTTTCGACTGCCGGGAGCTCACAGTTGTATTTCTGGCAGGTGTGTACCCATTTATTGGGGCAGGTTCTCTGCCGAGAGAGTTGACAGCTCTGCAACCATAAATTCTACTGAAGGGATGGAAAGAGGGTATTCCAAGGCAGTGAAAAAGCCCTGAATCCCCTTCTGAACATTCCCAAACTTCTCTACTTCTAATTTCCAAGCTGTGAGTTTCATGAGCTGACCTTTCTTCCTGTGGTGCTAAAGGTGAAATATCAACCCAGATTTGCCAGAATTTTAGGGAAAAGGCTTCCACCAAAGCCCAAAATATTTGTTTTTGTAGGAAAAAAAACAATTAGTGAACAGGGGATCCTGTTCCTGCTGAATTCTTTGTTATGGAGTACCATGGGGGGAAGGGGATTAATGAAAAAAAAATACTTACTGGAATTGCCACTGCTGCCACCACTCCTCCGCTCCTCTTGCCTTCATTGCAGCTACAGGCACAGGCTCTCAGCCTCCATTTCAGCCAATCTGAAGGATGCTGTCATGCTGCTGGCAGCGTAACAACAACATTTGGACTGCTCTGATCACCCAGCCAGGGCGCTCCAAGCCAGAGTGGGAGTCTCTTCCTGCTCTCTCCCACCCAGCACTGCATTGCAGGAGAGAGCCTGGTGCGCATGTGTGTTTGGCCGGACCGAGATAGCCGGCCAATCAGACATGCGCACTGAACGGGAGTGCTAAGCACTCCCCCTCAGTGCTAGCTACAGCCCTATGGCCCCATCCTTTTTACTACAAAACGATAATAAACATAGTTTATTATTTTTTTATAGTAAAAGTTTTGCTGCTGCTGCTTCCTATTCCCAGGCGGGGGGCGCGCTTGGGATAGAACAGGCATGGAAAGTCACAAGCCATTCTCACGAGTACACCTGGAAATTAGCACATCACGCACATCTATTCGCACTTCGGTGAATGTTTGTGAGTAGAAAATTGAAGCAAAAGTAGATTTAGGCAGCCAATCTCTGCCGTACATTTCCTTTTTTTTTGTGAATTGGGCCCCATGATTGTATTTTCTATGCTCAAGCCTTACAGGAGCATTGCTATTATTGATGCACAAAGTGTAGTTGCGCAGGTGTTCAATAAGCTAGAGGGGTCTCTGTTTATTGCTGAAAGACAAGGCATACTGAATATAACAGGTATGTCTAAAACATTATTGCTTGTTTCTTTGGTAAGTTGTTCCTCGAACAGTTGTAATGACATACGTGACTCTGCTAGAACCTCAAGTTGTATAGGTTCTATTAGAATTAGAGGCGAGTTGTGCTGGGACCCCGAACTGGATAAGATGGCTGGGATAATTTCCAGTTCCACTTCATCCGAATAAATCAATATAAAGAATCTTCCACCTCTCTCTCTCCCTCTGAAGCAGTACGACATTACTACAGTTTCTCTTCCAAATATTGTTTTGTGGCTGTGGATACACAGCTGACTTTTCTCAAGTATACTTGTCTTGTGACTACCACAAATTTAACTTTGCCTCAAAAAAGTGCATGTCTTTGTTTTGATACATTCTGCTCATGCGACCTACTCTACATTAGATGCTCCATGAAAATGAGTGTGAAGCAGAGCTCAAGTTTATCCTTCAAATGTGTTTGAATCTTATTTGCACCTCAACAATGCTCCCAGGCGGGATCTAATGATGTTGTTTGCTGACACGTTTTGTTTCAATTGTTAAAGTCTGTTTTGTACAAATATAAAATATTGACGCACGAATATCCCGTTGATTATGTTTCAAAAAGGATGAGCAATACGTTCTAAGGAGAAATATCTCGCCACTGTGATTGTGCATGCGTTTTCCGTGATTCGATAATACGATTTTGAGAAGGACTTACTCGAGGCCACATGCACTTCGTTTTTTCTATACATGCTATTTTCCATTAAAACCTATTTACGTAAGCTTGCACAGTGTTTTTTTTTCGATAAGAGATGTTGCGAGATCTAATGTTATTGTAAATACCGAAGTAGAGGTTTTTACTTTTACAGGACTGTCAACTATTGGAAACATGACGTTCTGGCCAAAGATGAGGTCATCCAGCAGAATCCGCTGACATAAATAAATTAATGGCTGGAAAACGATTGAAAATATCAAAATCAAGTGGTTGCAGGACACTTCCTTGTGCTCTGCTAAAAGGCGGTATGGGATTGTAGATGGTGTAATGGAGTACTAGGACAGAAATAGGACATTTGGGAAAGAGTTATCGCTTCCTTCTCGGACACTTGCTTAGAGTTTCAAATACCTTCCCGAACAACATATTTGTCTGGTACTTCTGTTGAGAACTCATAAGATTAGGAGCAGTGAGGTAGTTGATACAGCAGAGGACTGCCCATTTTTTCCTCAGCGCACTGCAGTGTTTGGAGTTAGATTTTCTCTCCCCCTTAAAGTAAAGTTATGCTTGCTCTAATCAAGTATGTTTGTGTATAACTGGATGTACCCTGACTTCTTGCAACATGTATTAGCAGAGCGTGCTATTCTTTCTTCTTGGCGTTCTTCCTCTACGAAATCATCAATGATTGGAAAAGATACATTATACCTGATAGCACGTGTTATTTGGGTTTGTCTGATTACCAGGCTCTAGACTCCCAACAATATCTGTTTATTTTTATGGCAAATGTACCGCACCTAACTTCCACCCAAAGGGCTATCACTAGGAGGTCACTGGGTAAAATATGACATTTTTGGGAATGTAGGTGTCTCAATTTAAGGTGGTGATGGAGGACAGAAGTGCCTCTGTTGAGCTATGGCCCAGAGAATCCCAGATGTCCAAAGGAGAGCGTGATGATAAAAGGAAAAATGCAAAAGGTGGCCCAGTTTCACATCCAGATGTCAGGACACTAAGCCCTGCTAAACCTAGTCTGTTTGTAGTTTAGCAACCTCCGAACACTTGTAAGGCAGAAGGGAAATTAAACACTAGTCATTGCTTCTCACATTGCACCACATGGTCAATAAAATTAATTCTGATGGCACTGTCAAAAAAACAACTCACTGTCGCAGAGATTTTAACCTAGAAGCACTGTATCATTGACATCTAATGGCCCATTTATTCAATGGGAAGTGTGTAAAAATCTTGGTGATTGACCTCCTCATATTTTATTTGACAGGAAGAAAAGAGTTTCTACAAATGGTGGTGCTAATTTTTTGGAAGTGATAGGTTGCATCTTTCTCTACTGTCACTGTGCCAAGGATGCAAAGAAAAATGTTATCCTTAGTTGGTAAAGCTCTGCTGTGGTGTGTCATGCACACTAGTTACCAGATAGCAACGTTCCGATGGTGCTGTGCCATTTTTCATATTTACAAGGTGGCGTTAAGCCACTTTGCGTGGCTTAACATCGACTTGTAAATATGGGACCTCTTGATGCGGTTTTCTGCAGCAGAGGGGCATGCTATGGGTGTTGCTGTGGGTGTTTCACTGCAAGACCCATTGCATTTTGATGCTGCCCGAGATTTACTCAGATTTGTAAACCTGAGGTAGCGCTAACCACTAACGCCACCCCAGGGGTAGCATTAGCATGGCGCTATGATGAGAAATACCTTTATTTCTCCTCGTTTTGGCTTTTCCTATGTGTTAGACCTGGCAACCTTGGAGTGGTCTCCTCTGTCTTTTTTGCCTCTGCTTCTCATTTTTTTACTGTGTGCTGGACTCTGTTTTTGCTGTTTTTGGTTCTCTGGGCACTTCACCCCTACTGACCAGTGCTAAAGTGCAAGTGCCCCCTGTGTAAAATGTATATGTAATTGACTTTTCCACAATTGGCACATTTGATTTACTAGTAAATCCCTAGTAAAGTGCACAAGAGGTGCTGAGGGCTTGTAAATCAAATGCTACTAATGGGTCTGCAGCACTGGTTGTGCCATCCATGTGAGTAGTCCTGTAAACATGTCTCAGACCTGCCACTGCAGTGTCTGTGTGTGCAGTCTTGCACTGCCGATTCGACCTGACAAGTGTACCCACTTGCCAGGCCCAAACCTTCCCTTTGTATACATGTAAGGCACCCCTAGGTAGCCTTAGGTAGTCCAGGGGGAAGGTGCAGTGTATGTTAAAGGTGAGACATGTAGTGATGTGTTTTACATGTCCTAACAGTGAAATACTGCCAAATTCGTTTTTCACTGTTGCAAGGCCTATCTCTCTCATAGGTTAACATGGGGGCTGCATTTAAATATCCTTCAAATTTAGTTTCCCTTTGAGAGCAGATAGACATGTGGAGTTTGGGTTCTCTGAACTCACAATCTAAAAATACTTCTTTTAGTGAAGGCGGTTTTTAGATAGTTAGAAAATACCACTTTTAGAAAGTGGTAATTTTCTTGATTAAACCATTCTGTGACTCTGCCTGCTTGTGTATTCTCTGTCAGGGTTAGACTGACAGTTGGGCTGTTTTGTGAATCCCCTCTAGACAGTGACACAAAGGGGGGTGGGGTGTAGCCTGTATATCCTGATGAGCCATCTGAGCTAGAGTGGAGGGAGGAGCGATCACTTACACCTGAATAGACTATGCCTGCCCTCACACAATGCAGTCTCCCACCCCCTGGGGTGTGTCTGGGGCAAGACCTGGGCAAGGCAAGATCTTGTGAACAACAGAGACCTTCCTTTGAAGTTTGCCTACTTCAAAGGCTGAAAGGGGTATAAGTGGTGGCCCCAAAACCTCAGACTTTGAATTTCTTCAAGATTTGCTTCTGAAACCAAGAGGAACCTCTGCGAAGGAGAAGAGCTGAGGAGAAGTGCTGCCCTTGCCTGTGACTGTGCCTTATTGGTCTATCCTGCAGTTGCTGCTTCTGTCTGTGAAAGGGGACAAACACTGGACTATGTGGTACATTCCTGATTGACAAGAATCCCCAAGGGCTTGGATTGAGCTTGTCTCCTGTTTTGAAGTCTCAGGGCCATCAGAGACTTCCTCTGCCAGCACCTGGACTCTCTGCTGGGACTCCTGCCCTACCAAGAGGTGCTCCATCCAGTCCCAAGACACTTGAAGGGTGAAGCTGGAAGAACAAGGACTGAAGTCCAACCACAGAACATGATGCAGGGACATTTTTGACGCACCACCTGCAACGCAGCTGAAAAACGATGCACCACCCACTTCACAGCTAGAATCGATGCTCCAGCTGCATCACAGCTGGGAGATCAACGCATCACGGCTGAAGAAATGATGCAACACCCGCTTGTGGTTGCTGATAACGACGCAAACCCCATGCAGCGCAGTTTTCTAATGTGCCATTTTCATAATTGCAATTTAAAACCCAACTTCACCATAAGTTAGGATTTTTTTATTATAAATCCAGTGAGAGAGACCAAACATTATCTCTGGTTATCTATCCCTATTTGGAAATTACACTTATAAAATGTAAGAAGGCAACTGAAATTTTACCATATGGAAGGGACAGCACCCTGCAGTAGTGAAATGAATTTATGAGATCTTCGCTGCCAAGGCATTTAATATTTAAAAGTACATGTCCTACTTTTTAAATTCATTACACCCTGCATTCTTGGCTGCCCAAAAGACCTACCCCAGGGGTGACTTATATGTAGGCCTTAGTGAAGCTCATGGAGTTTCACTCATGAAATCTGCGAAGTTCTGTGAGCGGGCAGAGTTTTACTTGGCCACCCCTAGAAATTAACCCATGTTCTGAGTATGTTATTTTAGCCAGGCTTAGCGGTCAACATCTCCATGGTAACCTGCATGGAGTCCAGTTGCAGCAGAAAGGGAGCCTTTGGGATTCTCCAGTACAGCTGCTCCTGGAGCACCTTCATTCGTTTAACCACCATTCTGTCCAACAAGAAGGCACCACTGCATTTTTAGTTACGAGTTGAGACATATTTGGGATATGCTTCCCCTTTTCCAGTTGCAAGATGATTGAACTCTTCAAGTAAAATCCATGTAAAATATACCCAGTGGCCATGCGTGTGTGCCCTCAAACAGAATTCAACATGCATGGGTTGAAAATTGAAAAATCCTTGCTTCTTCAAATGTATTAGACAAGGTCTCAAAACGGCCAGCGCACAATATCACAAGTCAGGACAAAAATCAAAACTAATATTTGTGTTGTATTAACCAGTACAACATGAGCCTTCAACCTTAAACAGTTGCTTACAGAATACACAAAATATTAAGATTGGCTGAAATCACTATATACAAGACTCTTTTAAGCACAAACACACACATAGTCAGTCATCCAAACACAACCTATACATGTGTATATACACGAACACACTAGCACTCTCACATATAAAATGTCCCCCTACACCCCTTCAGGTTGGCCACCACTCTCATCCATAATTTCATAAAGGCCTTCCAGATAAATTTGTAGCTCATCAAATAACATCTTCCTGAGCATGGTACTGTTATTTGAGTACTGGATGACGGATATGGTAACCGGCTATAAAAAAGAGGATTTTCTTTTTGAGCCCCTATTTTTTTCTTGTAATTTTAGTATTCACTTTCATTCAATAGTTGCCCATCAGATTCAAAATATGCCTCCTAGTGTATGCCCATGACACTGAACACAAGTTTAGAAAGAAGTAAGACTTGCAAAAGTAATAGTTGAACTGGCTCGTTGTGTTTGTGCTGTCAGAACAATAAGGTACCGGTGGAATCTCCCCTCACAGTCGCTACTCTCACCCCCTCAACACACTTAACCACCGCTCCCTGCAGGAGCAGCCTTGCGCAGACTGGCAGCAGAATACAGCTGAGAAAGGTGCCAGTGTTATCAGTGTCAGTGAGATAGTCCAGCTGTTGTCTTTGGGGCCGGCAGCAGAGGCAAGAGAATCTACCTAATGAAGGGTGCATGTCTCTGTAGATTAAGGACTGCAGCAAATTTCTCAGCTCTGGTAAAATGACGGGCTCGTCATTTATCCTCTCGTCTGAGAATGGTGTGAATCTCAAAACATGTACTTGTTTAATCCTCTAGACCTTAAAGCAATGTCTGTTTTTATATACAATTGCAAAAATAATTTTGAGTTCTCTTTAGTTTTTGTATATTATGCGAAAATCTGTATTCACAATTTCAGCCAGGTTATTGCAAAGTAAGTTGATTCACAGCACAGACCCCTTGCTGTCTCTTTCGCAAATTAGGCTGATGCTTTAAGGACCCGAATTCCGTCTAAGAAATCTGCATTTCAAAGATAAAAAAGCACTAGCAAAGCCAATATCTCTGGTTAGGAAAGTGCTTTGTTTGACTGATTTGAGTGTGTGATTATGGTTTGCTGCACCTGCATATGCCGCCCCTGTTGTATCCAGCTGAATGAAACATGATGGATGGGCTGTGAGGCTCTACAGCTGTCCAGGTGACAGTCAAAAGAGGATCTAAGCTGCCAACGTCCCGCTCCCCAATAGACAAATACTGCTAGGGTACAGAGGTTAGCCAGGCCCGTTGCACAACAGCAGACCTTGAAATGAACACCTTTTTTTAAAATGACCATTGATTAATACGTCGTTAGGGGCTTCCCAATATAAACATGGCCTTAGCTCCAAGGCTTTCGTTATTTTAGGCAAACAATGAAAGCTGTTGCCTCTACTCAGTTATGGAAGGCACTGTAGGCACTTCCCACCACCTCCCAACTCTCAGGCGGCCTCAGTCTGATTCCTGAAGCAGTTCGGTCCCCCTGGCCTGGTGCAGAACAGGGAAAGTGGCGGTGGCAGTCACCCAGCGGGCATGTCAGAGCTGAGCAGTGGTGAGGCAGTCAGGGAGGAAGACGCCATGCCAGCAACCGCCAGGACATGACCAGAGGCTCCTGCGGACAAACGAGGTACACTGACCTGGAGCTCCTGCCGTTCGACCTCCCTAGCAAGCAGAGCGCCATTATCCACTCACCCCTGAGAGGAGGGACCGTGTGAGCAGAACGACTCACGTCAGAAGCAAAAGGGGGCAGAAAAGAAGTGTCTCTGTAGATAGTGGGAGGTATTCTTAAAGTGGAAGGAGGGTTTTCATGTCTACAGACAGGGGGGAAAGGGCAGTGAGAAGGAACGGGTGAGAGCGCACTGGGAAACTCTGCTCCACTGGTGGTTGGCTGAGTTTTTGTTGATTTCCGTGCGGAAAAACTTTCAGAATTTTGGGGACCACTGCACTAGATCTTTGATAACCTTTCCTCATAAATACATTTGTAATTTGATTGTAACCTCGTGGATGAATCACAGAAGAACCATGGTGAATCAAAAATATCAGTACCCATTCAGAATGTGGTTGAGGAGTCCCATCTGGGCTGTACTTGCCACTGTCCAGCTCTGGAGGTATACCCTAGAGATCACCATCTTGCATTTAAGTGGTTAACATTTGGTTGTACATTGCTGTACTTATCCTACCCTTTCAGGGGGAAACTTACCACTTTGACATTCAAAATCTTCTTTAGAACATCTATAACACATACCTTATGTATGAAGTACAATGACAGGGATAGTTTCCTTTTTAAACATTCTCCAGAAAATGGTAAGTATGGTGCACGTCACTGACACACTGGCTTTGCTACAAACAATATACCACAATTATGTGTAGCAAACGGAATAGCTACTTACTCATCCACCAGAAAGTGCTCTTGGGCTTTAAATGGGGTAGAAACGAAATAGAACATCATTTTGTCAATTAAAAACAGGATAAAGATAAAATGATTCTGTTTTACAAACGATGTTTCGTAATAATCTCCTAAAACATAAAACTCAGCAACCCACAGAAACATACCCACTTCCTCGCTAGACACAATACAAACCCCACAACACATCATCCAACCTCCCTTAGATCCGACAGTCCCACCTGCAACACTGGCATTTACTCCTTTTCAAAATATTATATTGGGTATAAATAAATAAACTAAACATTTCATTTTTAAAACAGGAGATTGACATCTGTGTTCATGGTGTATATTTCCCAGAATCAGTGACTCAAACTTACTCTAATCAACTTTTCTACTTGTAACCCATGTGTTCCGCTGTTCAGCAGGATAATACCTATATTGTTCATATGACATTGGTAACAGTGTGCTGCCTAACTTAGTTCAAGATGTTATTTTGTTTTTAAAAATGCACCAGTTTGATGCCAATACTGCATATGAACTGAAGCGAAATGTTAAGTTCGCTCCCAACTCAATGTTTTTTCTATTGTCAGTGTTCTTGTTAAACTCAAGGACTCACAGGATGCATACATGCCTCTGTATTCAGTAACCTCGCCTTTCTGTTAAAATGTAAATTCATACATTTCCTTTGACAGCAATTAATTCATGGAAATTAAAAGACAGATGTTATTTTGGAAAAATAACAACTGTGATATTTATTTGGCATGGTACTGTTTGTATATCTTTTAGTAACCATTTGGTACCTAAAATTCAAGAATGTTTTGTTGAATACAAAGCAATTTTCAAAGCTTTTCCTGAACGCAACTAAAAAGTTTTACTCAGTTGATGATCAATCTATTTGGAAAGGCACAGGGGCAGATTTATGGAAAGTGGTGCTGCTCTGAATGAAGCACAACTTTCCCTGCACCCTTTAGCACCCCCCTACCGCCACCGTGTGTGTGCCAATATTTAAAATACGGTGCACTATGGTGCAGGGTAGGGGGCAATAGCATAATTTCTCACTACGCTATTGATGTACTCTAAAGGAGTAGCCCAAAATATTGGCACTACTCCTGCAGAGTACATAGGGCCCCATTCTAAAGAATGGCATCCCCCTTTTAATGCCTGCTCTTGCAGGCATTAAAAGTGCCGTAAAAAATGGAGCAAGAAAATTTCATAGATTTCCATATCCATTTTCCCAGCTCCCTTAAAGGGGGAACGCTCCCTTTGCATACATTATGCCTGGTGCAGGCTTAATGTAGCGCAAAGGATTACAGAGTGGCGCAATGCATGTATTGCCCCACTCTGTAAATACTGCGCAGGAATTTCGACTTCGTTGGGTGACATTAACGTCAAACATAATGACATTAATGTGGCACAAGGTGGGGCTAGGGCATTATAAATATGTCCCAAAGGGTTTATGTTTCTATCTTCTATACTCCGCCTACACATTGGTGGATCCAAGTGCCAATGGCCTTTGGTGACACGAATGGTGAAGGGTCAAGGATGTTGCCCATGTAAGATGGTGGTACAGATGACTTTTGTGGTATGTTAAAGGGTTGATTTCTGTTGCCCATGGTTGCCCATGGTGAAAATTGCATGTGGTGGGCTGAAAGACGCGCTACATGTAGATCTGAAGATGTAAACAAAACTGCAAATTTGCTGTCTGTCCACCTCAAAATTCTTGTCACAAATGTATCTAGAATGCGGACAGAGTAACATTAATGGTTTCAGTATTGACTCAGGTCATCCACACCCCAAAGCTTCTGAGACACAGAAGTACAATTCATGAAAGTGATTGGCTCCGGACTGGTCATTCTAGGATGCTTAGTACCCTTCCAGTGGTGATCTAGATTTATCTCACTATTGCTAAGATTCCATGATTTAGTAAAGGTAGGCTCTATCCAATTACATCCAATTTGTTCTAGACAGAGGCGGTCATTATGAACATGGCGGTAAAGACCGCCGACCGCAGTGGAGGCGGTGAACAGAATCCCGCCGGCAGAGGCGAATGTAAACCCGCCAAATAATGAACAAAAAACCCAACCACGCCAAACATTCCCACACCACCACTCCCCGCCAGGACCCTGTAGGAGGGAATCACGGCCCACCCCACCCCGCCTCCACCAAGCACACCCATATCCTGCCCTCTAAATAAAGATGCACAAATCACCTCGGCGGACAGTGGAGGCCGGATGACTATTGGTGGCTGCGACCGCCACGGGCGCGAAGTGGGCCCAACAGCAACCACTGCACACATTGGCTAGGCTTAGCACCCACACACAAGACACACATCCAGAACACCATAAAACACCCCCAGACACACCCCACAATCCCTTGCAAGGAAACCAGGACCAGAAGACGGAGAGCACCAGAGCCAGACAGAGAACGCCAGCAGACAGGACACGCATAGCGACCCACACAGGAGCACCCAAACACCGTCCCCAGTCCTGATGCCATCCACCACCCTCACTATGTCCCCCCCAAAAATCTATGCTTCACTGAAAGGGAGCTAAGGACCATGGTGGACGAGATCCTAAAAGTGGAGCCACAAATATTCGTCACTGAGGTGCAGCCCACACCCATTGCCCGGAAAATGGAGCTGTGGCAGACCATTGTCAACAGGGTAAATGCAGTGGGACACCATCCACACACCAGGGACGACATCCACAAGAGATGGAACGACCTGCGGGGGGAGGTCCAGGCCATGGCATCCAGGCACCACATCGCAGTGCAGAAGACTGGGGTAGGGCCGCCACCAACACCACCCGACTACGCCGACTGGGAGGAAAAGGTACTCGCCATCCTGCACCCAGAGGGACTCACTGGACTCACTGGAGGAATGGACTTGGGTAAGTTGTCTACATTTACCCCATATACACCATACCTGTAATGCATGCACCACCCCACCCCACCCACACCCCTCCCAGCCATTACCTACCACATCCACCACCCTGCATCACCCACAACTCACTACCAGGCCCACATCACTCCCGCTGTGCACAGCCACCCACCCTTACACGTACCCACAATGGAATAATAACCCCCAACACAATGTAACCCCACCACTGCTACTAGATGCAATCTCCACCTCACAAAGGCACCCCTGAAGGCCACTGCAAGGCACACCAGCACTAAATTGTACAGTACTGCCCACCTCAAACCCTCTTGCATATGTAACAAACACTTCTATGTCCCCCAACAGGCACCACCACCCATGCAACCCTAATGGAGGGGACAAGGAGTGCAGCCGCATTCCAGGGAGACAGAGGTACATCACAGGACACTGGTGAAGGATCCCTGGACACTGATGAGCAGGCAGGCCCCTCACACAGCCCTGGATGCTCACCATGCAGCAGCCCCACCCAGGAAAACACTGTCACCCCTAACACCCAGTCAAGACCAGCAGACCAGGGGAGGCGTGCCCACACCAGTGGACCCAGGGCACAAACAGGTGGAACACAGCAACAGAGACCACAGTCTCCCACCCCCAACATGCAAGAAGATGAGGGCCCCAATACCAGTGGCAGGTCCAGACCTGCGCAGGTGACACAGGCACAGGGGGCCAGGCAAGGTCAAGTGCCCCAGTGAGTCAGGGGGGAGGGCACCGGATAGATGCAGCAGCCCACTACATCATTGCAGAGGTATTGGGGGCATACCAAGATACCCAAGACAGGTTGGCACAGATTGTAACCACCCTGGAGCAAAGTCAGAGGATGCAGCTGAAACACCACCAACAGGCCATGGAGCAGTGGAAAGAACACAATGCCACAATGGCCACCCTTGCTGGAGCACTGCTGCAGTTGGTCAACAAACCCTCAGACACCCACACTGGACAAGGGGTCCTCACAACAGCGCTGGACAAACAGCAACAGTTGTCCCAAGCAGCTGAAACAGCACAGGAAAAACCCTCCCAGGAATCACAAGGGCTGACCATGTCACCCCAAGTAGCTCCACAGCAGGCACCCAAACATAGGGGGTTATTACAACTTTGGAGGAGGTGTTAATCCGTCCCAAAAGTGACGGTAAAGTGACGGATATACCACCAGCCGTATTACGAGTCCATTATATCTTATGGAATTCGTAATACGGCTGGTGGTATATCCGTCACTTTACCGTCACTTTTGGGACGGATTAACACCTCCTCCAAAGTTGTAATAACCCCCATAGTGTCAGGCCAAGATATGGCACTGGAAACCCAGCTAAGAACAAGCCCCCTTCCAACAATTGACACTGCTACTGCTGCCAAGCAACCAACCCACCCATTCACAAACTGCATTTAGCTGAGGGCTAAATAATGTACTAAACTACAAATAGGACCCACCTATGAAATCAAACAGGCCTGCCACCAAGTCGGTTTTGAGGACAACCAGCCATAGCGACTTCCATCACTGTACATAGCACATTTCACTGTATTCCACCAATAAACAACATATCTCACCTGTAACACTGTCCCCTGTCTTCAATGTTGAACAAAGTGGAGTAATGATGCAACAGGCAGGGATAAACTTTATTGTCAAATTGTGCATGCTGCTGGTACAGTGTGTTTCTAAATACTCAAGAAGGGAATGCTTATGTTGTCTGTCTTTACCATGCTGAAGAGGTCCATGACTCGCATATCATGACCAATTCCCTCTAGTTGACCTGGCACACTTACAGTATCAGTCACTAAACACATATACAGACTGAAGTCCCAGACAGTTATTGGAAGTAGAGTTGTATCAGCTGGTTTCTGGAATTGACATCTTCCCCTTCCTCATCCTCGCCATCACTTTCCTCACCTCTCTGAGGTGACAGATCAGGACCTATTGCACCCTCCACCTCCAAAAGGGGGATTAAATGTCTCACTGCCACGTTGTGCAGCATACAGCAGGCCACCACTATCCTACACACCTTATCAGGCCCATAGGCCAGGGAACTCCCAGAGATATATAGGCACCAAAATCTAGCCTTCAGGAGACCTATAGTACGCTCTATCAACCTCCTAGTACGTCCATGGGCCTCATTGTATTTCCTCTCTGCATCCGTCCTGGGATTCCTCACTGGTGTCAGGAGCCAACAAAAGTTTGGATAGCCAGAATCACCTAGAGAAATGGTCAATACAGAGTCATCATTTGAATGTCCTTAGTCTGACAGGCTGTTTTTCAGCAATGTGTCAGTTAGTGACAGGCACACTTACCTATGATCCACTCTCTGTCCTCTTGGAGTTGTTCCATCTTTTGTGGCACACTACTGTTCCTCAAAACAAATGAATCATGGACTGAACCCGGAAACATGGCATTCACATGGGATATGTACTGGTCTGCTGTACATAGCAATTGGATGTTCATGGAGTGAAAGTTCTTCCTGTTTCTGTACACCTGTTCACTCACTCTTGAGGGGATGATGGCTATGTGGGTTCCATCGATGGCACCAATAACATGGGGAATGTTTGCAAAGGCATAGAAGTGTGACTTGATGGCAGAGAGCTCAGCACTTTGGGGGATTCGCACATAGGATTTCAGATGTTGTACAAATGCATTTAGAAATCTTGTAAGTACCTGGCTGAACATTGTCTGTGGGAAACCAGCACCCAATGCCCACTGTCACTTGAAATGAGCCTGTGGCCAGGAAATGGAGTGCGGAGAGCACCTGCTCCTCAAGTGGATTGGCACGCTGATTACGATTTCCGGGAGTCAGTGCAGGATCCAGTAATGCACATAGGTACTGAATAGTTGCATGTGTGAGTCTGTAAGTGATAACGATCTGACGCTCCACCATGGTCCCCCTATCCACAAGTGGTCTGTACACAGAAGGTGCCCTTCCTCGCCACAAGGGTCTGTACCTGTGAGGGGTAAGAACAAGGAGTCATGTGCACACATACACTGGCATATTTGCTAAACGCATTCACTGCATTCTTCATAGTAGTGTGTGTACAATAACTGCAACCTGACAGAAGTACATTGACATCACTAAGAGGGAACGGAGTAAATCATGTGTGATTATATACTCTCTGGATAGAGACATAGGTGCTTCATATGGCTAGTAGGCCCAGCATTGTGACTAAATTGAATTTCAAGATGCGTAGGTGATGGCAAAATGTCGGCCCACTGTAGTTCTGCCCCTTCGTTGTGGAAGTGACCTAAGACCGCTAGCAGTTGACGTCACAGCGTTCTGCAGTGTTTACCGCTGTTCGCACCATCATTGGAAAACATGGATGCCAATGGGGAATCCTGGCGTATCATGATCGCCGCCGGCGGGAACGGTGCATTCTGCCGCAGAACGTACGCGCATTCGTCATCGTGTGCTCACTTGACTCCCTGATCTTGTGCGGACAAGTACTCCATTCCGTGTACTGCTGTGGCCTGCCTCTGGCTATGGATGTTCCATGTGGTGCAGGGGAAAGGGCCCCGGCCTTCAGCCAGGAAGAACTGGAGAAACTGGTGGAAGGGGTTGTGCCCCTGTACGGCAGACTCTACGGCCGGCCAGAGGTACAGGTGAGTCCGGGTTTGGGGGGCACTGTGTGTGTAATGGATGGAGTGGATTGCTATGATGTGCGATCCTGTGAGCCAGGATGGGGCTTGGTGCATGGAATGCTGTGTGCCACTGTCCTGCACGTCTGGGAGTACTGTCTGTCCTGTGCCTAACAATCAGCCAGCTATTGCCATAGTGCTGGTGCCTGACCTCTGTGTTTCTTCTCTGTGTCTCCCTACTAGGTCAGCGCCCACCAGAAGAGGGCACATTGGCATGCCATCGCCAAGGGTGTACGGACCCTGGGGGTCTACAATCGGCGGAGCACCCACTGTCTAAAGAGGTGGGAGGACCTGCGGAGCTGGGCGCAGAAGATCAGTGAGGCCCAGCTGGGGAAGTCCTCCCAACGTGGCAGGGGTGCCTGTCAGACACTGACCCACCCAATGCGAAGGATCCTGGCAGTGGCATACCCAGACCTGGATGGGTGCTTGAAGGCTGCACAACAGTCACAAGGGGGTGAGTACTTACAGCCCATACATCAGCCTGGAAGGATGAGTGTGTGTGCGATAGGGCTCATGGGGCTTAGAGCAGGGTTTTGACTGGTGTCCAGCTACTGTCTTCTCCCCAAAGGGTGTAGGGGTGTCCCTGTCAGGTTTCACCTACCTCAGCTTCAATGCAATGACAGGATATGGGTGTAGGTCAGTATACTGCTCAGTAGTCAGGGCCATGGTCATGGGCCTAGTGCACGGTGCTGCCTGCTGGGTGTGTCTGCTGGGTAGGTGTATCTCTGGCCATTGTGTATCAGCATTCAGCTACTTACAAGTGTCTCTCCTGTTTTGTCTCCCCATCCCTGTTCTCTTTTGTGTGTCTGGTACAGCATCAACATCAGACGAGGGAGCTGAGGCACCGGCTAGTGGGGAGACAGCCGCCCACGGATCCTCAGAGGCAGAGACAACGGACGCCAACGGGACCAGTGGGTGGGAGGGCGAGGTAACTTCCACGGGGAGGCTACTACCACCGGTGGTAGTGACTCTGAAACCTCCTCCGATGGGGGTCCTCCGGCGGTGGCGGATACTAGTGGACAAATCACGACCGTGAGATCTTCCGCCACCACCCATACAATCAGTGCCCTCCCTTCTGCTCCCCACTGAGTCAGCCATGCCCGCCCACCCAGAAAGGTGGGCGTCTCCTTTGCCCCAGGCACCTCCTCCCCTGCCCCAGTCAGCCCTGCTGCCCTCACAGAGGAGGCTATTGACCTCCTGAGAACCATCTCTGTAGGGCAGACAACCATCGTCAATGCAGCCAGTTTCCCTGGCCATTCCGTCCCCCCTCCAACCTCCTCTAACCCTTCCAGCACCCCTCTCCCTTCACCCGTCCAAGGCACACATTCAGACATGCAGTCAAGCACTTCAACACACAAAAACCACACTTCCAAACACAAGCACCACACCTCCCACCACAAGCATTCAGACAGTCAACATACACCTGCACACACACCAACTTCCACTTCCCCCAGTGTGTCCGCCTCTTCCACCTCCCTGTCTGTCCCCTCTACATGCACACCCTCATGCACTGCACCTTCATTCACTGTCACTGCTCCTCTTCCTGCACTCACCACAATAGGAGACAGCCATACATGCACCCCATACACCACACCAGAACTCACCACCTCCACTGTAGTTGACACATGCAGCACACTCACCCGACTTGCAGACACCCAGCCAACATACATCCACACTAGCTGCCTGTCTTCTCCCACTGTGTCCACCCCCCACCTCCCAAAACACTCAAACGCAGCAAGACACACACCCATCAGACATCCACCATACTGAGCAGTCACCGGCACCCACTACATGCACACCTACACCCCATACATCAACTCCCTCTGCCTCCACTCCCACGCCCTCATCCACGCCCACCCCAATTGTTCCCAAGAAACTTTTCTTCTCCTGTGTAGACCTGTTCGAACCCAGTGGCCCACCCCATCTTGTCCCGACACATGCCCACCTCCTTGCCCTTTCCGCTGCTTCCACATCGCAGCCCACCCCGGTCCAGTCTTCCCATTCCCGTGCCCCTTCTCCAGTTATGAAGATGGCCCGCTCAGAGCCTAAGGCATCCAGCTCCACCCGTGCCATACAGCCCCCACCCCTTCTAAGGAGAAGCCCACCCCCTCCAACCTCCTCACGCAAGTCAAAGTCCCACCCCCATCATAAATCCCCACCCCACCCCCTGCCCACATTCCGTGAGGTGCCTGGATACCCCTATGGTGCCCTATTGAGTGGAGTACCCAGCCCGTGTGGGAGTCGGGTGTGGCCAGTTGTGGCCAAGGAAAATTGACTTTTTATGGACTGGCCATTGGCCCTGTTATCATAATTTCATTCAGTGAGCTTCATAATAAAGTTTCGGTGTGGCCTGTGTTTGGGCAGCACGCAGTTCCACCCTGGTGTTTGTTTAAATAATTTATGGCTGTAGTGCTATTGTATGTCCTATGGCCAAGTTGCAGTGGCCTTCGGTCGGGTTCGTCCCTCTTGGTGTGGGGTGTCTGACTATTGCTGCTGGGAAGGGTTGGGGGGGCTTTGCGGGGTGGGTGGAGTGGGTGGGTATGTAACTTTGCCCTTTCCTCCCTTGGTTTGTAGATTGCGGTGGCGGTCTCGGTCGTGTAGATATATGGCAAGGAGCAAGGCTGGCAGCTCTCTGTCCATGGCTGCCGCTGCAAGTTTTGTTGAGCTCCGGTGAGTGTTTCCTTCTATTTGTTTCATTTCCGTCTGGCTTTGTGTGGCAGTGGTTCCCGCCACGGAACTGGCGGCGGAATGGTGGTTCATAATTTGATGGGCAGGTTGGGCCTTTCTGACGGCCTGTGGCCGGCCTCTGCCGTCGTCAGCGGGAATCCTTTCCTGGCGGTGGGTGGTGCGCCGGATGCGTGAGTTTCGTTTGGTTCATTATTTGGCAGTCCGAACCGCTCCTCTGTTGGCGGTTTCAGCCGCCACCACCGGCGGTGCAGAACGGACAGCCATGTTCATAATGAGGGCCAGAGTTTTGGAGTGGTGCTTGCGAGACAGGGGATGATCTTGGGTCATGAAAGTTGCCTATTTATTGTTCGTAGTCTGTCAGGATACTCCATTGAAATAGGAAGTGGTAGGATAGTGGTAGGGTAGCATTTCTTAACATGTTTGACTTTGTGAAGCTCCACTTAATCATTATTGTAATCTGGGGACCCCCTTGGATCATCATTAGAATCCAGGAAATCTCATTACTGGAAGCTGGAATTTTTTTAAAAAAAACACAAAAATACAGAAACAATAACTCAATAACCAAAATTGTAATTTTAATTGGAAGATTGGAGCTTTTCCAAATTGTGACCACACAACACACATATGTGGATACCAATGTAAAATTTAGCCTCTGTTGGAGCTGGCCTTTTCTGCAAGGTCACCCCTAAACATGTTCCCTTAACTCCTCCTATTTTTGCTGAATTTGTTTTTGCTGACCCTGGGACTCTGCACACTTTACCACTGCTAACCAGTGTTGAAGTGCTTATGCTCTCTCCCTAAAACATGGTAGAACTAGTTTATATCCAGCAGGAATATTTAAATTACTTGTAAGTCCCTAGTAAAGTGGCACTACCTGTGCCCTTGGCATGTTAATGAAATGCTACTAGTGGGCCTATAGCCTCAATTGTGCCACCTGCTTAAGTATGTCTTAGGACTGCCATTGTAGCAATTGCGTGCAGTTTTTAAACTTCCATAACTACCACTTCAAACGGGCAAAAGAACCCTTTCATCAGACCCAAACCATTCTGGCTGATTGTGGTTCTTGTATGAGCAGGGTTTCTCCTCCTCAACCAGTAACCCAATTTCTTACACTGGTGTTCACCCGCAAAGATTTGGGATTGCCATTTCACTTCCCTAGGGAAGGAACTGGACAGTCCATAAGACAGAGTGCAGTGTATTTAAAAAGTTAGACATGTAATTTTAAGTTTTATATGTCCTATTAATGAAAAAACACTACTGCAAGGACTACCCCTCCTATTGGATAACATTAGAGTTATCTTGTTATATTTAATAAGTTGTAATTTAAAATGGGAACAGATAACCAGTTCATGTTTGCTGTCTTTTCTATTATATTGAAAAATCATCTCTCATGGTCAGATTTTAAATTCCAATTTTGAAAATGCCATTGTTATAAAGTTACCCTTTTCCTGCCCTAGACACTTAGGTGATCATCATGCGTCTGGTAGTCCTATGACCACCATACCTGCGGTGGCGGCCTCCACATTATGACCGTGGAGGACACACCACTATTGGACCACTGGCACCGCGACTGGCAAGCCTCGCTGCCCTGGGGATTAAGAGTGCCTTCTCCACCGGCCATCTGCTGCACCACCATGCACTTTGCATGGGCAGTGCAGGGGCCCCCATGGACAGTCCCGTCATGCTTTTCACTGTCTGTTGCACTCTACACACCGCAACATTGTCACTGGCATCAATGTTTTGGGCTGTTTCCTGCTGGGGGCTGTGTCCCGCTGGCCCAACAGGCGAAAACTCAGTTTACACGTGCTGACCCAGCGGGTAACTTATAATAGTGGCCGTGGGAAAGTCACTGCACTGGCAGTGACCTGACCACAGGAGCTTAGCGGGAGGCCTTTTACACCCACCAAACTCAAAATGTGGGCCTTAGTACCTGTAGCCTGTCTCTGGGTCACATGACTGTAGTTAGGCTAGAGCCAGGACAGGGAAGGCAAGATGCCTGAGGACTTCGAAGGGAAACCTCCAGAAGCTTCTCCCACCTTCCAGAGAAAGGGCACCAGGTATAAATATTGGACCTGTGGAAACTCTACCAGGAAGTAGGACTGCTGTGCTGTTGAACAGACTGCCATACTGCTGGACTGCTGTTCTGAAGGATTGCTGGTGTGCTGTGTTGATCTGTTGTCTGCTGCCCTCCTGCCTTGGTGAGAAGGACTGGACCTAAATTTGTTGAACTCAGGACCCTAAAGTGACTCAAAGGGTTGTAAGCTGGCTTCCTGACTACAGCCTCAAGGACAGAACACTCCAAAAACCTTGAACTCAACACCTGAGCTCTAACATCTGTGAGTCTACCCTGCCAAGTGGTGCCACCCCAGACTTGGACCCCTGGAAGTGGCCATAAGGTGGTCTTCCAGCATCTGTGGATCCAGTGGAACAGATGCATCACTGCTGTTGTATAATGCAACCCTGAGCAGAACCGATACATCTGTACTACTGCATTGCTCTGTTGCAGTGCAAATACGTGCATCACATCGCAGTCCATCACCTCAGCGGAATTGCTGTAGCACATCATTGGTACATGCCTTGCATCCATTGTTAACGCCAGCCTTGATGACATTGCTGGACTCCTTATAACAGTCTTGCAGTGCCTCAGAACAGATGCATTGCCCCGACTGCGCACCAAATCCTAGACCCTGGATTTCACATTGCACACCCTCATCAACATGATCCTCAGTAATGGCTCAGGACCTCACATCGTAGCCTTGCCACATGCTGGAACCAATGTATTGCTTTGGCTGCACAATACATTTTCAACTCGGACCCTTGCAATGCTTCACAAACCAGGAATTATTATCCTTTTTTTCAGTGGGCCTAAGTAGGGTCTCTGTAGTCGGCCCTCACTCCATTGCAGTAGGCCTGAACTTGTGACTTTGCTCCAGTCCAGCATGACCAAACATCCACACTTGGAGCTTTGTGTTGCTATTTTGACTGACAAATTCAAACCTGCATATCACTTGTTCCAGATTGCATTTTTGTTGTTTTAGTCTTGTTTTCTTTTATCATTAAAATGCCTCTATTTTTCTAACCTGATGTGGGATCTTTTCATGACATTTTTTCACTGTGTTACTGTTTAAAGTGTTGAACAAATAATATAAACATTGCCTCACCCAGACTGCTGAGTGCCAATCTACCCAAGGGTTGAGCACAGGTTAATTTAGGGTTTACTCATTAATTCATCCTAACAGGGATTGTGTTTGTTTCTTGAGCAGGGTTTCATCCAATTTCTTACAGCTTTGAATTTCAAATTACTTAACATTTAGATAATGTCTTAAAATTTAAAATGTTACATTGTTCGACTTCATACATATAATGATCTTTCCATAATTTTTGATTTTCTAAACAGTCACGGACCAACAGAGTAGGTGTTGTTGGTCCCTAGAAGACCCAGGATAACAGGCTAAAAATATCTTATTTAAGAAGTCCAGATATTACTCAAGGTCTTCCAGTTTAGTGAAGACTGTATTTTTTCACATAAAGAGTTATATTTATGACATCAGGGTGAATGGAGTTGCACTTAATGTCACATTTCCTTAGGGAAGATTGTCTTGTTAGAAAACGCTAAGCATTGGGTTTCTGGTTGACAGGAGTATCCACCCTGATCAAGCAGAAACACAATTCTAGTCAGGGTAAGTGTCGGGCAAACCCTAAATTAACCTGTGCTCACCCTCTGGCAGCTTGGCACAAAGCAGTCAGGCTTAACTTAAAGTGTGTAAAGTAGTTGTGCAACACTTCAAACACAAAAACAATGAAAATATCACACAAAAAGATACCAGACCTAGTTAGAAAAAAATAGAACTTAATTTAATAAATAAAAAACAAAAAAATGACAAAAATCTATTTGATAATTAAAGTTTGAGTTGTGAAGTTGTAAAGAATAAACTATAACATAGTTAAAAGTTCAGGACGACAGCTATGGAGCATGGGCCAGCTACAGGGGCTCTGCTGGGCCAGTAGTTTCTGAACCACACCATTGAGAAGATGCATCCATCTTCGCCACACATTTGAGGTGATGTGTCAAAGTTCCCAAAGCACAGGTAGTAATGCATCGGAACCTAGATGTGATGGTGTTTGCGTGCAGGTGCCCGCCACGTCAACATCTAGGTGATCTGCTTATTCCATGAAGCACAGTGGCTGTGACGCCGAGTTCGTCATTGAGGCTGTCCTTGGCTGAAGAAAGTTTTGCAATGCTGATTTTGACAGCACTACATTGGTTTTTTTCATGCAATGACAAAAATGCAGAAGTTCTGTTCACACAACTGCAGAGATGCAGTGGTTCTGCTAGAACAGCTCCTTAAGGTCGACTTCCAAGGGCTGAGGACATGGGTGCCACCACTTGGCACGTCAGATTCATAGCTGCCAGAGTCAAGTTGCAGTGTTGGGTTGGTTGGAAGTCTTTTATGTCCCTGAGACTTCAGATCAAACTGGTGAGCTGGCCCTTGGAGTCACTCTGTGTTCTGGGTTGGAGAGATGCAGATCCAGTCCTTCTCACCCTGGTAATTATGGCAGCAGGCCTCAGGATAGCACAGCCAGGCAGCAGGTTTTCTAGAGCAGCAGTCCAGCAGAATGGCAGCCCTTATAGCTGCACAGCAGTCCTTCTTTCTGGCAGGGTGACCACAGGTCCAGAAGTGTACTGAGTTGATGTTGTCAGAAGAACAGTACTTATACCCGGTTGGGCCTTTGAACTGGAAGGAACTTCAAAGAATCGTCTTTGAAGGGCACAAATGCCCTCCCTTCCAGCCCTGGCTCCAGACTCTCTATAGGGGGTTATGCAGCTCTTTTTGTGGGGGACAGGACAATGTCTATTCAGGTGTAAGAGAGGGTGTTGCCAGCTCCTCCCTCCCACCCTGCCAGGACGGCCAATCAAGGCCCATCAAGTTACACCAAAGCTCCCATTGTGTATTTTATTTAGGGAAAATACACAAAACCCTGCTGTCACCCACCCCAGACAAGTGATAGGACACAGGCAGCAGGAACCAAATGGCGAAGGTAAGAAAATACCAGCTTTGCAAAGAGTGTAATTTCCAGAATTACAGGTGTCCCTTCCTGCGCATAAACAATCATTTGAAAATGACACGTTGGCACTTCTATGTGTGCTGTAATCTGCAGCACACACAGTGCAGGAAGGAACACCTTCCCACACATAAACAATCACACCCCTCATAACAATGGTGCAAGGATGCCTGCGTTGGCAGCTAAATTTAGCGCCAGCACACAGGACAACATAGGGGTGTGCCGTATTAAATTAAATATGTGCATCCCTGCGTTGTGAAAATGACAAGCCTGGCACTGCCAATTTCAGCGCTCCGTCGCACTTTGACATTTTCCTTTAAATATGGGCCTTAAATTACAGGCCTTGGGCCCTTGAAGTGCACTTTACTAGGGACTTATGAGTAAATTAAGTGTTCTAATTGGGCATATGGCAATTCTACTGTGTTTTAAGGAGACAGCACATGTACGCTAGTACTGTTTTTATAGTAGTAAAGTGACTAGAGACCTAAAGCCAGCAAAAACAAATTCAGCAAAAAGTAGGGGGGAAGACAAATAGAATGGGGGTGACCCAGCAGAGAGGGATATTTTCAACAGAAATATTTTACTTTTAATGTTTGTCACTTAGGAGCAGTCTGACAAGATTAAGCGAATGATTGTCGAATCTGAAAGGGCCACGTTTTTCCCGTGTTGCATGAGAAACAGTTATGGCATGTTAATTGTGGATATGGTGCAGTTGAGGCTTATCGTAGGGCTTTCTGTAAATCCAGAGGTTCATTTAGGCTAAGTCCTATCCTGCACAGTAATAATTCGGTGAGAAGGCAGTCATACTGTCTTTTTCATGGAATCAATAAATACATATATTATCTTGGAGAATTAGCATTTGTATAGAAGAATGACACCTATGCCGTCAGTTACTTTAGTTGGTGGATATGTGAGGCAGAATGATTTCCAGTTGGCCACAGTGGAGTCTCTAATGGAAAATTCTGCCTTTATGGTGCCTAGTGTCATCTGCTGCATCTTTAGCTGGTCCCATTTCAGAGCTGATCTGCCCACATCAAGTGCCTCAAAAAATAGTAGATGGCATACCTAGTCCTGGTCCTTTAATACACATTCATAAAAAAGTTGTTGTTCAGAGATTTTCATTTTTGATTTCTGTTTTTGGATCATTCGATAAGTAATTGGGCTTTGGTAGACACTGCAAATCAGGGCCGATTTTTTCAGGATGACATTTTTAAAAATGGAGAATGTGTTGCAGTGATGATGTAATTTTTTAGAAACCATGAGACTTATATACTTCATTACAATGTCAAGGTCTTGGGGGCCACGTAGTCTTATAGAGACAGAAAATAACTCCTCAGAGCAGACCTTCTGCCATTTTCCAAAATTGTGGCTTTATAATGATGTGTTTAAGCCATCATATTGATAATTTATTTTCATATTGTTTTTGTTTCAGGTTTTCTGTTGATTCAAATTTGTAAACATGAGTGAAGCAGGTGGTAACAGCGGATCTTTACCTCCTGAAAGAGTGCTGCTACAAAAAGACCCCGCTACACAGGATGACTGCCCATGTAATCTATGAGAAATACAAAAGTAGAGAGCTAATCACTTCAATGATTAGGATTGGTGTATCAACAAGTCACAATGACGTAATATGGAGCAGGAACTTGTTAGCAGCTCATGCTATAAAATCCTATGACTCCGACAGCACACCACTTCCAAGTCAATTTACCAGGAAAGGATTTACAATTGCTGCTCTTGACAATTTTGATTTTGAAGACAGCTCTTCTTTGTCTGGAACATCCAGCACACATGATACTGCCATGTGTGGTGCTTTTTCAGGACTGAGCCAATGAATTCGCTGCTGGAAAACAAGCTGTGTCCACTGTAGCCATAAACAAAGGAAGCAGCAAACCCAAATGCCTTGCCAATATATGCAAAATCACTACCAGCAATCAAAACGTCACAGTCTACCAGAACTTTTCAAAGTGGCAGAGGACATGGATCTTCTTCTACCTGATGCTGCGGTCCACAAAGCTGATTTAACTGAAATTATCATATTGCTTATTTGGTGTGAGCTGAAGGATGAAGAAAAGCCAGTTCCTCTGTAGGCTGGAATTCAGGCTCTGATCACCCAGAACACCATCCCAAAGAAGAAGGTTGGGTTTTTACCAGTAATTCCATCTCCAGTCACAAACTCTGCAACAGTATCTACAACTCTAAAAAAATTCCAAAATATGCATGCTCAGCTTAAAGACCAGCCTATCCTGCCAATTTTCTGTGATGAAGATGTTTTCTATATTGTAGCTGACATTTTTATGAGCAATCCAGTAGAATCTGATCTTTATCCAATGATGGGCGTTTTCCACATGACAAAAGTTGTGTTGTGATATGGGGTAAATGATGCACTTATTGAGGCTGAAATCTTTGGAAGAAAAAATGTCCAGTCAGTATTGAGCGTAACTCATTATGTTTGCTCATTACAAGGTATGCTCATCATATCTGAGGCTATGGAAACATTGGGTTGGAATTGTTTCTGAAATAAAAATGACAAATTAGATTTTGCATATCTTATCTCGGAAGACATAATGCAAAGTTAGGCAAAGTCCAATTCACTCAGTTCAAAATCTGAACACCTGAAAAGCCAGTTTGTAGAGTTTGTAAAAATATGTGACGAAAAGTCAGAGCTTTGCAAGTACTGGGAAAATGTTTTACACGATATAGTTCTAGTGAAAAACTTGGTCCTTGCTGATTGGAAAGGTGATTGGGAGTGGTATGTGAAGACTGTGGAGTCAATGATTACTTTGTTTCATGAATTTTATTGCATAAACTACCTGAGATGTGGGTGAAGAATTTGTAAACAGGGCGGAAGCTAGAGGTGGAAAAAAGATACCTCTACAGAAAATTCCTCCAAAGACATTTTCTGGTGAAAGACAGAGAAAGAAGGTTCAATGCTGTGGCTCCAGATATGAAAGTGGAACAGACGAAACAGAGATCACAGAAAAGCTCCAAGGGAATTACTGGTCAGACACATAAAAGTGAATATGTTGCTCAATGGCTGCTAGTTTACAATGAAGTCCTTTCTATTTGCAATGTTTTCAGAAAGATGATAAATTCAAAATCAATGGACTAGCATGAAAATGTTCCTCACCACGAACTTGTGGGAAAGAGAGGGGAACGTTTTAATAAACATGTTAAGAGCCTTCTTCATTTCACACAGCAGCAAGGAAACCCCTTTGAAATGACTGAGTCTGTGCAACTACACAGCTTCCTGACCAAACAATATGTGGATAACAATATAAAGACATATGCTAGATGTCCAGGAACATGGATCAAAAATATACCCAGAACTGAATCAGGAGAAACCTGTATTGAAATAGAAAAAGCTGTTTGACATAATCACTAAAGCTACATTTCCATGCTTTATTTACCATAGTAAGAGTTTCGTCCAACCAGCCACTACAAAACAGGCTATAAAAAAACAACTTTCGCAAGCACATAGATAGATGGATATAGCAAAAGAAAGAAGTGAATTTATCAAGGACATTCTGTTTCATGATCTTTTCCAACAAACACATTATTTGATGGAGATGATGCAAGCAAACCAGTGAAACACAAACTCATATAAGAGCTCAAAAAAAACCTTTCACCTGAAGAATTTAAATTTGAAAAGGTGTCCTCATTGAAAAATGCAGTTGTGGACTATATCTCACTATTGCGAATAGTCAAGATTTGATCCATGCAAAACTTTGAAGAGGTTGCTCAGACTGTTCTACAGATATCAAAGTCAGAGTGCACCGTGCAAGAACTGCACATTGTCTATGACATTTATCTTGAACTATCTGTCAGAGAATGTGAGAGAATCAGATGAATGTCTACCAGTGGAACAATTGACCTTGTCTGTATCAAAAATTTGACACCTATACCTGTGTAACTTGATACATTCTGGTCATCAACATCGAACAAGATGAATTTGGAGATGTTAACTTGCCAAAACATTGCTGATGCTTCAGTGAACACTGAATTTCTAACTATTGCAAGTGGAATGATTGTCAATTAGAAGGTAGGGTCTGCAGAGATATATTCAAAAGGTATGGGCCATATTGTTCAAGAATGTAACAGCTAATTGGAGGAAGCTGACCTTTGTGTTGTGCCACATGTTGAGTAGGCTTTTCGAAATGGTTGTAATTGAGTCATTGTACTGTCAAATGACACAGATGGTATTAATATGCTACTTAGATTTGTTGCTATGTTCATAAGTCAAGGATTGGCAGAGTTATGTATATGTTATGGAAAAGGTGGGGAAAGACACTTTGGCCCTCATTATGACATTGGCAGTAAGTCCTGCTTACCGCCATGCTAACTGCCGCCAAAATACCGCTGCCACGGCTGTTTACCTCTACTCGTATTATGACACACACATAGCAATCCGTCACTGTACAGGCAGACACACAAGTCTGCCAGCTCAAAGGTCAGTGATAAAATGACAGTAACAAAACCCACACAGTTACGCCCACAGTATTATGACCCACGAATCACAGCGGCGGACTTTCAACCGCGGTAAACCATTGGAGCTACATACCGACGCGCTCAAGATACACACACATACAAAACAACACCACATTGGACAATTTGAACAACACACACCTGACACCACACACCCCAACACATCACCCCACACACCCTCACACACACCACTCACATCACACCCATGGCACCAATAAGATACCCCAGGTTCTCAGAGGAGGAGCTAAGGGACATGGTGGAGGAAATCATCTGGGTAGAGCAACAGCTATTCGGATCACAGGTGCAGCAGACATCCATTGATAGGAAGATGGAGCTATGGCAGAGAATCGTGGACAGGGTCAACGCCGTGGGACAGCACCCCAGGACAAGGGATGACATCAGGAAGAGGTGGAACGACCTACAGGGGAAGGTGTGTTCCGTGGTTGCAAGACACCAGATAGCAGTACAGAGGACTGGCAGTGGACTCCCACCTCCTCCACCACAACTAGCAATATGGGAGGAGCAAGTCTTGGCAATACTGAATCCCGAGGGCCTGGCAGGAGTAGCAGGAGGACTGGACTCTGATAAGTCAAATCTCTATTAATATCACCCCCTACCTGCATGACATCACATACCACGACCCTCACCCTCACTCCCATCACTCCACCACCTCACATACACCCCACCATCACAACCCATCCCTCCCACTATCAAGCCCTGCATGCAACACCAATCCATGGACACCCATCACAGACCTGCATGCACAACCACCACCAAAGCATCCACACTTGAGACAATCACCTAACCAACTAAATCACCACTCACACAAGCCTAAGCTGCCAGGGCAATCACAACAATAAAGGGCAACACTCCCATGCACAAGATGCCACACTCAGAAACAATAACACTGCATTTACATCCCCACAGGTCCCCCACACAACTTCACCGGAGAGGAGGTGCCAGCAACATCCAGTCCCCCCCACAGAAGAGGCTCACAGTGATGACAGCAGCTCTGCACACCTGGATCAGGATGACCAACCTGGCCCATCAGGGACCCCGGACAGTAGGTTACCCAGGCACAGTCCCATACCACCACAGAGCCTCCCCCTCAGGAAACACCAGTCAGCACACACCCAGCGGACCCATACCTCTATCCCCAGGACACGTCAATCAGCAGTGTGTCCACCACTACAGGGACCCCAGGCCACACCACAAACACAGGACTATCAGGGGCCTGGGGTCAGTGGCAGTGGGCACACAAGTCAGGGGACAAAGGCACAAGACAACAGGGAAGCTGTGAGGACTGCTGTGGGACAGGGGGAGGACAGGCCCAGGGAACCATTTCTCCACAACCAATATCCTGTGAGCATACCACCATTCCCAGGAGATCATGGGCCAGATGCTGGCCAAGTTGCAGGAGACCCAGCGGCTGCAGGAGGGACAGTACCTGGGGATCAGGGATATCCACACCACCCTGGTCACCATTGCAGGGGTGCTGGCAGACATGGCCAACACCATGAGGGATGCAGTGGGATCAGGGGCATCCACACCACCCTGGTCACCATTGCAGGGGTGCTGGCAGACATGGCCAACACCATGAGGGAGGCAGTGGCACACCAACGGGCCCCTGACACTAGCCACAATGATGAACAGCCCTCCACCTCGACTGACGTTAGTGGACAGGAGGCCCTGCCACAGGAACAACAGGCCACCAGCACCCCACCCCTGCAGAAGGAGAACCACCCCGCAAACGGTCCTTGTGATCCAGGCAGAAGCCAGAGAACATTGCCAAGACCCCCACCAGGAAATAAGACTCCCCTGATTGTCACCCTTGGGTCCCACCCTGTCACTCTGTCCATCTTAAACTGCCATTGCTTCACTTCCCATGCCCCCTTGGACAATACACCTGTGATACAAATAGACTGGAACTTTTACCTGGACTCTCCTCCACCACCCCCCAGCCTATAGCAACACCCCATCCACTTATTAGTGTGAGAAAGTAGCCTCTTTCTAGCCTTGTTACCCCCACTTTTGGCCTGTTTGTGAGTGTATGTCAGGGTGTTTTCACTGTCTCCCTGGTATCCTGCTAGCCAGGGCCCAGTGCTCATAGTGAAAACCCTATGTTTTCAGTATGTTTGTTATGTGTCACTTGGACCCTGCTAGTCAGGACCCCAGTGCTCATAAGTTTGTGACCTATAAGTATGTGTTCCCTGTGTGATGCCTAACTGTCTCACTGAGGCTCTGCTAACCAGAACCTCAGTGGTTATGCTCTCTCTTTACAAATTGTCACTAACAGGCTAGTGACCAATTTTACCAATTTACATTGGCATACTGGAACACCCTTATAATTCCCTAGTATATGGTACTGAGGTACCCAGGGTATTGGGGTTCCAGGAGATCCCTATGGGCTGCAGCATTTCTTTTGCCACCCATAGGGAGCTCTGACAATTCTTACACAGGCCTGCCACTGCAGCCTGAGTGAAATAACGTCCACGTTATTTCACAGCCATTTACCACTGCACTTAAGTAACTTATAAGTCACCTATATGTCTAACCTTTACCTGGTAAAGGTTGGGTGCTAAGTTACTTAGTGTGTGGGCACCCTGGCACTAGCCAAGGTGCCTCCACATGGTTCAGGGCCAATTCCCCGGACTTTGTGAGTGCGGGGACACCAATACACGTGTGCACTACATATAGGTCACTACCTATGTGTAGCTTCACAATGGTAACTCCGAATATGGCCATGTAACATGTTTAAGATCATGGAATTGCCCCCTCTATGCCATCCTGGCATTGTTGGTACAATCCCATGATCCCACGGGTCTGTAGCACAGACCCGGGTACTGCCAAACTGCCTTTTCAGGGGTTTCACTGCAGCTGCTGCTGCTGCCAACCCCTCAGACAGGTTTCTGCCCTCCTGGGGTCCAGCCAGGCTTGGCCCAGGAAGGCAGAATAAAGGACTTCCTCAGAGAGAGGGTGTTACACCCTCTCCCTTTGGAAAACGGTGTGAAGGCAGGGGAGGAGTAGCCTCCCCCAGCCTCTGGAAATGCTTTCATGGGCACACATGGTGCCCATTTCTGCATAAGCCAGTCTACACCGGTTCAGGGACCCCTCAGCCCTGCTCTGGCACGAAACTGGACAAAGGAAAGGGGAGTAACCACTCCCCTGACCTGCACCTCCCCTGGGAGGTGCCCAGAGCTCCTCCAGTGTGCTCCAGACCTCTGCCATCTTGGAAACAGAGGTGCTGCTGGCACACTGGACTGCTCTGAGTGGCCAGTGCCAGCAGGTGACGTCAGAGACTCCTTCTGATAGGCTCCTTCAGGTGTTGCTAGCCTATCCTCTCTCCTAGGTAGCCAAACCCTCTTTTCTGGCAATTTAGGGTCTCTGCTTTGGGGAATTCCTTAGATAACGAATGCAAGAGCTCATCCAAGTTCCTCTGCATCTCTCTCTTCACCTTCTGCCAAGGAATCGACTGCTGACTGCGCTGGAAGCCTGCAAAACTGCAACAAAGTAGCAAAGACGACTACTGCAACTCTGTAACGCTGATCCTGCCGCCTTCTCGACTGCTTTCCTGGTGGTGAATGCTGTGGGGGTAGTCTGCCTCTTCTCTGCACTAGAAGCTCCGAAGAAATCTCCTGTGGGTCGACGGAATCGTCCCCCTGCAACCGCAAGCACCAAAGAACTGCATCACCGGTACCCTGGGTCTCCTCTCAGCATGACGAGCGAGGTCCCTTGAATCCAGCAACTCTGTCCAAGTGACTCCCACAGTCCAGTGACTCTTCAGTCCAAGTTTGGTGGAGGTAAGTCCTTGCCTCCCTACGCCAGACTGCATTGCTGGGAACCGTGACTTTTGCAGCTACTCCGGCCTCCGTGCACTTCCGGTGGAAATCCGTTGTGCACAGTCCAGCCTGGGTCCACGGCACTCTAACCTGCATTGCACGACCTCCTAAGTTGTCCTCCGGCGGCGTGGGACTCCTTTGTGCAACTTTGGGTGAGCACCATTTCACTCCACTTTGTAGTGCCTGTCCTGGCACTTCTGCGGGTGCTGTCTGCTTCTGAGAGGACTCCTTGTTTTGCTCGACGCCCCCTCTGTCCCCAGACGCAATTGGCAACATCCTGGTCTCTCCTGGGCCACAGCAGCATCCAAAAACCCTAACCATACGACTTGCAGCTAGCAAGGCTTGTTTGTGGTCTTTCTTCAGGAAAACACTTCTGCACGACTCTCCACAGCGTGCGGGATCCTTCCTCCAAAGGAGAAGTTCCTAGCCCTTGTCGTTCCTGCAGAACCTTCAGCTTCTACTGTCCAGTAGCAGCTTCTTTGCATCCACAGCTGGCATTTCCTGGGCATCTGCCCATCTCCGACTTGCTTGTGACTTTTGGACTTGGTCCCCTTGTTCCACAGGTACCCTCGACTGGAAATCCATCGTTGTTGCATTGCTGGTTTGTGTCTTTCCTGCAGAATTCCCCTATCACGACTTCTATGTCCTTTGGGGAACTTTAGTGCACTTTGCACTCACTTTTCAGGGTCTTGGGGTGGGCTATTTTTCTAACCCTAACTGTTTTCTTACAGTCCCAGCGACCCTCTACAAGGTCACATAGGTTTGGGGTCCATTTGTGGTTCGCATTCCACTTTTGGAGTATATGGTTTGTGTTGCCCCTATCCCTATGTGTCCCCATTGCATCCTATTGTAACTATACATTGTTTGCACTGTTTTCTAATACTATACTGCATATTTTTGGTATTGTGTACATATATCTTGTGTATATTTTCTATCCTCATACTGAGGGTACTCACTGAGATACTTTTGGCATATTGTCATAAAAATAAAGTACCTTTATTTTTAGTATATCTGTGTATTGTGTTTTCTTATGATATTGTGCATATGACACTAGTGGTACTGTAGGAGCTTCACTCGTCTCCTAGTTCAGCCTAAGCTGCTCTGCTAAGCTACCATTATCTATCAGCCTAAGCTGCTAGACACCCTATACACTAATAAGGGATACCTGGGCCTGGTGCAAGGTGTAAGTACCCTTTGGTACTCACTACAAGCCAGTCCAGCCTCATACAATTAGCACATAAATAAACATCCTTCTGAAAAATACAAGTATTGAGTCTGTCAAGTGATTGAACTATGTGTTCGTTTAACAATCAGTAGACAGTGCAATTCAACTGTACAGTAATGTATACATAGGTATGACCTGTATTTTGCTGCAGCCAATAATACCAGGAGCCAGAGTGGGGCACAGATATCTGTAAATTGACATGTCAAAGGGAACAGCAAGTGGCCATAGTAGTGGAAATATCAGCCTGCCAGTGAAAATGTACAATACAAAACTGCAATGGAAGGTGAAGTTACAGTGTCTTACCTGTGTGTCACAGGAAGTACTGTTGTATGATTGATGTTCTATTGTCCACATCCTCATCCTCTGCCTCATCTTCGTCACTGTTCACAGGCTCCACTGCTGCCACACGCCCATCTCCAGCCTCATCCTCCTGCAGAAAAGGCTCCTCGCAACGTAAGGCAAGTTTGTGCAACATGCAACATGCCATGATGATCTGGCACACCTTCTTGGGTGACTAGCACAGGGAACCACCGGTTAGATGGAGGCACTGAAACCTGGCCTTCAGGAGGCCAAACGTTCGCTCTATAATTCTTGTTCGCCCATGTGCCTCATTGTAATGTTCCTCTGCCCTTGTCCTGGGATTGCTCACTGGGGTCAGTAGCCATGAGAGATTGGGGTAACCAGAGTCACCTGCAAATACCGAGGGATACCTGTTAGCCACACAATAACCCTTAGGGCCAACCCCACACCCATACAACAACATATACTGGGTGGGAACCATGGGCTCACCTATTAGCCACACCCTGTGCCTCTGGAGTTGAGCCATCACATATGGGATGCTGCTATTCCTCAGAATAAAGGCATCATGCACAGACCCAGGATACTTTGCATTGACATGGGAGATGTAGTGGTCCGCCAGGCACACTATCTGCACATTCATCAAGTGAAAGCTCTTTCGATTTCTGAACACCTGGTTATTTCTCTGAGGGGGTACAAATGCAATATATGTACCATCAATTGCCCCAGTGATGCTGGGGGGCAAATCCTCCACCTGGGGAACAACAATGTAGCTGCACATGTGTTGAATCAGGGCAGACAACACTCTGGGCAGCACTATTGAGAACATTGGCTGAGACATTCCTGCTGCCAAGCCCACTGTCACTTGGAAGGAGCCAGATGTCAAGAAATGGAGAACAGATAGGACTTGCACAAGAGGGGGATCCCAGTGGTGTGACGGATAGCAGAGATCAGGTCTGGCTCCAATTGGGCACACAGCTCTTGGATTGTGACCCTGTCAAGTCTGTAGGTGAGGATAATGTGTCTGTCCTCCATTGTTGCCAAGTCCACCAGCGGTCTGTACACGGGGGATGCTTCCATCTCCTATTCATCATCAGCGGTTGCAATCTAGGGGGGCAAAACTATGAGCATCTGGTCAGTATTCAATATTTCCAAAATGTACTGTGCATTGCATGTTGTGACAGAAACAGTATGTTGTGTAGGCGCAAATGGTGCCTATTGTTACGTACTGCGCTGGACTTCTCACCTCTGGATACCGGGTTGTCAAATACACCAAGTCTTCTACAGGTTCTGGATACTCCCAGATAAGAGCGACCCCTTCTAGTAGCCACGGGTGCCGCTTGACAGGCTACGCCAAAGCAGACCGTACCCTCCAGAAGGAGTCCCAGAGGGAAAGAAAACCCAACACTGGGGGATAAAACCTCAAACAGGATCTCCTGAAGAAAAACAAGAAAGAAACAGGACTAAACAACAGGAAACAAAAATAGGCAAAAATCTCCCAAGGCAAAAAGCAGGAACAAAGAACAGGCCAAAATCTCCCAAGGCAAAAAGCAGGAACAAAGAACAGGCAAAAATCTCCCAAGGCAAAAAGCAGGAACAAAGAACAGGAGCGAACAGCACAACCAGAAGGAAGTGTTTGCAACGCAAGGTGGATCAAGACTGACTGACTTATATACTGAGAAAAGGGAAGTGACATCACAGGAAAAGGAAAGAACACCATCTTGGATTGGGAAGAGCCCATAGACCAGTATAGGAAAAAGAAAGTAATATAAAAGAAAAACAGAGCATGCTGGGACAAAAACACATAGAACACAAGATGACCACAACATGGGCAGAGACAGGTAAAAAGACCGCACAAACCGACCAACAACAAAAAGAAGAAACAAAAGGCTACAGGTAAGTGTAGCGCGACCGGGAGCGAAATAGGACAGAAATAGATGCCGCGTCTGAGCGAGGTATTACAGTAGGTCCCCTCCCTGAGGCACCAGGTTTGTCAGGATGACTGTCAAAAAACAGGCGGACCAAATGGGGAGCATGGACAGAGGAAGCATCCTCCTAAGAACAGTCACTGAGAGGGTATCCTTTCCAATGGACCAAAAACTGTAGTTTGCGTCGAAAAATTCTGGAATCACAGCTTTCCTGGACATCATACTCAGGCTGTCTGTTAATAGGAAGAGGAGGCGGACGCTGGAACTGGCGGTGGTATGGATCAGGAACAAAGAGTTTTAACTGTGATAAATGGAAAACAGAATGAACCCTCCAGGTATGAGGTAAGCGGAGACGCACAACTACAGGATTCAGGACTTGCGAAATCCGAAAATGTCCATAAAAACGTGGCTTGAATTTATTGGTGGAAAACCGGGAAGGTAGGAATCTGGAAGAAAGCCACACCTTGTGGCCCACTTGATACAAAGGTGCGGCATGTCGATAACGATCCGCCTTTCGTTTCATTGCTTGTTTCGAAGCTAGGAGAGTTGTATGAAGTAGGCCCTGGATTCAACGGATCTGTCGTGAAAAAGAAGTGACAGCAGGCACAGAAGAGGATGTTCGGGAAACAGTAGTGAAAGTCCTCGGATGAAATCCATAGGTACAATAAAAGGGTGTGGTCTTGGTCGCACTATGTATTGTGTTGTTATAGGAGAACTCGGCAAGAGCAAGATACTCCGACCAATTGCTTTGTGTGGCATTGCAGTAACATCTCAGATACTGCTGAAGTTCTTGATTCACTCTTTCAGTTTGCCCATTAGTTTGTGGATGGAAACCAGGGGATAAAGAAATCTCAATGTAAAATAAGGCACAAAAGGCCCTCCAGAAACGTGATACATATTGAGGCCCTCTGTCTGAAATGACCTCTTGTGGAAGACCATGGAGGCGAAAAATATCCCGCAGAAAAATGCGACTCATTTCTGGGGCCATCAGTAGTTTCTTCAAGGCTGAGAAATGGGCCATCTTGGTGAATGAATCTATGGTCACCATGATTACTTGGTTACCAGAGGAGGTAGGTGGAGAGCATATGAAATCTGTGGATAGAGTACACCAAGGAGCGGAAGGAACCAGTAAAGATCTAAACCTGCCACCTCAGTTCGGGGTGTCTTAGTCTGAGCACAGACTGGGCATGCTGACACATAGGTTTCAGTGTCTGTCTTAATCGAAGGCCACCAAAAAGATCGCTGAAGCAGCTCCTGAGTCTTCCTGATATCTCGATGACCGGCTATAGGAGAATCATGGCACATTTGTTGAGCTTCTGTCTGCACTTTCTTGGTAGGTAGAAAAAGAGCATGTTGATGATAGAAGTAGTTGTCCTTGTTCTGCAAAAAAGGAGTCACTCTATCCCATTCTGAAGCAGACAGAAACTGGTACTCGGATTGAACGCGTTCTTGAAAAGATTGAGTAGCTCTGATGATTCTGCTAGACTCAATAAGAGGTGGAGAGGAGTTCTGGGCTATGTCAGGATATCTACGGATAAGGCATCTGCCACTGAATTCTGGGAACCAGGTATGTACGTGATCACAAAATCGTACTGACTAAAGAAGAAAGCCCATTGAGCCTGACGACTATTGCAACACTGAAAACTCCGAAGACATTGGAGATTACGATGATCAGTCCTGGCTTCAAAAGGCTCTCTGGAACCCATCAAGAAATGCCTCCATTCTTTACAAGCTACTTTGAGTGCGAGTAGTTCTCGTTCCAGTACAGAATAATTGCGTTCAGCCTCTGATAGGATATGAGACAGATAAAAGATAGGATGTTCCAGTTCATCGTTGTCTTGTTTTTGCAGCAGAACTGCCCCAATAGCTCTGTCTGAGGCATCAGTCACAACGATAAATTTCTTGGTATTGTCAGGCTGATGCAACACGGGTGCTTGGGTAAAGGCTGTCTTCAATTCTTGAAACGTGCGTTCAGCATCCTTGGTCCAAACAAAACCGTTCTTCAGGTTCTCTTTCTTAATTGTTTGTGTTATGAAACTTTGTAGGTGGGCAAAGTTCTGAATAAACTGACGATAAAAGTTTGATAAACCAAGGAAACATTGCGTTTCCTTAATGGACGTTGGAGAAGGCCAATCTAATATGGCACTGACCTTGTCAGGATCCATGGATATTCCGTGTTGATTAATACAGAACCCCAAATACTTTACTTCAGATTTATGGAACTCGCACTTCTCGGGTTTACAAAACAATTGGTTTTTCTTGAGTCTTTCCAGGACTTGCAGGACATGATTTATATGTTGCTCAGGATCACTGGAATATATCAAGATATCTAAATAAATGACTACATATTGGTTGAGTACACCAGAGAACACCGAATCCATAAATCGTTGAAAAACAGAAGGGGCGTTGGTCAGTCCAAAAGGCATAACACGGTACTCATAGTGCCCAAAAGGGGTACGGAAAGCTGTCTTCCATTCATCTCCTTCCTTGATCCGAAGGAGATGATAGGCACCCCGTAAGTCTAATTTGGTAAACATCTTGGCTCCTTGAATGGCATCCAGTATATCTCTGATTAAAGGCAGCGGATATCGATCCTTAATCGTTATTCTGTTGAGTTCACGAAAGTCAATACAAGGACACAGATCCTTGGTCTTCTTTGGGACGAAGAAGCGAGGAGCCCCAGCCGGGGACGTGGAAGGAGCAATCAAACCATTGTGCAAGTTATCGTCTAAATATTCCTTTAGCACCTTCTTTTCTTGGTCTGTCAGAGAATACATTCGACCAAAGGGGACGACTTCATCAGGAATTAAAGGAATAGCACAGTCATAACTGCGAGGAGGCAGCAAAATAGGATTACTAGGTTTCTGAAAAATCCTGATATATTCCTGATAACAATCTGGAACTCCCTGGATCATATTGATAGAGTTAGTGTTATCCTTAGTTGACTGACAGGACCTTTTGGGAGTCCAATAAGAAGTAGTGGAATAACAATTCTGTTGACAAAATGAAGACGTTAGGGATATAGTTCTTGTTTCCCAATTGATATAGGGGTTGTGTCGGGCTAACCAGGGTATTCCCAAAATCATGATGTGATTTGGTGAGGCTATGAGATCAATGGCAACATGTTCTTGATGCCCCCCAAATGTCAAACAAAGAGTAGGAGTTGAGGCCACCACAGGTCCTGAGGTTAACGGAGAGCCATCCACTGTGTGAACCTGCTCAGGACTCTCTTTAAGAATGCGGGGAATTCCTCTACTCGTAGCCCAGGTCTCATCCAGATAGAGTCCACTGGCTCCACAATCAAGGAGAGCCAGGAGGCATTCTTCTTGATCTTGTGAACTTTGTAACTTGACCGAGAGGATAAACAGGGCGGACATGCTTTCTCTGGAGGAACATATTGATGGTACTTCAGCTCCTCCCATCTCCTTCCTCCTTACAGGGGACGGGAGCTGGCGTTTCCCGCTGGTCTTGAGGGACGTACCGGACAACTACGGATTAGGTGGCCAGCCTTACCACAGTACAGAAAAAGTCCCTTTTGTTGTCGTTCCTCCCTTTCTGACTCCGTCAATGGCCCACAAACCAGATCTATCTGCATGGGTTCTCCAGGGGGAGTTGGAGGGGCTTCAGATGGAATATCTTCCGTTCGCCGACTGCTAGCACGAAAGGTACCAGACTGGTATGGAGCTCGCGTTCTACGTCTCTCCATATTGCGCTCTCGAAGTCTATATTCGATGTTCATAGATTGATCCATTAATTCCTTCAAAGAACAAGCTGGAGAAGAATGTACAAGCTCATCTTTAATTTCTTCACGCAGGCCTCGGCGGAAAAGGGTTATGAAGGCGGGTTCCACTCAGGAGTTTCAGCTGCCAGCTGTTTGAAGCGGGTTATATACTGCAGAACATCCTGATTACCCTGCTGAATGTCACATAAGGCTTCTTCAGCTGCTGCTTCTACCCCAGGTCTCTCAAACATTTGTTTGAAAAGAGTCAGGAAAGCAGAATAGTTAGCCAGGACTGGGTCTTCTGTATAAACCAGAGGAGTCACCCAAGCAAGCGCCGGACCAGACAAGGCGCTGATCAGATAGCCCACCTTAGCTTTATCAGAAGAAAACTGTAGTGGACGAAAGGCAAAGAAAACCGTCAGGGAGTCCAAAAATTCCTTCATCTTTAGAGGATCTCCAGAATATCAAGGAGTAGTGGCAGATATGGGTGGTATGTCCATTGATCGGGAAGACAAGACCTGTTGTACCGCAGTTCTACCCGTAACTGTTGTAACTCTTGGGCTTGTTGTTGGACAGTCTGCAACATGGCTTGAGCATTTTCTGACGCCTCTCCCTGTGGCTCTTCCATGGCGATCTCGCAACGCGGAGTCTTTTGGTGTTGCAATCTGTTACGTACTGCACTGGACTTCTCACCTCTGGATACCGGGTTGTCGAATACACCAAGGCGGTCATTACAACATTGGCGGTAAAAGGCGCTTACCGCCGTGGAGAAGACCGCCAACACACCGCCGCAGAATTCCGCCACAGCTATGATGACCCACATCTCGGAATCCGCCAAAAGTCAGACACCCACACAAGTCCGCCACACCAAAGGTCAGCGATAAACTGGTGAAAACAAAACCTCCACCATCACGCCAACAGAAATACGCCCACACTATCACGACACATGAATCCAAGCGGCAGTCTTTCAACCGCGGTATTCCATTGGCAGTACACACCGCCCCGCTCAAAATACACACACTTTTACAAAACACTACCACATTGGACAATTCCAAATACACACATCTGATACACATACACACACCACTCCCACACACCCAATACAATATAAAACACACACCAACATCACCCACAAACCCCTACAACAAAATTACAGAGAGAAGGCCAGAGAGAGACACTACAAACAACTACCAAGCATCCACAGGCACACAATACCATCACCCACATAACTTCCACGCACCTCACACAACACACCACTAAATATCACCCCACTTATCACCACACACTCCACCCCACACATCAACTATACCACCCCATGGCACGGCAAAGATACCCCAGGTTATCGGAGGAGGAGCTCAGGGTCATGGTGGAGGAAATTGTCCGGGTAGAGCCACAGCTATTCAGAGCACAGGTGCAGGACACCTCCATAGCTAGGGAGATGTAGCTATGGCGAAGAATAGTGGACAGGGTCAACGCAGTGGGACAACACCCAAGAAATCGGGAGGACATCAGGAAGAGGTGGAACGACCTACAGGGGAAGGTGCGTTCCGTGTTCTCAAGACACCACCTGGCGGTTCAGAGGACTGGCGGCGGACCCCCACCTCCTCCCCCACAACTAACAACATGGGAGGAGCAGGTCTTGGCGATTCTGCATCCTGAGGGCCTCGCAGGAGTAGGTGGAGGAATGGACTCTGGTAAGACAAAGCTTTACTATTACATCCCCCACCCTACCTGCATGCTTTCACATACCCCCACCCTCACCCTCACCCCCAGCACCCCAACTCCTCACATATGTCCCAACATCACAAACCACACATCCCAACACCAAGCCCTGCATGCAACAACAAAGCATGGACACCCATCACCAAAGCATGCCCACTGCACATACCCATACACCCCCCTAAACCATCATCACACAAGCTCCCACACAGGAATGCTAGCCCTGGGGTACACGGTCACCCACCCATTGCACACCATTACACACACAGGTTTAATAAACATCCTTTTATACCCCTGCAGGACCCCTACCCAACGTCACCGGACAGGAGGGTCCACACATGTCCACACCATCAACAGAACAGGCCCACAGTGATGACAGCACCTCTGTCCAACTGGATCTAGATGACCATCGGGGACATCTGGACAGTCGGTTTCCCTCACACAGGCACAGGCCACCACAGACCTTCCCCCCTCTGGAAACACCAGCACAGCACCCACCCAGCGGGCCCATACCTCCGTCCCCAGGACACGTCAATCAGCTGTGTGTCCACCACTACAGAGAACCCAGGCTAACCCACTGTAGGAGGCTGGCCTGGTTTGTAGTGAGCACCAGGGGGTACTTACACTCTGCACCAGGTCACATGCCAGGCAAGATGGTACTTTCCTACCCCCCCCAAACGAAGGACAATAAGACTAGCCATGACCTGATGAGTCTTCATTGTCTAAGTGGAAATATCTGGAGAGTCCATCTGCATTGGAGTGGGTACTCCCAGGTCTATGTTCCACTGTATAGTCCATTCCCTATAGGGATATGGACCACCTCAACAATTTAGGGTTTTCACCTTTCATTTGTTTTAGCCAAAGTAGAGGTTTGTGGTCTGTCTGAACAATGAAGTGAGTGCCAAACAGGTATGGCCTCAACTTCTTCAGTGCCCAGACCACAGCAAAGGCCTCCCTCTCTATGGCAGACCAACGCTTCTCTCTAGGGGTCAACCTCCAGCTGATAAAAGCAACAGGTTGATCCTGGCCCTCAGAATTAAGTTGTGATAAGACTGCCCCTACCCCTAATTCAGATGCATCTGTTTGGACAATGATTTTTTTGGAGTAACAGGGGCTTTTTAGGACAGGTGCAGAGCACATGGCCTGTTTCAGCTACTCAAAAGCTTTCTGACAGCTAGCTGTCCATAATACCTTTTTAGGCATTTTCTTTGAAGTGAGGTGATTAAGAGGGGCTGCTATGGAGCCATAGTTCTTTATGAACCTCCTGTAGTACCCAGTGAGGCCTAAGAAGGCTCTCACTTGGGTCTGAGTTGTAGGGGGAACCCAATCTATAATAGTTTGGATTTTCCCCTGAAGTGGTGCAATCTGTTCTCCACCTACAAGGTGTCCCAGATAAACCACTTTCCCCTGCCCTATCTGGCACTTTGAAGCCTTGATAGTGAGGCCTGCCTTTTGTAGGGCCTCCAAAACTTTCCACAGGTGGACCAGGTGATCATCCCGGGTGGAGCTAAAGACAGCTATATCATCTAGATATGCTGCACTTAAAGCCTCCAACCCTTGCAGGACTGTCACCAACCTCTGAAAAGTGGCAGGTGCATTCTTCAACCCAAAAGGCATTACTGTGAATTGGTAGTGCCCTCCAATGGTTGAAAATGCAGTTTTTGCTTTAGCATCCTCTGATAACTTGATCTGCCAATACCCTGCAGTCAAATCATAGGTGCTTAGATACTTGGCAGATGCCAGTGTATCTATTAGCTCATCTGCCCTGGGTATGGGGTGAGCATCAGTTTTAGTTACCTGGTTGAGACCTCTATAATCTACACAAAATCTAATTTCCTTCTTTCCATCTTTGGAACGAGGTTTTGGTACAAGTACCACAGGAGAGGCCCATGGACTTTCAGAGTGCTCAACCACTCCCAGTTCAAGACTTTTCTGAACCTCTTGTTTTATGCAGTCTCTGACATGGTCAGGCTGCCTATAGATCTTACTTTTGACAGGCAAGCTGTCTCCAGTATCTATAGTGTGCTCACACCAAGAAGTGGTGCCTGGCACAGTAGAAAAGAGTTCAGAAAACTGACCCAGGAGATTTATGCAGTTGTCTTTCTGCTCAGCAGTAAGACAATCTGCTAGAACTACACCTTCCACTAGAGCATCTTATTCTGCGGAAGAGAAGAGATCAGGGAGAGGGTCACTCTCTTCTTCCTGTCCTTCATCTGTTGCCATGAGCAGGGTGAGATCAGCCCTGTCATAGTAGGGTTTCAGGCGATTGACATGGAGCACCCTAAGGGGACTCCTGGCAGTGCCCAAGTCAAGGTAGGTGACTTCTCCCTTTTTCTCAACAATAATGTGGGGACCACTCCATTTGTCTTGGAGTGCTCTTGGGGCCACAGGCTCCAAGACCCACACTTTCTGCCCTGGTTGGTACTGAATCAGAACAGCCTTCTGGTCATGCCATTGCTTTTGGAGCTCTTGGCTGGCCTGAAGGTTTTTACTGGCCTTTTTCATATACTCAGCCATTCTAGATCTTAGGCCAAGTACATAGTCCACTATGTCTTGCTTAGGAGCTTTTAAAGGTTGTTCCCAACCCTCCTTTACAAGTGTTAGAGGTCCTCTTGCAGGGTATCCAAATAGGAGTTCAAAGGGGCTGAAGCCCACTCCTTTTTGGGGTACCTCCCTGTAAGCAAAAAGGAGGCAAGGTAACAGGACATCCCATCTCCTCCGGAGTTTTTCAGGGAGTCCCATTATCATTCCTTTGAGTGTTTTATTAAACCTCTCAACCAGTCCATTTGTTTGTGGATGATAGGGTGTGGTGAACTTGAATGGCACACCACATTCCTTCCACATGGCCTTTAAGTAAGCAGACATGAAGTTGCTACCCCTGTCTGATACGACCTCTTTTGGGAAGCCCACCCTGGAAAAGATTCCCAGGAGGGCCTTTGCCACTGCAGGAGCTGTAGTGGTCCTTAGAGGAATTGCTTCAAGATATCTGGTGGCATGGTCCACTACCAGCAAAATAAACCTATTGCCTGAAGCAGTAGGAGGGTCAAGGGGGCCAACTATGTCAACCCCTACCCTTTCAAAGGGAACCCCAACCACAGGCAGTGGAATAAGGGGTGCCTTTGGGGTGCCACCTGTTTTGCCACTGGCTTGACAGGTTTCACAGGACTTACAAAATTCCTTTGTGTCCTCTGACATTCTAGGCCAATGAAACAAGGGGACAAACCTGTCCCAAGTTTTCATTTGTCCTAAATGTCCAGCCAAGGGAATGTCGTGGGCTAGAGTTAGGAGGAACTCTCTGTATTGCAAGGGAATGACCAATCTCCTGGCTGCTCCAGGTTTAGGGTCCCTTGCCTTAGTATACAAGAGGTTGTCCTCCCAGTAAACTCTGTGAGAGTCACTGACATCCCCATTTTGCTGTTTGACAGCTTGCTGTCTTAGACCCTCTAGTGTGGGACAGGTCTGCTGTGCCACACTCAGCTCCTCCCTGGCAGGCCCCCCTCCACCCAAAAGCTCAGCAGTGTCTGCTTCCAGCTCCTCTGGTGAAGGTTCTGCAAAGGGTGGAAATTCTTCTTCTTCAGAAGTTGAATCCACTGTAGAGGGAGGGATAGTAGGTAGTGTTTTACCTTTACTAACCCTAGCTTTAGGGAGCACTTGGTCCATTGTTCCAGGATCCAAGTCACCCTGTCCTTTTTGCTTTTTGGCCTGAGCCCTAGTTAAAGCAAAAATATGCCCAGGAATGCCCAGCATTGCTGCATGAGCCTCCAACTCCACTTCTGCCCAAGCTGATGTCTCTAAATTGTTCCCTAGTAGACAGTCTACAGGTAAATCTGAGGCAACCACAACTTTCTTTGGACCAGTAACCCCCCCCCCCAGTTGAGATTCACAACAGCCATGGGATGGCTAAGAGTGTTGTTATGAGCATCAGTCACTTGGTACTGGTGACCAAGTAGGTGTTGTTCAGGGTGGACCAGTTTCTCTATTACCATGGTAACAATGGCACCTGTGTCCCTGTAGGCCTGAACCTCAACACCATTTATTAGGGGAAGTTTCTTGTACTTATCCATATTAAGGGGACAAGCAACCAAGGTGGCCAAATCAATGGCACCTTCAGAGACTAACACAGCCTCTGTGGTCTCCCTAACAAGGCCAACCCCAACAAAATTACCAAAGGTGAGCCCAGCTACTCCCTTGGTTTGGCTATTAGTAGGTTTGCTCCCACCACCACTGCTATTACTAGGGGCACTAGGTGTAGCAGTAGGGGTTGTGGTGGTGGGAGGCTTGGTGCTTTTCTTTGGACAACTGGCATCAGTTGTCCAATTGCCTTTTACTGTACATAAATAGCACCATGGTTTCTTTACTTGATTAGAAGAGGATTTGGACCCACCACCCCCACCAGAGTGTTTTTGTGGGCCTGATGAAGACTCATTTTTAGATTTGTCCCCACCCTTGTCTGAAGACTTACCATCCTTCTTCTTGCCATCCTTGTCACCCCCTGTATGAACGTTTCTGTTCACTCTTGTTCTGACCCATTTGTCTGCCTTCTTTCCCAATTCTTGGGGAGAGGTCAGATCTGAGTCCACTAGATACTGGTGCAACAAATCAGACACACAATTATTAAGAATGTGCTCTCTCAGGTTTAAGTTATACAGGCTTTCATAGTCAGAAACTTTACTGCCATGTAACCACCCCTCCAAGGCCTTCACTGAATGGTCAACAAAGTCTACCCAGTCTTGTGAAGACTCCTTTTTGGTTTCTCTGAACTTGATCCTGTACTGTTCAGTGGTTAAGCCATAACCATCTAGGAGTGCATTCTTAAGAACTGTAAAATTATTGGCATCGCTTTCCTTCATAGTCAGGAGCCTATCCCTACCGTTTCCACTGAAATATAGCCATAGGATAGCAGCCCACTGCCTTTGAGGGACCCCCTGTACAACACAGGCCCTCTCAAGGGCAGCAAACTACTTGTTAATGTCATCCCCCTCCTTATAAGGGGGAACTATCTTGTGCAGATTCCTAGAATCATGCTCTTTCACAGGATTACTATCTGTAATACTGCTGCTGCCACCATGGGGTCCAAACCCCAACCTCTGCCTTTCTTTTTCTAAGTCAAATGCTTCCCTGTCTAGATCCAGCTGTTGCTTTTTAAGCTTCAGCCTGGACTCTTCCACTCTCAATCTATTGAGTTCCCTTTCTAACACTCTGTCATCAGGGTGGGTGGGTTGGGCATGCCTAGACACAGAAGAATGGTGTGAATGGACAGAGGGAGACCTGTCCCTAACAGATGGCACTCTAACAACCTGGCCTAAAGGAGAAATCTCCCTACTGTGATGAGAACTCACATAAGTACCAGCCCTGCTAGGTGGCCTGCTAAGGGGCAGGTTGGGAAGGTTCCCATCTAACACTTTTGCTGGGGCTACCCCAGAATCAGAGTGTGAACCATCGGCTAATCTGTCACCTGATGTGCCAGCTATGGCCTTATCATGTTCAATGAGCATATTAACCAACAATTCTCTAGAGGGATTCTTCCCTACCCCTAAACCTCTATCAATGCAGAGACTCCTTGCACCTTTCCAGCTAAGGTGGTCATAAGCAGTGCTGGTCAGATCCAGAGTTTGACCTGTACCAGACATGATAGAAAAAGGTTTAAGGGACAGAAAAAGAAAGAAAAAGTTTCAGAACTTTTTAAGGAACAGGAAAAAAAACTTTTTCAACTTTTAAGAAACTTTTTTGAAAGTTTAGAGGTACTTTTCAGCACTTAGCAATAGAGTAAGAGAAGAAAAGCAAAATGTTTTGGTTAGGTGTACATACACTGAACTTGTTTTGTATATTTTTCTCTTATGAAAAGTACAATATGACAAAGTGGTAAGTAGTTGCAAATACTTATCCCACCGCTGCACAAGCAATGTAGGAGGATGGCCTGGTTTGTAGTGAGCACCAGGAGGTACTTACACTCTGCACCAGGTCCAGGTATCCCTTATTAGTGTAGAAGAGGTGTCTAGCAGCTTAGGCTGATAGAAAAGGGTAGCTTAGCAGAGCAGCTTAGGCTGAACTAGGAGACATGCAAAGCTCCCACTATACCACTAGTGTCACATGCACAATATCATAAGAAAACACAATACACAGATATACTAAAAATAAAGGTACTTTATTTTTATGACAATATGCCAAAAGTATCTCAGTGAGTACCCTCAGTATGAGGATAGCAAATATACACAAGATATATGTACACAATACCGAAAATATGCAGTAATAGCAATAGAAAGCAATGCAAGCAATGTACAGTCACAATAGATTGCAATGAGAGCACATAGGCATAGGGGCAACACAAACCATATACTCCAAAAGTGGAATGCGAATAACGTATGGACCCCAAACCTATGTGAGCTTATAGAGGGTCGCTGGGACTGTAAGAAAACAGTGAGGGTTAGAAAAATAGCCCACCCCAAGACCCTGAAAAGTGGGTGCAAAGTGCACCTAAGTTCCCCAGAGAGCACAGAAGTCGTGATAGGGGAATTCTGCAAGGAAGACCAACACCAGCAATGCAACAACAATGGATTTCCAGACGAGAGTACCTGTGGAACAAGGGGACCAAGTCCAAGAGTCACACTCAAGTCGTGAGTGGGCAGATGCCCAAGAAATGCCAGCTGTGGATGCAAAGAAGCTGCCACTGGATGGTAGAAGCTGTGGATTCTGCAAGAACGAAGAGGACTAGGAACGTCCCCTTCGGAGGATGGATGTCCCACGTCGTGAAGAAGCTTGCAGAGGTATTCCCACGCAGAAAGACCGCAAAGAAGCCTTGCTAGCTGCAAGGGTCGCGGTTAGGGTTTTTGGATGCTGCTGTGGCCCAGAAAGGACCAGGATGTCGCCAATTGCGTGAGGAGACAGAGGGGGTACCCAGCAAGACAAGGAGCCCACTCAGAAGCAGGCAGCACCTGCAGAAGTGCCAGAACAGGCACTACGAAGAAGAGTGAACCGGAGCTCACCCGAAGTAACAAAAGAAGGTCCCACGATGCTGGAGGACAACTCAGGAGGTCGTGCACTGCAGGTTAGAGTGTCGGGGACCTAGGCTTGGCTGTGCACATAGGAAATCCTGGAAGAGTGCACAGGAGCCGGAGCAGCTGCAAATCACGCGGTACCCAGCAATGCAGTCTAGCGTGTGGAGGCAAGGACTTACCTCCACCAAACTTGGACTGAAGAGCCACTGAACTGTGGGAGTTACTTGGACAGAGTTGCTGAGTTCCAGGGACTACGCTTGTCGTGCTGAGAGGGGACCCAGAGGACCAGTGATGCAGTCTTTTGGTGCCTGCGGTTGCAGGGGGAAGATTCCGTCGACCCACGGGAGATTTCTTCAGAGCTTCTAGTGCAGAGAGGAGGCAGGCTACCCCCACAGCATGCACCACCAGGAAAGCAGTCGAGAAGGCGGCTGGATCAGCGATACAAGGTTGCAGTAGTCGTCTTTGCTACTTTGTCGCGGTTTTGCAGGCGTCCAGAGCAGTCAGCGGTCGATTCCTTGGCAGAAGGTGAAGAGAGAGATGCAGAGGAACTCTGATGAGCTCTTGCATTCGTTATCTAAAGAATTCCCCAAAGCAGAGACCCTAAATAGCCAGAAAAGGAGGTTTGGCTACCTAGGAAGGAGGATAGGCTAGCAACACAGGTAAGAGCCTATCAGAAGGAGTCTCTGACGTCACCTGCTGGCCCTGGCCACTCAGAGCAGTCCAGTGTGCCAGCAGCACCTCTGTTTCCAAGATGGCAGAGGTCTGGAGCACACTGGAGGAGCTCTGGGCACCTCCCAGGGGAGGTGCAGGTCAGGGGAGTGGTCACTCCCCTTTCCTTTGTCCAGTTTCGCGCCAGAGCAGGGCTGGGGGATCCCTGAACCGGTGTAGACTGGCTTATGCAGAGATGGGCACCATCTGTGCCCATCAAAGCATTTCCAGAGGCTGGGGGAGGCTACTCCTCCCCAGCACTGACACCTTTTTCCAAAGGGAGAGGGTGTAACACCCTCTCTCTGAGGAAGTCCTTTGTTCTGCCTTCCTGGGCCAAGCCTGGCTGGACCCCAGGAGGGCAGAAACCTGTCTGAGGGGTTGGCAGCAGCAGCTGCAGTGAAACCCCGGGAAAGGCAGTTTGGCAGTACCCGGGTCTGTGCTAGAGACCCGGGGGATCATGGAATTGTCTCCCCAATGCCATCCTGGCATTGGGGTGATTGGGGTGACAATTCCATGATATTAGACATGTTACATGGCCATGTTCAGAGTTACCATTGTGACGCTATACATAGGTAGTGACCTATGTATAGTGCGCGCGTGTAATGGTGTCCCCGCACTCACAAAGTCCGGGGAATTTGCCCTGAACAATGTGGGGGCACCTTGCTAGTGCCAGGGTGCCCCCACACTAAGTAACTTAGCACCCAACCTTTACCAGGTAAAGGTTAGACATATAAGTGACTTATAAGTTACTTAAGTGCAGTGGTAAATGGCTGTGAAATAACGTGGACGTTATTTCACTCAGGCTGCAGTGGCAGGCCTGTGTAAGAATTGTCAGAGCTCCCTATGGGTGGCAAAAGAAATGCTGCAGCCCATAGGGATCTCCTGGAACCCCAATTCCCTGGGTACCTCAGTACCATACACTAGGAAATTATAAGGGTGTTCCAGTATGCCAATGTAAATTGGTGAAATTGGTCACTAGCCTGTTAGTGACGATTTGGAAAGAAATGAGAGAGCATAACCACTGAGGTTCTGGTTAGCAGAGCCTCAGTGAGACAGTTAGTCATCACACAGGTAACACATACAGGGCACACTTATGAGCACTGGGGCCCTGGCTGGCAGGGTCCCAGTGATACATACAACTAAAACAACATATATACAGTGAAATATGGGGGTAACATGCCAGGCAAGATGGTACTTTCCTACACCCACCACCCCAACAACAACAGGGACCTGGGGGCAGTGGTAGTGGGCACACGGTCCAGGGGACGGAGGCCCAGGAACACAGTGGAACTGGGAGGGCTGCCGTGCGACAGGGGGCGGACAGGCCAAGGGAACCCACTATCCACAAGGCCCTCTCCTCCATCATGGGAGCCTACCACCACTCCCAGGAGACGATGGCAATGGTACTGGCCAAGTTTCAGGAGACCCAGCGCATGCAGGAGGAACAGTATATGGGCTTCAGGGAGGAACTCAGAACCATTAGCTCCACCCTGCGCACCATCGTAGGGGTGCTGAAGGAAGTACTCAACACCAGGAGGGACACTGTGGCACTACAAGGGGCCCCTGACACTAGCATGGACGATGAACTGCCCACCAACTCCACCGGCGCTAGTGGACAGGACGCCCCGCCACAGGACCACCACACCAGCACCCCACCCCCTGCAGAGGGAGAACCACCCCGCAAACAGTCCCTGAGATCCAGGAACAAGACAGAGAACGATGCCAAGACCCCTGCCAAGAAATGAGACCACCCTGATTTTCATCCTACTGTCCCACTTTGTCACCCTGTCCATAATTAAACTGCCCCAGCTCCACTTCCTATGCCCATATGGGCAATGCACCTGTAAGACTAATAGACTGGACTCTGCCATGGACACTCCTCCGCCATCACCCCTCACCATTTTACTACCCCCTCCAATTTTGAGCATTTAAATAAACACACCTAAAGCACAAAATGATCTGGAGTCTGTGATTTCGAAACAGTGTATTAGCAATTACAGTGACAAAATGTTTTTTAAATAGTAATGTCAACATACCTATGTCACACAGCTCTAGTCCATGAGGAATCTAAGCAGATGTCACACAGTGGGACCCACATATGTGAAATCGTAAGGGAAAGTGACAACTCAGTGACCATACACTGGGTTAAAACGACAGACAGGAGAGAGGTAGTAGTGTCAAAGTACATGTAGTAGGCAGGTTTGTATTCCTACCTATGTCTCACTGGAAATGTTGCAGGATCACTGAGTCCCTGTTGTGCATGTCTTCTTCCTCTGCTTCCTCCTCATCACTGTCCACAGGCTCCACAGCTGCAACACCTCCATCTGGACCATCCTCCTGCAGAAAAGGCACCTGGCGTCGCAAAGCCAAGTTGTGAAGCATACAGCAGGCCACGATGATCTGGCACACCTTTTTTGGTGAGTAGAAAAGGGATCCACCTGTCATGTGGAGGCACCTGAACCTGGCCTTCAGGAGGCCGAAGTTCCGTTTGATCACCCTCCTAGTTCGCCCATGGGCCTCATTGTAGCGTTCCTCTGCCCTGGTCCTGGGATTCCTCACTGGGGTCAGTAGCCATGACAGGTTGGGGTAACCAGAGTCACCTGCAAATGGTGAGGGGCAACTGTTAGACACACACTAACCTGGAGGGATAACCCTAGACCCAGACAACCATTCCCACTGACTTGCTTCCAGGTGCTCACCTAATAGCCATACACGGTGCCTCTGGAGTTGACCCATCACATAAGGGATGCTGCTGTTCCGCAGGATATAGGCGTCATGCACTGAGCCAGGGAACATGGCATTCACATGGGAGATGTACTGGTTTGCCAAACATACCATCTGTACATTCATAGAATGATAACTCTTCCGGTTTCTGTACACCTGTTCACTCCTGTGGGGGGGACCAAAGCCACATGGGTCCCATCAATGGTACTTATGATGTTGGGGATATGTCCCTGGGCATAGAAATCACCTTTCACTGTAGGCAAATCCTCCACCTGTGGGAAAACGATGTAGCTCCGCATGTGTTTCAGAAGGGCAGACAACACTCTGGACAATACGTTGGAAAACATAGGCTGGGACATTCCTGATGCCATGGCCACAGTTGTTTGAAATGAGCCACTTGCAAGGAAATGGAGCACTGACAGCACCTGCACTTGAGGGGGGATTCCTGTGGGATGGCGGATTGCTGACATCAGGTCTGGCTCCAACTGGGTACACAGTTCCTGGATTGTGGCACGGTCAAGCTTGTAGGTGATTATCAAATGTCGCTCCTCCATTGTCGACAGGTCCACCAACGGTCGGTACACCGGAGGATGCCGCCATCTCCTCACATGTCCCAGCGGATGGTGCCTATGAAGGACAACAGCGAGCACAGAGTCAAACAACTCAGAGGTACGTACCCACAGTTTACCCATACCACCAATCATACACAAAAGGTGGCCTGTATGTGTGTTGAGTCTAGGCCTAGGTATGTGTGACGCAGTTGAAAATGAAGCCATGTGGGCCCCTGAAATGGCGGCTGCCTGACCTCCAAAGTGGGACAATGGGATGTGAGGTAGCTGCGCTGGCGTTGTACACCGTCGCAGTAGGCGGTCGAAGACCGCAGCGCAATGCTGCATTGGTTAACAGAGGACCTACACTGCAAGTGCTGCTGTGACCTCGGTCTGGAAGAGACAATGGCTCGTGCATCTGGGGAAAGGGCCCCTGCCTTCACATCGGAGGAGTTGGAGAAGCTTGTGGATGGGGTCCTCCCCTAGTACACGCTACTGTACGGTCCTCCAGACAAACAGGTAAGTACACAGGGAGCATGTTGTATGGGCTATGCCTGTGTGGAGAGGGCTGGATGTAAGAAGTAAGGGGGCAGAGTGCTGCGTGCATGAAAGACGGTGAATGCATGTGCCACATGGCAAGGGTAGGGATGGGGGCCAATCACTTTGACGGTGCAGTTCGTAATTACTTCTCTTCTTCCCCTGTAAATTTCATGTAGGTCAGCGCCCACCAGAAGAAAGATATTTGGCGTGCCATCGCCAAGGACGTCTGGACCCTGGGGGTCTACCACAGACGGAGCCCCCACTGCCGGAAAAGATGGGAAGACATTTGCCGCTGGAGCAAGAAGACGGAGGAGGCTCAGCTGGGGATGGCCTCCCAACGTGGGAGGGGTGCCCGTCGCACCATGACCCCCCTGATGTTCCGGATCCTGGCGGTGGCCTACCCGGAGTTGGATGGGCGCTTGAGGGCATCACAGCAGACACAAGGGGGTGAGTACACTCTCATTCTGCTGACTTTGCGCGCAGTGGAGTTGTCTGGGTGGGGGAGGAGGGCTGTGGGTTTCCCTAGGCCAGGGCGAGTTCCGTAGGCAAGGACCCTCCGTAAGGCAGGCCATGTGGCACCCCACCCCACCTCTGTAGAGTGCCAAGTACAGCTATTCAGGCCCCTGTGTCATCTATGTGTGCAGATGTCGTCCATAGCCTTGTAGGCCATTTCCCAGGAATTGAACAGTGGAGCCCAAGAGCGCGGCGTAGTGCAGGGGGCTTCTGTGTCTGTCTTGTCTGCCAACGGTAGCGGTAATCCATGCACTCAACATGTCTTTCTTCTGTCACCCCCCCCTTTTTGTGGTCTCCCTGTTCTTGTGTGCATTAGCATCATCAGGCGGAGGAGCAGTGGCACCAGAGAAGGAGAGAGCAGCATCCCACATGGCCCTGGAGGGCGAGACTGCGGACTCGGAATTCACCAGTGGGACGGAGGGCGAGGGGAGCTCCATGGCAGGGACAGGAGCTGACACCAGCGACACGGACTCGTCCTCTGATGGGAGCTCCCTTGTGGTGGCAGCAACATCTGTGCCCCCCGCATCTACAGGTACAGCCGCCACCCCCCCACCAGCACCGCCCTATAAGCAGCCCCTCAGCCTTCGCCCCGTGCCCGCTCACCCAGGAGGGTGGGCATCACCTTCGCCCCAGGCACCTCAGGCCCTGCCCCAGTCACTCCTGCGGCCCTCAGTGAGGAGGCCATTGACCTCCTCAGGTCACTCACTGTTGGGCAGTCTACCATTTTTAATGCCATCCAAGGTGTAGAAAGGCAGTTGCAACAAACTAATGCATTCCTGGAAGGCATTCATTCTGGTCAGGCGGCCCTTCACCGAGCTTTTCAAACTGTGGCCTCAGCACTGATGGCAGCCATTGTCTCCGTCTCTAGCCTCCCCTCTCCAACTTCCTCCACCCAGACCCATTCCCCTTTACCTCTGCCTATCCCAAGCACACCATCAGACCAGACTGCACACACCTCAACGCACAAGGGAAGCTCTGGCAAACATAAGCACCACACATCCCACAGGCACTCACGCAAGCAACACACACATGCAGACACACTAACATCCACTGCCTCCACTGTGTCCCCCTCCTCGTCGTCTCCCTCCTTCCTCCCAGTCTCGTCTACACTCACACCTGCATGCACTACCTCTACAGCCACTACGTCCCTCACCAGCACACCCACCAGCACACCCCGCTCATGTGCAGTCACCACCCCCACTACCATTCACACGTCCCCTGTGTCCTCTCCCAGTGTGTCTGTGATGCCCCCTCCCAAGATACACAAACGCAGGCACACACCCACCCAACAGCCATCCACCTCACGACAGCCTCCAGCGCATGCACCTTCACCCAAAGTCACCAAACGTACACCTCCTACTACCACCACCTTTTCCTCCACTCCCAAACCCCCTCCAGCTACCCGTCCCAGTGTGTCCCCAAAAATTTTCATGGCCACCCTTGACCTTTTTCCCACACCTCCCCCACCCCGTCCATCTCATAGGTCCCGAAGTAGCACCTCAGCCACAACATCTCTGGAACCAGTGGTGCCTGTAGTCACCGGTATGTGGAGTGCACCGGCCACCAGGACAGCCAGTGTGGCACGGAGCCACAGTACAGACAGTCCCCCACCTGTGAAGCATCAGAAGTTGGCCAGTGCCCAGCGGGAGAGGGGGAAGACTCCAGCCACCAAAGCCGCTCCCAGGGGTCCCGTTGGGAGTGTGGAGTCAGCTGTGACACCTTCCAAGGTGGGGAAGGGCCACAAGAAACCCGGCATGTCTGGGAAGAGCTGCACGGCGGAGAAGACCGCCATCAGCCCCGCTGCCCAGGAGGCCACCGCCAGCCCCAGCCCAGCTGCCCAGGAGGCCACCGCCAGCCCCAGTCCAGCTGCCCAGGAGGCCACCGCCAGCCCCAGCTGCAGCCCAGCTGCACAGGAGGCCACCCCCAGCACCAGCCCCGCTGGGCCATGAAGGACTGCCAGCACAAGCCCCGCTGGGCCATGAAGGACTGCCAGCAAAAGCCCAGCTGGGCCATGAAGGACCGCCAGCAAAAGCCCCTCTGGGCCATGAAGGACCGCCAGCAAAAGCCCTGCTGGGCCATGAAGGACCGACAGCACCAGCCCCACTGAACAGGGCACCGCCAACTCAAGCACCGCTGAACAGGGCACCGCCGTCTCAAGCACCGCTGAACAGGGCACCGCCAACTCAAGCACCGCTGAACAGGGCACCGCCAACTCAAGCACCGCTGAACAGGGCACCCCCGTCTCAAGCACCGCTGAACAAGGCACTGCCGTCTCAAGCACCGCTAAACAGGGCACCGCCACCTCAAGCACCGCTGAACAGGGCACCGCCGTCTCAAGCACCGCTGAACAGGGCACCCCCAACTCAAGCACCGCTGAACAGGGCACCACCAACTCAAGCACCGCTAGCCCATGAGCGGCAGGGGCACTGACCCAACTGGGTCCGTCACGGGGTGAGTGATGCACTCTGGGCATCAGTCCCCCTCCAGAACCAGTGGAGACATCCATCCACTACCTCTGTCCTTCACAGGATGAAGCACTCTGGGCACCAGGCCCCCTCCAGAACCAGTGGAGACAACCATCCACTACCTCTGTCCTTCACAGTATGAAGCACTCTGGGCACCAGGCCCCCTCCAGAACCAATGGAGACATCCATCCACTACCTCTGTCCTTCACAGTATGAAGCACTCTGGGCACCAGGCCCCCTCCAGAACCAGTGGAGACATCCATCCACTACCTCTGTCTTTCACAGGATGAAGCACTCTGGGCACCTGTCCCCCTCCAGAACCAGTGGAGACATCCATCCACTACCTCTGTCCTTCACAGGATGAAGCACTCTGGGCACCATGCCCCCTCCAGAACCAGTGGAGACTGTTATCCACTTGAGAGACTGTGGCTTTGCACTCCCCAGGATTGAACAGTGGGCAAACCACCCACTTGTGAGGCTTGAGAGACTGTGGCTTTGCACTCCCCAGGATTGAACAGTGGACAAACCACCCACTTGTGAGACTTGAGAGACTGTGGCTTTGCACTCCCCAGGATATGGCAGTGGGCAACCCACCCACTGTAGAGACTTGTGAGACTGTGGCTTTGCACTCCCCAGGATTGAACAGTGGCCAGACCACCCACTGTAGAAACTTGTGAGACTGTGGCTTTGCACTCCCCAGGATTGAACAGTGGGCATGTGGCCCCCTCATGGATTTGGCGTCGTGCACTCAAGCGGCTGAGGTGCCCCCCCTTTCCCTCCCCCTGAGAAGCCTGTTTTCTTGCTGTCTGATGCCCCTGCAGTGTTCTCTCCGTCATGGTCGGGGATCTTGTGTGGGCCTCACCCATACCGTGTGGTCCCAGTGTTCCACGGACTTTCTTTGTGCAGTACCTGGACTACTATGCCTGGTATATATTTTGTACATGGTGTATATACATATATATATATATATATTTCTGCCTACTTGTTTGTAATATATTCCGATGGTTACACTCATTTTCTTTGGTCTTTGCATTCTTCCGGGGGAGTTTGGGGGGTGTAACTGTGATGTATTGATATGCATTAGTGTGTGTGTTGTAGTGGGTGAGGGTGGGGGTGGGGGTGTTGCGTGTGTGTGTCCCTGTTTTTTGCCTCCCCCCTCCCCTGTGTCGTAGGTGCAGTACTCACCGTGGTCTTCGCCGCCGGCGTTCGTGCTCCTCGTAGAGGAGCAGGAAGACTATCGCAGGTAGGATTTGGAGTTCCGGTTCCATGGTGTCCTCGTTCCTCGTGGAGTGTGTAGAGGTGAGCGTTTTCCCTTCGAAATTCCGGTTTCTGCAGTGTTTTTATCCGTGGTGAATCCACCCCGGAAAAGGTGGTGGATTGGCCTGTCATAATAGTGTGGGCGGTACATTGTCTCCCACCTGTCTGTTGGTGGTGACCGCCAAGCTGTTTGTTTGTACCGCCGTGGCGGTCGCAGTGTTAAAGTGGCTGTCTTTATTGGCGGTTTCCGCCACAGTCGTAATTGCAATTTGTTTACCGCCGGCATGTTGGCGGTCTTACCGCCGCTTTAACACCGTCAGCCAGGGTTGTAATGACCACCCAAGTCTTCTACAGGTTCTGGATACTCCCAGATAAGGGCGACCCTTCTAGTAGCCATGGTGCCGCTTGACAGGCTATGCCAAAGCAGACCGTACCCTCCAGTAGGAGTCCCAGAGGGAAAAAACCCCAACACTAGGGAAAAAAACTCAAACAGGAACTCCTGAAGAAAAACAAGAAAAAACAGGACTAAACAACAGGAAACAAAAATAGGCAAAAATCTCCAAAGGCAAAAAGCAGGAACAAAGAACAGGCAAAAATCTCCCAAGGCAAAAAGCAGGAACAAAGAACAGGCAAAAATCTCCCAAGGCCAAAAGCAGGAACAAAGAACAGGAGCGAACAGCACAACCAGAAGGAAGTGTTTGCAACGCAAGGTGGATCAAGACTGACTGACTTATATACTGAGAAAAGGGAAGTGACATCACAGGAAAAGAAAAGAACACCATCTTGAATTGGGAAGATCCCATAGACCAGTATAGGAAAAAGGAAGTAATATAAAAGAAAAACAGAGCATGTTGGGACAAAAACACGAAGAACACAAGATGGACACAACATGAACAGAGACAGGTAAAAAGACCAGACAAACCCACCAACAACAAAAAGATGAAGAAAAAAAGGCTACAGGTAAGTGTAGCGCGACCGGGAGCGAAATATATGCTTCCCAGAATATGTAGTAAAAAAACGCGGACAGAAAGAGACGCCGCGTCTGAGCGCGGCGTTACACCTATGTGTGCTGTGACGCAGTTAGGTGCCATGGCCTGCCCCTCCTGAAATGGTGCCCGCCTGTCCTGTGTGGATGGACATGTGGAAATGAGGTAATGGCGCTGACGTTGTGCGCCGTTGCGGGAGGCGGTCGAATACCACAGTGCAACTCCTCATTGGTTGTCATTGGGCCCCATGGGTTACAGTAGCCAATGGTGATGTACGCTGGCAGTGACGGTACGCACTGCTGCAGACGTGACTGCCATTTTCTATCTGTTCTCTCACTTGCTACCTGACCTTCAACAGGAGAGGACTACACTGCATGTGCTGCTGTGACCTGTGTCTGGAACCGACCATGGCTCGTGTGACTAGGGAAAGGGCCCCTGTCTTCACCGCTGCAGAGTTGGAGTGACTGGTGGATTGGGTCCTGCCCCAGTACTAAATGCTGTATGGGCCTCCAGACCAACAGGTGAGTATACTGTGAGCACGATGCATGGGTCATGAATGCATGGAGTGCTGTATGTGAGGGCCTCGTGTAGGGGGGTGGTTGAAGGGTCCTGGGCAGCATGCTGCATGTATGGTGGGCAATGTATGTGTGTAAGAGGATGGGAGGAATATGGTGGGCCATTAGTGTAACAGGCCGGACGGTATGACTGATGGCTTTTTTCTATGTGTATTTCCTCTGCAGGTCAGCGCCCATCAGAAAAAGGGTATAGGGCATGCCATCGCCAAGGATGTGCAGATCCTGGGGGTCTACGGCAGGCAGAGCACCCACTGTCGCAAACGGTGGGAGGACCTGAGACACTGGGCACGCAAGCACTCAGACACCCAACAGCCATCCGCACTGCAGACAGACACCTCCAACAACCATTCCCTATTCGTCCCCTCCCAAACCTTCAGCTTCTTCCCGCCCCAGTGTCCCTAAGAAGCTTTTCCTCTCCGCCATTGACCTCTTCCCTACCCCCCTGTCCTTCACGTCAGGCCAGGGAGGGCAGAACCCAGGCTAGCACCTCAGCCACCCAATCCACGGCCACAGTAATTTCAGCAGCTACTGCAGGTGTGAAAGGCTCCAAGGAAACACCCATCAGCACTGGCAGTGTGCCTGCACCAGCTGTCAAGGTGAAGGGCAAGGATGTGTATAGGAAAGTACAATTTTGCCTCGCATGTTACCCCCATTTTTACTTGTTTGTATGTTTGTTTTTGCCTGTGTCACTGGGATCCTGCTAGCCAGGACCCCAGTGCTCATAAAGTGTGCCCTGGATGTGTTCCCTGTGTGGTGCCTAACTGTATCACTGAGGCTCTGCTAACCAGAACCTCAGTGTTTATGCTCTCTCTGCTTTTAAAATTGTCACTACAGGCTAGTGACTAATTTGACCAATTCTTATTGGCACACTGGAACACCCTTATAATTCCCTAGTTTATGGTACCTAGGTACCCAGGTTATTGGGGTTCCCGGTGATCCCTATGGGCTGCAGCATTTCTTTTGCCACCCATAGGGAGCTCAGACAATTCTTACACAGGACTGCCACTGCAGCCTGAGTGAAATAACGTCCACGTTATTTCACAGCCATTTTACACTGCACTTAAGTAACTTATAAGTCACCTATATGTTTAACCCTCACTTAGTGAAGGTTAGGTGCAAAGTTACTTAGTGTGAGGGCACTCTGGCACTAGCCAAGGTGCCCCCACATTGTTCAGGGTAAACTTCCAGGACTTTGTGAGTGCGGGGACACCATTACACGCGTGAACTACATATGCAGTACCTATGTGTAGCGTCACAATGGTAACTCTGACATGGCCATGAAACATGTCTAGGATCATGGAACTGTAACCCCAATACCATTCTGTTATTGGGGTGACAATTCCATGCATCCCTGGGGCTCCAGCATGGACCCCGGGTACTGCCAAGCTAGCTGTCTGGGGTTTTCTCTTCAGCTACCGCTGCTGCCAACTTCAGACAGGTTTCTGCCCCCCTGGGGCTTGGGCAGCCCAGTCCCAGGAAGGCAGAACAAAAGATTTCCTCTGAGAGAGGGTGTTACACCCTCTCCCTTTGGAAATAGGTGTTAAGGGCCTGAGAGGAGTAGCCTCTCCTGACCTCTGGAAATGCTTTGAAGGGCACAGATGGTGCCCTCCTTGCATAAACCATTCTACATCAGTTCAGGGATCCCCAGATCCTGCTTTGGTCTGAAACTGGACAAAGGAAAGGGGAGTGACCACTCCCCTGTTCATCACCACCCCAGGGGTGGTGCCCAGAGCTCCTCCAGTGTCTCCCAGAACTCTGCCATCTTGAATGCAGAGGTGTGAGGGCACAATGGAGACCTCTGAGTGGCCAGTGCCAGCAGATAATGACATAGATCCCTCCTGATAGGCTCTTACCTGGTTAGGTAGACAATCCCCCTCTGAGGGCTATTTAGGGACTTCTCCTCAGATAACGAATGCAAGAACTCACCAGAATTCCTCTGCACTTCCCTCTTCGACTTCTGCCAAGGATCGACCTCTGACTGCTCCAGGATGCCTGCAAAACTTCAACAAAGTAGTAAGAAGACTACCAGCAACATAGTAGCACCTCATCCTGCCGGCTTTCTTGACTGTTTCCTGGTGGTGCATGCTCTGAGGGCTGTCTGCCTTCACCCTGCACTGGAAGCCAAGAAGAAATCTCCCGTGGGTCGACGGACTCTTCCCCCTGCTGACACAGGCACCAAACGTCTGCATCACTGGTTCTCTGCATCCCCTCTCATCTTGATGAGCGTGGTCCCTGACACACAGGAGCTGGATCCAAGTGTCCCTGACAGTCCAGTGGCCCTTCTGTCCAAATTTGGTGGAGATAAGTCCTTGCCTCCCCACGCCAGAAAGTAATCCTGTGTACTACGTGAACTGCAGCTGCTAGAGCTCCTGTGCACATTTGCAAGACTTCCTTCATGCACAGCACAGCCCAGGTCCCCAGCACTCCGTCCTGCATTGCCCAACTTGCTGAGTTGGACTCCGACTTCGTGAGACCCTCTTTTGTTGTGCTGAGGCGACCACCATGCTCAGATCTTCTGAACGCCTGTTCAGGTGCTTCTCCGGGTGCTGCCTGCTTCTGCATGGGCTTTCTGTGTTGCTGAGCGCCCCCTCTGTCTCCTCCTCCAAGGAGCAACCTCCTGGTCCTTCCTGGACCCTGGCAGCACCCAAGACCTTCACCCACGACTCTTGCAGCTAGCAAGGCTTGTTTGTGGTCTTTCTGCGTGGAAACAACTCTGCATCCTCCAGCATGCCGTGGAAGTTCCTGGCTCCTTCTGTTGTTGCAGAATCTTTGGCTTCTTCCACCCATAGGCAGCCCTTATGCCCCTTCATCCGGGGTTTAGTGGGCTCCTGCCCCCCTGGACACTTGCGTGACTCTTGGGCTTGGTCCCCTTCCTTTGCAGGTCCTCAGGTCCAGGAATCAATCTTCAGTGCTTTGCAGTCAGTTGTTGACTTTGCAGAATCCCCTATCTCGACATTACTGTCTTTCTGGGGTAGTAGGGTAAATTTACTCCTACTTTTCAGGGTCTTGGGGTGGGGTATCTTGGACACCCTTAGTGTTTTCTTACACTCCCAGCGACCCTCTATACACTAAACTAGGCCTGGTGTCCATTTGTGGTTCGCATTCCACTTTTGGAGTATATGGTTTGTGTTGCCCCTAGGCCTATTGTCTCCTATTGCATTTTATTGTGTTTTACAGTGTTTGCACTACTTGTCTAACTGTTTACTTACCTGATTTTGGTTTGTGTGTATATTTTGTGTATATTACTTACCTCCTAAGGGAGTATATCCTCTGAGATATTTTTGGCATATTGTCACTAAAATAAAGTACCTCTGAGAATTCTGTTTTCTTATGATATAGTGCTATATGATATAAGTGGTATAGTAGGAGCTTTGCATGTCTCCTAGTTCAGCCTAAGCTGCTCTGCTATAGCTACCTCTATCAGCCTAAGCTGCTAGAACAGTTCTAATCTACTAATAAGGGATAACTGGACCTGGCACAAGGTGTTAGTACCACATGGTACCTACTATAAGTCAAGCCAGCCTCCTACAAGCTGGCAAGGGCAAGGAGGCACCAACAGCTTACAAGGCCAAGGGCAAGGAGGCACCACCAGATGGCAAGCACAAGGGCAAAGGGCCTGCCCCTGCAGGCAGGAAGGACAGGAGGCCTGGTGCTGGGACTGAATCTGAGCCCCCAACTCCAACTATGACGCTTCAGCCATCCAAGGCTGCCGGAGAAGGCTGGAGCCTCCCCCCACCACTGCCTACACCACCACCAGCACCACTGCCAGCAGCAGCAGCTCCAGTGGGCAGCCGTCCAAGGCTGCAGGGGAAGGGCTGGAGCCTCATCCCACCACTGGCAGCACTGACACCAGCACCGGCCCCTACACCGCCACCTGCACCACCACCTGCACCACCACCATCACCACTGCCAGAAGCAGCAGCCCCAGTGGGCAGCCATCCGAGGCTGCAGGGGAAGGGATGGAGCCTCCCCCACCACTGGCTGCACCGAAACCAGCACCACCACCAGCACCGCCACTGCCACTAGCACCGCCACCTGCACCGCCACCAGCACCACTGCCAGCACCACTGCCAGCAGCAGCAGCTCCAGTGGGCAGCCGTCCAAGGCTGCAGGGGAAGGGCTGGAGCCTTCCCCGCCACTGGCAGCACCGACACCAGCACTGCCACCACTGAGCAGCCGTCGCCACCGGCGGGCAGTGTGTAGTCATGACTCCATGGACTGTAATGCATCCTGACCCCTGCATATCCTTTGGGTCCGACACCCAGGTGAGTGACTGTGACCTTGCACTCTCCAAAGGCTGCATCACAGGGAACAAAGCCCTCTCCAGAGACAGTGGAAGAAGGCATCCTCACACCCCCTCCTTGCCAGGATGAAGCACACCGGGCACAGAGCCCCCTCCAGAACCAGTGGAAGAAGGCATCAACTCTCCCCCTCCTTGCCAGGATGAAGTACACCGGGCACAGATCCTCCTCCAGAACCAGTGGAAGAAGGCATCCACTCACCCCCTCCTTGCCAGGATGAAGCACACTGGGCACAGAGACCCCTCCAGAACCAGTGGAAGAAGGCATCCACTCAACCACCCACTAGAGAGACTGTGGCTGCGAACTCCCTCGGACCAAGCAGTAGGTAAACCACCCACTAGAGAGACAGTGGCTTTGCATTCCCCAGGACTAAGCAGTGGGCAAACCACCCACTTGAGCGACTGTGGCTTTGCACTCCCCAGGAGCAAGCAGTGGGCAAACCACCCACTAGAGAGACTGTGGCTGCGTACTCCCTCAGACCAAGCAGTAGGTAAACCACCCACTAGAGAGACGGTGGCTTTGCATTCCCCAGGACTAAGCAGTGGGCAAACCACCCACTTGAGCGACTGTGGCTTTGCACTCCCCAGGACCAAGCAGCGGGCAAACCACCTACCTGAGAAACAGTGGCCTTGTACTCCCCAGGACCAAGTAGTGGGCAAACCACCCACTTGAGTGACTGTGGCTTTCCACTCCCCAGGACCGAGCACTCGGCATGTTGCCCCCTCCAGGACAAGTGGTATTGTACCATCTTCCGGCTGAGGTGCCCCCCATTCCCCCTCCCCCTGAGGTGCCTGTGTATTTTCGACCTGATGCCCCAGCATTGTTCTCTCCGTGTTGATGCAGGAGTAAGGTGGGGCCTTGGTCTATGTGATGTGGCCCTCTGGCCCACTGACATTATGGACTGGGCAGTGTCCCTCCCTTTGTATATATGTAAATACTGATTTGCTCTTTGAGGATGAATTCCTAGTATTGTATCTTATTACACTCACTTCATTCACTTCCTTTTGTCCTTGCATTATTCCTGAGGGGTGGATGTGTATTGTTGTTGCATCTGTTTGTGTGTATGCTGTTGGGGGTGGGGGTGTTGCGTGTGTGTGTCACTTTCTTTTTCCTCCCCCCTCCCCTGTGTCCTAGGTGGCAATACTCACTGTGGTCGTCGTTGCCGGCATTGGTATTCCTGGTGTAGGAGAAGGTAGACCAGCATGAGAAACACCTGTAGTTCAGGCTCCATGGTGGCGTGGTTCTTCCCTGAGTCTCCAGAGGTGAGTCCTTTGACTTCTGAGATCTGTTTCTGCTGTGCTTTTGATGTCATTGGTACTGCCCTGGAAAAGGTGGCGGATAGGCCTCTTGTAATATAGTGGGCGGTACATTGTCTTCCACCTGGCTGTTGGCGGTTACCGCCGCAGTGCTTGTTGTTACCATTGTGGCGGTTGGAGTGTTGAAGTGGCTGTCTGTGTGGGCGGTTTTCCCCGTGGTCATAATGAATGTTTTTTACCGCCGTCTTGTTGGCGGTATTACCGCAACTTTATCACCGACCGCCAGGGTTGTAATGAGGGCCTTAATCCATCTTCATATTCTGTACAAGAAACTTGACCTAGAGCTGCCCAGAGTTATTATCAAGGCAGATATTCTTACACGTGAGGACACTATGAGCAAAATTAGAACAAAGCTTGGAGCTTTAACTACCGAACCTGTGAAGTTTCTAAAAGGATTTGCAGAGACAGAAGATGAATGTGACTTTAAAGACATTGAAAAATACCTTGTGCTTATGTAGAAAATGTGTTCTGATTGTCACACATTTGATGATCCTTAGTACAGTGAGTTCAAGAGAGTCATGCTAGGTGACCTTCCACTGATGCCATATTCTATGCATGGACACATTAAAATAGAGTTTTACTTGATTAGAAGATGTGTAAATGTTTTGGATCATGCATATGTAGAGAAACATCTGTGTGATTATAGTTAGAAAGATATTGATGGGTGCTAAAACCTACAAAATTTCTAAAAGCCTCTAACCACAGAAGTTACACATACATGTACTTGCAAAATCTGTGCAAAAAAAAAGATGTCCCTTTTGATATGCTCTTTGCGAATATTCAACATTCTGCAAATGTATCACAAGCGATTGCCAAAACAAATAAATAAAGTGAACTATGAAAATGTGTCTAAAACAGGAGCGATAAACATTTTTTTAATTTTCAGATCACAAACATTGATTGGTGTATACATAAAAGGATGAAAAAACATTATTGTGTGTTTCATTTCTATATTGTGCCCAACATTTTGGAAAATAGCAGAAGGGTTCCCCTGAGGAGTTATTTTCTGTCTCTATGAGACTACTTGATTCTCAAAAACTATGGGGGTCATTACAACCCTGGCAGACGGTGTTAAAGCGGCGGTAATACCGCAAACATGCCGGCGGAACAAAAAAGGGAATCAAGACCGTGGCGGAAACCGCCAACATAGACAGCCACTTTAACACTCCGACCGCCACGGCGGTACAGACAAGCAGCACGGCGGTCACTGCCAACAGAGAGGCGGGAGACAATGTACCGCCCACAGTATTACAACAGGCCAAGCCGCCACCTTTTCCGGGGCGGATTCTCCGTGGACAAAAACACGGCGGAAACAGCTTTTGCAATGGGAAGACGCTCACCTGAACACACTCCACGAGGAAGGAGGATACCATGGAGCCGGAACTCCAAATACTCCCTGCGATTGTGTTCCTGCTCCTCTACGAACATCAGCAACGGCGGCGCTGAAGACAACGGTGAGTACGGCACCTACGACATAGGGGAGGGGAGAGGCAAAAGTCAGGGACACACGCAACACCCCCACCCCCACCTGACCCTCACACAATACAACACACACACCAATGCATAACCAAACATCACAGGAACAACCCCCAACCCCCCCGGAAGAATGCAAAGACAAAAGGAAATGAAGTACAACCATTGTAATGTATCAAAATACAGTAAGCACATATATACATAAATATATACACATTCCAAATATATACATCACAATTAGTAGTGCAGGTATGCACATTTCAATGTCCGTGGACCACTGGGCCAAAAATGCATGGGCGAGGCCCACACACGATACCTGTCCGGAAACGGAGGGGGACTGATGCCCACAGTGCATCACGCTCCCCGTGATGGTCCCAGATCCGTCACTGCCCCTGCCGCACATGGGCTAACGATGCTTGAGTTGGCAGTGCTTGCCCTGTTCAGCGGTGCTTGCCATGTTCAGCGGTGCTTGCCATGGCGGTCTTTGCCCTGTTCAGCGGTGCTTGGCCTGTTCAGCGGTGCTTGCCATGTTCAGCAGTGTTTGCCATGGCGGTCTTTGCCCTGTTCAGTGGTGCTTGGCCTGTTCAGCGGTGTTTGCCCTGTTCAGCGGTGCTTGCAATGGCAGTCTTTGCCCTGTTCAGCGGTGCTTGGCCTGTTCAGCGGTGCTTGACTTTGCTGTCTCTGACCTGTGCAGCGGTGTGTGCCATGGCGGTCCCTCATTGCCCAGCGGGGCAGTGGCTGCCGGGGCCTTCCTGGGCACTGACTCTGGCGGTGGTCTCCTGACCAGTGACGATTGTGCTGCCCTCCTGGGCACTGACTCTGGCGGTGGTCTCCTGACCAGTGACGATTGTGCAGCCCTCCTGGGCACTGACTCTGGCGGTGGTCTCCGGACCAGTGACGATGGGGCTGGCGGTGGCGTCCTGGGCAGCGGGGAGGATTACAGCCTTCTCCGCCGTGCTGCTCTTCCCAGACTTTGGCGACTTCCTCTGCCCCTTCCCCACCTTGGGAGGAGTCACAGCTGACTCGACACTCCCCCCGGGACCCTTGTGAGCGGCTTTGCCTGCAGGAGTCTTCACCCTCTACCTTCGGGCACTGTCTAACTTCTGGTGCTTCACAGGGGGTGGACTGGCAGTGCTTTGGCTCCATGTCACACTGGCTGCCCTGGTGCCCGGTGCACTCCACATACCTCTAACAGCCACCACTGGTACCGGACTTTTTCTGGCTGAGGTGCTACTACGGGACCTATGAATTGGAGGGGGGGGTGGTGGGACAGAGGTCAAGGTTGCTCAGGAAAGGTTTCTGACGAACACTGGGACGGGTAGCTGGAGGGGGTCTGGGAGTGGAGGAAGAGGAGGCGGTTGTAGGAGGTGTAACTTTTGATGCTTTGGGTGCAGGTGCATGTTCTGGAGGCTGTTGTGAGGTGGATGGATGTTGGGTGTGTGTGTGTCCGCGTTTGTGTACTTTGGGAGGGGGCGTCACAGACACACTGGGAGAGGACACAGGGGACGTGTAAATGGTAGTGGGGGTGGTGAGTGCAGGTGATCGGGGTGTGGTGCTGGTTGTTCTGGTGCGAGTCCTAGTGGCTGTAGTGGTAGTGCATGCAGGTGAGAGTGTAGACGAGACTGGGAGGGAGGAGGGAGACGACGAGGAGGGGGACACAGTGGAGGCAGTGGATGTTGCTGTGTCTGTATGTGGGTGATGCTTGTGTGAGTGGCTGTGGGATGTGTTGTGCCTATGTTTGCCTGAGCTGCCCTTGTGTGTTGACGTGTGTGCAGGCTGGTCTGATGGTGTGCTTGGGATAGGCTGAGGTAGAGGGGATTGGGTCTGGGTGGAGGAAGTTGGAGGGGGGAGGCTAGACACAGGGACAATGGCTGCCATCAGTGCTGAGGCCAGAGATTGCAGGGTTCGATGATGGGCAGCCTGACCAGAATGAATGCCCTTCAGGAATGCATTAGTATGTTGCAACTCCCTTTCTAAACCCTGGGTGGCATTCACAATGGTAGACTGCCCAACAGTGAGTGACCTGAGGAGGTCAATAGCCTCCTCACTGAGGGCAGCAGGGGTGACAGGGGCAGGGGCTGAGGTGCCTGGGGCGAAGGTGATGCCCACCCTCCTGGGTGAGTGGGCACGGGGCGAACGCTGAGGGGCTGCTGGGAGGGCGGTGCTGGTAGGGGGTGTGGCGGCTGTACCTGTAGGAGTGGGGGGCACAGATCTTGCCGCCACCACAAGGGAGCTCCCATCGGAGGACGAGTCTGTGTCGCTGGTTGCTGATCCGGTGACCGCCGTGAAGCTCCCCTCTCCCTCCGTCCCACTGGTGTATTCAGAGTCCGTGGTGTGGCCCTCCTTGGCCATGTGGGATGCAGCCTCCTCGTGCTCCGGTGCCCCTGTACCTCCACCTGATGATGCTGATGCACAAGAGAACAGGGAGAGCACAAAAAGGGGTGGGGAAACAGAAGAAAGACAGGCTTGGCTTACCGCTAGCGTTGGCGGACATTACAGACACAGCAGCCCCCTGCACTACGCCGCGCTGTTGGGCTCTACAGATGCAATTCCTGGGATATGGCCTACATGGCTATGACAGACATCTGCACACATAGATGACACAGGGGCATGTATACCTGTACTTGCCACTCTAGAGAGGTGGGGTGGAGTGCCACATGGCCTGCATTACGGAGGGGCCTAGCCTACGGAACTCGCCCTGGCCTAGGGAAACCCACAGCCCTCCTCCCCCACCAAGACCACTCCACTGCGCGCAAAGTCAGCAGAATGAGAGTGTACTCACCCCCTTGTGTCTGCTGTGATGCCCTCATGCGCCCATCTAACTCAGGGTAGGCCACCGCCAGGATCCGGAACATCAGGGGGGGCATGGTGCGAGGGGCACCCCTCCCATGTTTGGAGGCCATCCCCAGCTGAGCCTCCGCCGTCTTCTTGCTCCAGCGGCAAATGTCCTCCCATCTTTTACGGCAGTGGGTGCTCCGTCTCTGGTGGACCCCCAGGGTCCGGACGTCCTTGGCGATGGCACTCCAAATATCCTTCTTCTGGTGGGCGCTGACCTACTTGACATGTACAGGGGAAGAAGAGAAGTCATTACCAACTGCACCGTCAAAGTGAGTGGCCCACATCCCTACCCTTGCCATGTGGCACATACATTCACACTCCTTCATGCTCGCAGAACTCTGCCCCCTTCCTACTTACATCCAGCCCTCTCCACCCAGGCATAGCCCATAGAACTTGCACCCTATCTACTCATCTGTTGGTCTGGAGGACCGTAGAGTAGCGTGTACTGGGGGAGGACCCCATCCACAAGCTTCTCCAACTCCTGTGCAGTGAAGGCAGGGGCCCTTTCCCCAGACGCACGTGCCATTGACTCTTCCAGACCGAGGTCACAGCAGCACTTGCAGTGTAGGTCCTGTCCTGTCGAGGATCAGGTATCGGGTGATTGAACAGATAGAAAATGGCGGTCACGTCTGCGGCGGTGATGTCCGCGGCGGTGACGTCCGCAGCGGTGCGTATCATCACCCCTGGCGCACTTCGTCTTTGGCTCCTGGGACCCACAGGGTCCTATGTTAACCAATGCAGCATTGCACCGTGGTCTACGACCGCCTACCGCGACGGTGTACAAAGCCAGCGCAGTTTCCTCACATCCCATTGTCCCACTTTAGAGGTCAGGTATCCGACATTTCAGGGGCCCACATGGCTTCATTTTCAACTGCGTCACACATACCTAGGCCTGGAGTCAACACACATACAGAAAGTTTTTTGTATTTTGTGTCGTGTTCTGTGTAGCTGTGTGTACATACCTCTGAATTGGTTGACTCTGTGGTCGCTGTTGTCCTTCCTAGGCACCGTCAGCTGGGAAATGTGAGGATATGGCGGAATCCTCCGGTGTACCGACCGCTGGTGGACCTGTTGACAATGGAGGAGCGACATTTAATCATCACCTACAGGTTTGACCGTGCCACAATCCAGGAACTGTGTACCCAGTTGGAGCCAGACCTTATGTCACCAATCCGCCATCCCACAGGAATCCCCCCTCAAATGCTGGTGCTATCAGTGCTCCATTTCCTAGCAAGTGGGTCATTTCAAACAACAGTGGCCATGGCATCAGGGATGTCACAGCCTATGTTTTCCAACGTGTTGTCCAGAGTGTTGTCTGCCCTGCTGAAACACATGAGGAGCTACATTGTTTTCCCTCAGGTGGAGGATTTGGCTACAGTTAAAGGTGACTTCTATGCCCTTGGACATATCCCTAACATCATAGGTGCCATTGATCGGACACATGTAGCTCTGGTCCCCCCCGAAGGAGTGAACAGGTGTACAGGAACCAGAAGAGTTATCATTCCTTGAATGTACAGATGGTATGTTTGGCAGACCAGTACATCTCGCAGGTAAATGCTATGTTCCCTGGCTCAGTGCATGACGCCTACATCTTGTGGAATAGCAGCATCCCTTATGTGATGGGTCAACTCCAGAGGCACCGGGTGTAGCTATTAGGGGACTCTGGTTACCCCAACCTGTCATGGCTACTGACCCCAGTGAGGAATCCCAGGACCAGGGCAGAGGAACGCTACAATGAGGCCCATGGGCGGACTAGGAGGGTGATCAAACGCACCTTCGGCGTCCTGAAGGCCAGGTTGAGGTGCCTGCATATGACAGGTGGTTCCATATTCTACTCACCAAGGAAGGTGTGCCAGATCATCATCGCCTGCTCTATGCTTTACAATCTTGCTTTGCGACGCCAGGTGCCTTTTCTGTTTCTGCAGGAGGATGGTCCAGATGACAGTGTTGTGGCAGCTGTGGAGCCTGTGGACAGTGATGAGGAGGAAGCTGAGGAAGAAGACATTGACAACAGGGACTCTGTCATACAGCAATATTTCCAGTGACACACAGGTGACTTTACAAGTACTTTTACTTTCACACTTCTACCTCTATCCTGTCTGTCAATTTGAAGCAGTATTTGGTAACTGAATTGTACATTTCCATTACGGTTTCACAGGTGTGGTTACCAACGTGTGTCATCTGCTTGCATCCTTCATGGACTTGTGGTGTGTGACATAGGTATGTTTACATTACAATCTTCGAAAGGATTTTGTCATTGTCATAGATAATACACGTTTTAGAAATCACAGACTGACTCCAGATTGTTTTGTGGTTCAAGGGTGTTTATTGACGTGCTAATTATTGGAGGGGGTGGCAAAATGGTGAGGGGAGATGGTGGAGGAATGTCCATGGCAGAGTCCAGTCTATTAGTCTCACAGGTGCACTGCCCATATGGGCATAGGAAGTGGAGCTGGGGCAGTTCGAATATGAACAGGGTAACAATGTGGGACAGAGGGATGACAATCAGGGTGGTCTCATTTCTTGGCGGGGTCTTGCCATCGTGCTCTGTCCTGTTCCTGGATCTCAGGGACCGCTTGCGGGGTGGTTCTCCGTCTGCAGGGGGTGGGGTGCTGGTGTGGTGGTCCTGTGGCAGGGCGTCCCATCCACTATCACCGGCGGAGGTGGTGGGCAGTTCATCGTCCATGCTAGTGTCAGGGGCCGCTTGGAGTGCCACGGTGTCCCTCATGGTGTTCTGTATGTCCTTCAGCACCCCTACAATGGTGCCCAGGGCGGAGCTGATGGTTCTGAGCAACTCCCTGAAGCCCAAATACTGTTCCTCCTGCATGCGCTGGGTCTCCTGAAACTTGGCCAGGACCATAGCCATCGTCTCCTGGGAGTGGTGGTATGCTCCCATGATGGAGGAGAGGGCCTCGTGGAGAGTGGGTTCCTTTGGCCTGTCCGCCCCCTGTCGCACAGCAGCCCTCCCAGTTCCCCTGTGTTCCTGGGCCTCCGTCCCCTGGACCGTGTGCCCACTACCACTGCCCCCAGGTCCCTGTTGTTGTTGGGGTGGTGGGTTATCCTGGGTTCCCTGTAGTGGTGGACATACAGCTGATTGACGTGTCCTAGGGACGGAGGTATTGGCCCGCTGGGTGGGTGCTGTGCTGATGTTACCAGAGGGTGGAAGGTCAGTGTTGGGCTGTGCCTGTGTGAGGGGAACCGACAGTCCCGAGGCCCACGATGGTCCGGGCTGGTCATCTGGATCCAGTTGGCCAGAGCTGCTGTCGTCACTGTGGGCCTCTTCTGTGGGTGGGGTAGAGATGTCTGGACCCTCCTGTCTGGTGACATTAGGTAGTGGTCCTGCAGGGGTATAAAAGCATGATTATTGCATCTGTGTGTGTCATGGTGTGCAATGGGTGGGTGAGCATGTACCCTAGTGCTAGCATTCCTGTGTGGGGGCTTGTGTGATGATGGTTAGGGGGTGTTATGAGTATGTGTAGTGGGCATGCTTTAGTGATGGGTGTCCATGCTTTGTTGTGTCATGCAGGGCTTAGTGTTGGGATGGGTGGTTTGTGTTATTAGTACATTAGTGAGGATTTGGTGTGATAGGGGAGGGAGTGAGGGTGGGGGTGTGTGATAGCATGCAGGTAGGGTGGGGGATATGATAGTTAAGATTTGACTTACCAGTGTCCATTCCTCCACCGACTCCTCCGAGGCCCTCAGGATGCATAATGGTCAAGACCTGCTCCTCCCATGTTGTTAGTTGTGGGGGAGGAGGTGGGGGTCCGCCGCCAGTCCGCTGAACCGCGATGTTGTGCCTGGAGACCACAGAACGCACCTTCCCCCGTAGGTCGTTTCACCTCTTCCTGATGTCCTCCCGATTTCTTGGGTGCTGTCCCACTGCGTTGACCCTGTCCACGATTCTTCGCCATAGCTCCATCTTCCTAGCTATAGAGGTGTGCTGCACCTGTGATCCAAATAGCTGTGGCTCTACCCGTACGATTTCCTCCACCATAACCCTGAGCTCCTCCTCCGAAAACCTGGGGTGTCTTTGGCGTGCCATGGGGTGGTGTAGGTGATGTGTGGTGATGAGTGTGGTGATGTGTAGTGGTGTGTGGTGTTTTGTGCGTGGCTGTTGTGTGGGTGATGGTGTTGTGTGCCTCTGTGTGGTGGGGTTGTCTATTGCTGTGCTCTCTGTCTGTCGCCTTCGTCTCTGATTTTTGGTCGTAGGGGTTTGTGGATGATGTGGGTGTGTGTTTTATATTGTGTTGGGTGTGTGGGAGTGGTGTGTGTACGTGTATCAGGTGTGTGTATTTGGTATTGTCCAATGTGGCGGTGTTTTGGAGATGTGTTTGTATTTTGAGCGCGGCGGTGTGTACCGCCAATGGAATACCACGGTTGAAAGACCGCTGCGTGGATTTGTGGGTCGTGATAGCATAGACATGTTTCTATTGGCGTGACGGTGGAGGTTTTGTTTTCGCCAGTTTATCACTGACCTTTGGTGTGGCGGACTTGTGTGGGTGTCTGAATTTCGGCAGATTCCGAGATGTGGGTCATAATAGCTGTGGCGGAATTCCGCGGCCGCGGCTGTGTATTGGCGGTCTTCTGCACGGCGGTAAGCGGCTTTTACCGCTAGGGTTGTAATGAGGGCTTATGTTTTGCCACCAAAATGAAGTATGTAGGTGCCATGGTTCCTGAAGTATTACATCATCATTCCAGCATATACGATTTTGTCAGCGGACAAGCAGTGGGGAGCGTATATCTTTGGAATGTCGTAGCACACTATAATCTAGTTCTTAGTGTAAAACCTTTTTTTGCAGAACGATAACATATATATATATATATATATATATATACACATATATATATATATAAAGATAAATTAATCATGCAATGAGAGCAGAACTGTCCGTGGTAAAATAGAAATCTGCTCAATGAACATCTCGGAACGTTTATTCAGAAAATATCCATAATACGCTGGAAGCTCTTTGTGCTTCTCGACTGAATAATCAATTTTCTGCTGATGCCAAATCTGCATAAAATCACAGCATGGGATGAGCTCCTTCTTCCTGCTCCTCATATAATCACGTCACATATCCGCTGCGAAGTAATAATCCGAAAATAGATAATTATGAAACAGCATAATGCAATCTTCACTACTGCTACTGAGACCACTAATATCACGTTGTATCATAGGTTAATTAGTGGGTGTAAGTAAATATGATGGAATATTGCAACGCTGGGAGACAATTGTTTGTATTATCCAAAATGAATACCAAAAAGATGTGTATCTCTACAGAAAGTATAACTTTCATATTTAATTAAATAAATGTTTCATGTGCTAGAAAATATTGCCTTTAACCTGTACTTCATAACACTGTTTAAAATATTACATTATAATAGTTGTATGAGGAGGGGTGCTTGGCAGGACGTTTTTCATTAGGTTTTTACAATATGCAAAAACACTTTAAATTTACATCAAAATCTACTGTAACTGTATCATGAAAAACGCTGTGTCACTGTATTATACTTCTTATACAACCACAACTGTTTTCATGCTAAAGTCGGTGGCACAGGCAGGTTTTAATAGTGTTTCCGTAGGGTGCTATTGTTAATTATCTATGTTTTAAAGGGTCCAGGAGTTCCACAGTTTGGCCATGACCAAGGAAAAGGCTCCTCCTTTCATCCTAACAGTTTCTTTTGTGGAAGAGACATGCACCAGTGTCAAGCCAGAAAATGCCAGGACCCTTAAAGGTCATGACACCTAAAAGTTTCAAACATCAATTTAGGGACAGCTGATAGAAGGCACTTTGCACTATCATCAATTATCACAAAAATACTAGTCCCTAGTATTGATAATAATGATCAAGAAATGCCAATTGGTAATTTATTATTTCCCCGAAAAAATAAATAAAAACAGAGAAATTCATAGCACATTCATACTAATGTGGTCCAGTGAGTCTTGGTGCAAACAAACCTGCTTGGTGCTGTCTTTATGAAGTGCTTCACTCATGTGATGAAGCATGATCATGCATACCAATAGAGTAAGAATAGCGTGGCTTGTCAAAAAATGAATTTATACAGTCACATTAGATCAGTGTATTTTACAGCCCATGGCATTTCAATCTCTACTTGATAATGAGACAATTATCAGGAGCTTAAGAATAATCAGTCCAGAGACAAGGAAATTAAGGTCTGGCACATGGGGTCACTGCAACAAGACATGCCGGCCTGGTTTGTCCCACATGGCACTCTCTACACGGCTCAGGTCACAATGGCCCTCTCCTGACATACATGGGTAGCAGGATTGCTTCTGCACACAGTCAATGACCCATGGGTGCACAGGTGTTTTCTCACACATCCCTCAGGCAGTCATCTCAGTAGAGCTCCCCACTGGATCTCACTCTCTCCACGCTCTCCTTTTCCTCACAGACCACACTGATTATGGAAAGCTGGAAGACACTAGTGCTGTAGGCTCCAGGCCAAGTGACCGTTTTAGGTTATCTGGGTGATGTTCTCTCACCCAGCAGGGAAACTAGCAGGCCTTTGCCCTCAGTGCTGGTCACACGCAGAAGTCTTCCAGAGCTTTCCCTTTCCACATAGCCTGTCTGACTGCTTGGCAAATGCCACACATTGAGGTCTTAACCTCCCATTCTTTTAGTCCATGCCCTGACACAAATTGTGACTTACGGTCTGAGTCTTAGAAGTTTTATATTGGGGTTCTGCTTCCTTGAAGTATAAACTTTTTATTTTTATTTTTTCCTATTTGTCCTACACTACAGGCAAAGGGAGTGACTAAAATTCACACCTCGATGTTAGCCACAAGTGTGAGCTTCAAACGGTTAATCCTGGGCTCCCAGCCCCACTTGTCATTATTCCCTTATCAGACCCATCACCTTCTTGATATGTACCCAGACCCCCTCACTCTCATCTATCACTGAGTCAAAGAGCAGCCTTTTGAAGTGCAAAAGGGAGACTCTCTTTCTCCTTTCCTCCAGTACCTGTCCTACCAAGCACAAATGAATGCAGTAATACACAAATCTGTTTGTGGAGATTCCTCTATTTCTCATGGCTTCTCCAGGCAAGCCAGGGTTTCCCAAACTGGAACCCAGGGTCCTTCAACTAATGTACCATTGCAAGCAAACTTGCACTCAGTGTACTTCTACTGCACACATACTCTCCATTATTGTTACCTCCATGTATTGTGTCACTACAGACACACATACATTGAGCATACACATTTGGTCTGCAAGCACTGTTTAGTACTGTAGCCTTTCTGTATTGTACCAAGGTATGTTTTTTGCAAACACACACTGCCAGTACACACACACTCAACATGTGTATGCTACACAACACTTCACCCTTTATGCATTGTACTTCTTGCAAGCACACATACACCCAGCACATGCGATTCACTGTGCACATACTGCACAACACTACATCTCTCATGTAATGTATTCTTTGCAGGCATACATACACTCAGCACATGCACTAATCTCACAAGTCCCACTCAGTATTACTCTATACCTATACTATATTTTTCCCAGTCACACATACATACAGTGCAGTCGCTACTCCTGCACTATGCAGCACCTTGCATGTACCTGATCTGGCCAAGGGTGGGATAAGAACACAGCAGCTGAACTTTTTAAGGTGAGTTAGCCTATAGGCCTCATACTAGTGGCCCAGAGTGAAAAGGACTGGTTCACTCCTTCTCAGAACTACACTTTCTGCTGCCGATACTTTGCCTGTACTTCTTAACTCTTGGTGAAGGCGGGCCGCTTACTCCATTATGAGGGTAGGGCTTTGGGTGCCCCTCCCAGTCCAACAAGACTGCAAAATGTGAGGCAGACGTTTATCATGGCACAGACACAGGATCTGTGTTTGTCAATGACCAAAAATCAGCATTAGGGATCCCGACAACATTACAGTTGGGCACTCAAGAAAGGAGTGCATGTCTCATTCCATGCCAACACCTATACATAAGATTTGTTATAAAGAATGATTCAGCAACATTTTTGTTTTTTCTATTGCACTTTTATTATTTACTAAACTTCATGGCTTCTAACTTTTCACTGGTCTCAAGAAGACTTAGGAGCTGAATTAAGAGCCCCTAGTGACTCCATGTGCCACATTAGCATCATTTGTTTATGCTAATAAGGCCCAACGAGGCCAAATTTGCAGTGCCAAATATACATTTGTATGCATTGCTCCACTTGGTAACCCTTTGCGCTACATTATGCCTGCGCCAGGCATAATTTTTGCAAAGGGGGCCTTCCTCCATTAGGGGGGCTGAAAAAATGGCGCAATGAAATCTAAAAGAGCAGATGTTAAAAGGAGGCATGCCATTGCTTTCAAAGGGCCTCAATCGGCTAAATTTTGATACTAGTTCCCCTAACTACCGCCATTGTGCGCCATATCTTAGATACAGCACACACATGGTGGCGTTAGGGGGGCACTAAGGGGCACAAGAAATATGGCCCTGCACTGTGTGCAGCACCACTTTTTTAAAAATAAGGGCCTTATTTTAACAACTAAGCTGATTGGTTTGCTGACTGTCATATCTTCTTATGGACACATTGCCTCCTATAATGAGAGAAAGAAAACACTGTCTCTGATTCTGTGTATGCCCTTTATCCAACCTTAAGAGATAACAAAGTGCCAACACTTGTCTTCTGCTTTGTTGTAGAAACTGTAACAATCAACAAAATGAAGGAAGGGATGCTTGAATTCATCTCAACCACTGATGTTTTTCCCGGACCACATTTAAATAGTTAATTTTTTTCCCCGACTAGTGCAGTCTAGACATGGAATGTGATGACGCAGAAATGAAGGTTTTACATTTATTAGCGCTTAAACGTAGTATTGCAATAATTAAGTGTGACTTTAACCAAACTAATAAAGATTGTACGGGGACAAATGTGCCCTCAGAGTAGTTCGTCAACATTTATAAGCGTGCTTTATATAACGTGATGTATTAGAATTGTACGAATCTGACATAATCGTAAACGTGTGCTATGATTTGCTTGTTAGAAATGTTTTAGCTTAGCATAAGTTTAGTGGAGGCTTTGGCCTAGTTGCCTGTCTCACGGTTTAGATGCTCGTATTTTTCCAACGTGCTAATAAAAGTGTATTCTTGCTTGAAGCTGTACTTTTCCAGTGGGATCGTTCACATGCTTATCTTTAAGGTTTCGTGCCAGCCTGGCATCTTCTTCTTTGCTCCAAGGTCAATCTGCAGGTGCAGACAATGGACGCTCTGAAAGTGAGTTAATTGGTAAAATATGTTGCAACTTACGTTCCCGGCTCCAAGGATAATGTATGCTTAGGTAGAAGCTTGTGAACTGTAGTTTTTGATTGGACAATTTGAAGCCAACCTATGAACCCTCCAATGGAAGACCCTACTGGATTTGAACTGTTGTCTATTTAAACCAGGTGCACAAGAGGAAAACGGCCTTTATTATTGGACATGCGCCTTTACCAGCCCATTACCCGTCATTGCCGACTTCGATGCCAATTGATGTCCGATGAGACTTTGATGCTTTCTCTAATCGAGAGAAAGAGACTTTGAGTAATTCTCGCCCTAGAGACTTTAACTTTGATTCGTCCCTTTGCATGAAGTAATAGTTTTGTCCTTTTGCCGCTGAGAGGCAATAGCCCCGTCCACCCTGCCCCTTTGCCCCGTCCCATGCTGATCGAAACCGGTACCTGTGAGACGAAGACTTCCTTGAATGCTGATTGAATTTGGTAAATATGAAAGGAAATTGTACAATTGCATTGTGTTCTTTTAGGTAGCCAACTGCTGATTTTTGATAAGAGCCCTAGTTAGGAGTTTTCTAAATTAATGTTGCTAAATTGTTTTTGCATGAAGTCCCACATGCCGATGCTAATTTGAGGTTAGATGAGGATTCTTTTGTCGCACGATGCAAATTTGAGACCTTGTTGTGCTGACCAATGTATGCAATTAGCTCATTACAGATTATAGTTTTAGTGATTTGCATTGCTATTATTGAATGCATTGTTATTCAAATGCTGCATAGATTGCATCTGTTTCGCCGTTATGGACAGCTATTAATGTTCATTTACGTATATCATTTGGTGTTGAGACACGTTTATATTGTGCTAGCTTTGTTAATATAGGGAAATAAATTCATTAACTTTGAATAAACTGGTGTGGTTATTCATGACCGAAAGGTCATGGTTCGCCGAAATGTATTCTGGATTAATTGTGAAATGTTATGTTGATCAGGGTATTGCCTATGTACGTTATTGATTATTGATTTGATCGAATTGATTTCTCTCGGATGAAGAGAGCCCCACTTGGTCAAAAGATTCATCGGCCTAAGAGCGTTCAAATACAGGTAATTTAGTAGATCGTAACGCTCTATCAGTAGATGGTAGCAGAGGACGGTTTCGCCCTTTGGGACCCCTTCGAGAGGTATATGGTGTTGAATTAACGGTTTCGCCCTTTGGGACCCCATTCGAGAGGCACATGGTGTTGAATTAATGGTTACGCTCTTTGGGACCCCACTCGAGAAGTTGAATTAGATTTTCTTGGGTAAAACAGATTGAGAGAATGATGATGGGCTAAGTCCCCCGCGACTTTCCCGGGATCTCGGAGCTTGCGAATGGAGAGAATGGAGGTGTGAGATCGGTGTTGGCGGTACTAGTGATGGTATGAGTGAAGTTAGAATTTTGCGCTTGCACAGCTTATTGCCGCAGATTGTGTGAAAAGGTTGCGAGGATTTTAGAGAATAGCGGAGGTGCGACTCCAGGTGTAGGAGTAGAGAAGTCGTCGAACTTCATAGAAAATAGCGGAGGTGCGACTCCGAGTGTGAGAGTAGGGAAGTCGTCGAACTTCATGTGCATGTGGCGCTTTGTGCAGGAAAAAGGTCCACGTGGTTGTTGTTGTTGAGATGGGCCCTGCGAGGTCAAGAGACTCCGGAGTATGTTGAAAAGTGTATGAGACACTTGTTTTATGTTGTGGTCTGGGCGGTTTAATAGGTTGACCGGGCGTGGTCAACGAGTCGGTACGTGTGTTAAGGGAGTGAAAGAAACTTCGACTTCGGGCTTTGACAAATTCTAAGTGCACTAGAATAGATCATTGACAAGTTGAGAGTAGGTCTGCGGGTCAGATTTGCTTGCGAAAGTGGGGACCGAGAAAGATGGAATAACTGCCGAGGCTAGTGAAAAATCCCTAAGGTCCTGAAGCGATTGTGTTACCCTTCCTGTAGTAAACCGACAGATCTGTTTTATTATTATTTTGGTTGCTCGCGATACATGCTAGAAGTTGTTACGAGAGGAGCTGAGTGAAGGAGGACAAGCCGTGAGGCTTTGTCAGCCGCAGTGTGTGTGAGTGTGACATCACTAGGAGCCGCGCTGGGATAGGTTGGTTGTAGAGAAGGGTCGCGCACGGATTGGACGCAGTCCGTGGGGACTCGATTGGAAGGGGAAAGGCAAGCGAAGAGTATTCCGGGAATTAAAGTCACTTATTGATTACAAATTTTGTGAATTAAAAGACGAGAAAATTACATTTTTTAAAGCATTAAAGAGCGCGATGAAGGGGGAGTCTTACATTAAAGCAAGCGTAGGAGAGGAGACGCCACCCGAAGGTACACCAGCTTACATTGTAATGGAGGAAAGGGGGGTAGCTCCATGCCTTTGGTTAAAGCAATGGCACAAGCTGACAGAGAAACATGGGAGCGTAGCGTTCCCGATCCATGGGACATTCAATATAAGGATCCTAGAGAATTTGAGATTCGCGATGTACGACATGAAGGTACCTCCAAGGCCAGCACGGTTTGAGGCTCTAGCGATTTGGGAACTAATGGCTAGACAGCAACAGCAAAAGAAGTTCGAGACCAGGATAAGAAAGGCAGAAAAGACACTAGCGGACGCTAGGTGGGACAATTCGCAGAAGGTGTGGAGGTCAGATATATTGCAGGGGATAAAATTGTTTCCCGCAATTACTAAGGAAGAAGAGGCGACAGGCAAGAAAGCTACCTGCAAGACAAACAGGAGGTGTTCCAAAGATAGAGAAGACGAGTCAGATGATGAGGAGTTCATCATGCAATTGCTGAACGACCGTCCACCGCCTTATGCAGAGAATGGACAAGGTCCAAGTACCAGTTCTGCCCCTCCGGCACCGGTACAGAATAATGAAACTCAGAGTTCAGAAACGCCATCGGGATCTAAGGACCCGAGTTTACTGTTCACCCCGCAGATACCGCAGGTCAGGAGAATATATCCAGATGTGCCTACATTGAAAGCAGCAGAAAATTATCAGCCGCAGGTCCCAAGGTACTACAGCAGTGACAATGGTACGGGAATGATTCTAGATCCAACCGTAATGGGAGTACAGAATGGTCGCAACCCAACATTGGCACAAGCTGAATCAACTCAGTTTTTGATGCCTCAAAAGCAGATGCAGGGGGGAACCGCACATGCTCAGATGACGGGGAGTCAGACGGGCATGCAGGCAATGATGACCCATAGTGTAGGAATGAACATGCCTCAGAACATAGGGAATGGACAGAACCCAGATGCGATATCCCTACCCATTACTGTAGGTCCACCGGTACCTTTGTACGTTCAGCCTAACTCAGGTATGAGCGGTCAAGGATCAATGGTGCAGAGTGGGACGGAAAGGAGGTGCATAGAAAACACTCCAGAAACAACTCCGATAGTGGCTCAGCCAACTGGATCTGGGTCCTTGATGGAGTTTAGTCCCATATGTGCTCAGTCAACAGTGGTGAGGTCGAGTCCCCCATTGATGATACCGCTATCATCGCACACTGAAAAGTTGCCGCAACCATCAATGGCAGTTGATGTGAATGCTACACTGATGGGGCTGAATGCGCAACAGCTGACACAGTGGTTCAACAGTCTAAATTCCACACAAAGCTCAGCCAGTGGGAAGGGAGAAGAGGACTATCTGAATAGGATCAGGTTGAACATGGAAGCAGAAGAATTGGTGGAAGGGACTATGGGAGTGAAGAGGTTAGAGTCCTACTCGGAAGAAGAGCTGAGGTATCTATGTCCCAGGATTACGAGAGAAGTGAACAAGGTACATAGAAGATTGCAAGAAATAGCTGACAAAAACGGGATTGACATAGACAAGACAAAACACTTGAGCAGGAGCTATAGATTGGATTTCAGGACCACAGACTTTGAACACATGAGGTCAGCAGGCATGAAAACGCACCTTAGAGAATTGTTGAAGAGTGCACAAGTGTGGAGGTGCTTAGACAAATGGGAAAGCAGGTGGGCAAAGAAAAAGGAAAAGAAGAAAGACATTGTCCCAGAGAACAACGAGAAAAGACCACAGAGTAGTGATGCAATAACCATGTTACCAATGAGGGAGACAGCAGGGGGAAAATTAATACATGTACCGTGGCACAGAAGCAACATTCAGTCTTTTACGGATGATTTTCCCAAACTGAGAGAGAAACCGATTGAATGGTATCAACAGACTGATAGGTTTGTGAAGCTTGCAAAATGTCTTTGGGAAGACCTGAACACCCTCTTTGAGATTGTGGTTCCGGCAGATTTGTGGGAAGACTGCAAAAGGGCTGTAGGTTGGCCGACAAGTGAACCAGAGAGAGACAGGGATACGGGTGCACCATCACCTATGGTAATGAGCTTGTACTATAAGGTGATTGAGCATTTGAAGACGAAGGTTGCCGCGAAAAATGTGGATTGGCAGAAGATTGATCGAACTGCCCAAGAGGCTAAAGAGTCGATTCATGGTTACTACGAGAGGTTGTTGAAGGCGTTTAAGAACTACAGTGGCACGGAAACAATAGAGGCGAAGGACATGCTTCATTTTGTGTTTAGATTTGTGGAAGGGCTGAGACCTGAGATAGGTCAGATGATAAAGTCGCATTTGATTTGTTGGCAGTCGAAACCGATTGATGAGGTGTTGAATTATGCGAAATACTGTAGCGACGAAATTGAGGTGAAACAGAAAAGGTTGAAAGAAAAAGTTATGGTGATGCAACTTAAGGCAGCTCAGACAGGTCTGCAAGGTTTGCAAGGGTTGCAAGGGTTCCAACAGCAGATACCGCAGCCGCAACCGCAGGGAAATATGGTGTTTCAGCCACAGGCGAGAGGCAGAGGCAGAGGAGGTTTTGGGAGTAATGGTCTGGATTTGAACACTGTTGTGATTCCGAATGATGTGCAGGCAATGAAAAAGGTGATGCCGTGTCACGTGTGCGGAATCGTCGGACATTGGAAACGCGAGTGCCCGATGGTGGTGCAGGAAGTTGCAGGTGTTGGTCAGCAAAACAATGATGTCAATGCATTCCAGACAATGAGGGGACCGAAAATGAGAGGTCCAAACCCAAATTTTCAGACCATAAATCACCTGCAGGGATTACAGCCTATGCAGCCGCAGCAGATGCAGATGCCCCGTATGCAGATGACGCAAATGCAGCCAATGCAACAGCAGTTACCAATGGTACCTAATCAGCAAATGCAAATACCTTTGGCACCAATGGGTCAGCAGCAAGTGATGCTTCCTCCACAGGTCTCGAGTCAGGTGATGAGTACAAATGGCACAGTGCAACAGTTCCCATTACACAGTGAGAATGGAATAAACAATGTATGGGAGAGTGAAAGTTCAGATGAGGAGGGAAATTGTGTGCTTGCAGCATCCTTGGAAGTTGATCAAAAGGGTCCATATGTGGAGGGAAGAGTCATGGGTCATCGTGTTTCATTCTTGGTTGACACAGGAGCCACACGTTCAACCGTTAGGAGCATTGAAGTACCAAATTTGCCACTCTCAGGGAGGACAGTTCAAGTAGTGGGAGTAGCGAACAGGCACCTGACGAACCCAATCACAGATCCAGTACCAGTCAGCATTGGTAACTATCAAGGGTTACGTCATTTTGTGGTATGTGACTCAAGCCCGATAGCACTGTTAGGGAGAGACCTATTGTGCAAATTGGGATGTTCGATTATGTGTTCACACGATGGAATTAGAATTCAGACGAGCAGTGATGGGGAAGAAGAGGACAGTGTAGAAGGGGACGAGATGGAAATTGTCGATGAAGAATATCCTCTGATTAACCTTCTTCCGATGATAACTGAAGAAGATATTCCAGCTGAATTACGGGAAACAGTCGGAAAGGAAGTGTGGGATATGACAGGAAAAGAGGTGGGATTGGTGAAAGGAGTGGAACCAGTGAAAGTGACTGTAAAACCCAATGTAACCTTTCCCCAGACCCCACAATACCACATGGCACAAGACACCCTCATGAAAGTCGACCAACTCATTGACGAGTTTGTAAAACAGGGAGTACTGAAAGAAGTGTTAAGCAGTCCATGTAATTCACCAATCATGGGCCTAATAAAACCGAGTGGAAAGGTCCGAATAGTGCAGGACTTGAGGAAAATAAATGACATCGTAATAAAATGCTGCCCCGTAGTACCGAATCCAGCTGTGATAATGTTTCAAATCCCTTGCGATGCCGAGTGGTTCTCAGTCATCGACTTGTCACAAGCATTCTTTTCGGTGCCTCTTCACGAGGACAGCCAATTTCTCTTTTGTTTCAAATTCTTAGACAGAGTTTACAGTTGGTGTCGAATTCCTCAAGGGTTTTCCGAGTCACCGTCAATTTTCAATCAGATTCTAAAGAAAGACTTGGAAGCATTAGAATTGCCATTCGAGTCTACTCTAGTACAGTACATTGATGACTTACTGATTGCATCTAAGACAGAAAGTGGCTGCACAGCCGACACCATTGCTCTACTGAACCATCTGGGAAGGAATGGACACAAGGTGTCTCCTTCAAAGTTGCAGTTCTGTCAGAAGAAAGTGAAATACTTGGGTCACCAAATAGAGAAAGGGTCACGGAGAATAATGAAGGAAAGAATAACAAGTGTACTTCAAATGAGTCCACCAAAGACGAGGAGGGAGGTGAGGAAGTTTTTGGGGATGGTGAGCTACTGTCGCCAGTGGATTCCCAACTTCTCAACTCTAGCAAAGCCTTTACTGAAACTGACCCAGAAGGATGCATTGGATGAAATTGAGCTGAAAGGAGATGAGATGGATGCTTTTATTGAATTGAAAGAATGCATGTGCAGGGCTCCAGCTTTAGGTATGCCTGATTACACAAAGCCTTTCACATTGTTTTGTCATGAACGTGATGCATGTTCTTTGTCTGTCTTGACCCAAGCCCATGGTGGCATAAACAGACCAGTAGCGTATTTTTCAGCTACTTTGGATCCGGTCGCAGCAGCACTTCCTGGGTGTTTGCGCGCCGTAGCAGCAGTTGGTATCAGCCTCACTCAGAGTGAAGGAATAGTGATGGGACATCCATTAACAGTCATGGTCCCTCACTCAGTTGAGATACTTTTGACCCGCTCCCGAACGCAACACATGACTGGAGCAAGACTCACAAGGTATGAAACAATAATTCTGGGCTCACCGAATGTGCAGCTGAAAAGGTGCACTACGTTGAATCCAGCAACCTTGCTTCCTGGTGAAAATGCTGAAATTGAGAACGCTGAGGACGTCGAGCATGACTGCCTTCAGGTGACTGAATTTTGCACAAAACCCTGACCTGACATTAAGGATACTAAGCTTGATGAAAATGACCAAATTGTTTTTGTTGATGGGTCATGTTTAAGAGATGCATTGGGAATATTGAAAGCAGGATATGCTGTATGTACTGTCACAGGTGTCTTGGAAGCGTCCTGGCTTCAAGGAGTATATTCCGCACAAGTAGCAGAGCTTGTAGCTCTTACAAGAGCATGTCAACTGTCTGCATTGATGAAGGTTACCATTTACACTGATAGTCAGTACGGGTTTGGAATTGTGCACGACTTTGGGCAACTATGGTCACAGAGAGGTTTCCTGACCTCTTCAGGGTCCCCAGTGAAAAACGGGGAGAGAATAAGGGAATTGTTACATGCCATTCAGATGCCAGCCGAAATTGCAGTGGTAAAGTGTAGTGCTCATACAAAAGGACAGGACTATGTTTCCCTGGGAAATGCATATGCGGATCAAGTCGCAAGATTTTGTGCCTTGAACTGTTTATTGCTCAGGGATGAATGGAATTCGATAAATGAGCCAGAGCTCGAACCAGCTGAAGCTTTTGCCTTGAAGGTCGTGGATACAATGGATGAACTAAAAGCATTACAAAATAGCGTCAGGGAGGATGAAAGAGTTTCCTGGATTAAGGCACAATGTACAAAGAGACCAGATGAGATATGGGTTTCAAATGAGGGAAAATTTGTCTTACCAAATTGTCTCTTATCGCAGCTTGCGCGGTTCTATCATGGGCAGGCTCACCTAGGGAGAGATGCCATGATAAGATTGTTCAAAACTGATTGGTTTAACCCCAGATTCCGTCAAGTTGCAGAAGCAGTCTGCCACTGATGTGTCATTTGTCAACAGATGAACCCAGGAAAGGGAACGGTTGTGAACGTGAGCCACATTGGTAGGGCGGGTGGCCCGTTCAGCCGAATGCAGATGGACTTTATTGAGATGCCTGTGCATGGAGGTCTGAAGTATGTGTTGGTGATTGTGTGCATTTTTAGTCACTGGATTGAAGCATACCCCACACGTAGAAATGACAGCCTTACAGTTGCAAAACTATTGTTGAGGGAGTTAATACCACGTTTCGGATTCCCGATCTCTTTAGAATCAGATAGGGGAAGTCACTTCAATAACGAGGTGATAAAGTTACTTTGCGCAGCGCTGAACATTGAGCAAAAACTGCATTGTAGCTACCGCCCTGAAGCCTCAGGACTGGTGGAGCAGATGAATGGTACACTGAAATCAAGAATGGCGAAAATATGTGCATCGACAAATTTGAAATGGCCTGACGCATTGCCTTTGGTGTTAATGTCAATGAGAAACACCCCTGACAGAAAGACTGGATTGTCCCCGCATGAAATTCTCATGGGCAGGGCCATGAGACTTCCTGCAGTTCCCGCAAACGCGCTTTTGAATATTACAGATGATATGGTGTTAGACTACTGCAAAGGTCTGGCTGACGTGGTTCGCTCTTTCTCTCACCAGGTGGAAGCAACCACCTTGCCACCGATCCAAGGTCCAGGACACACACTGAAAGCAGGTGACTGGGTCGTGGTAAAGAAGCACGTGAGGAAGTCGTGTCTGGAACCCCGTTGGAAAGGCCCTTTCCAAGTGATCCTGACGACAACTACCGCTGTGAAGTGTGCGGGAGTTCCCAACTGGATTCACGCCAGTCATACAAAGAAAGTGTTGTGTCCCACAGATGAGGAAGTTGAAGCGCTGAAACTGCCAGTTCCTGATAACAAAGTGCCAAGCGCTGAGACAGAGCAAAACGGAACTAGAAGCGAACAGGCAGAAATAGAGGAGAGAGAAATATTCTCTGAGGACGAAGCAACTGATTCACTTGGGGAAGACCAAGGAGAAACCTCAGACAGTGACGAAGAAGCTGAAGGTAACAAAGAGCCTGAAGCAGCTGAAGGTAACAAAGAGCCTGAAGCAGCTGAAGGTAACCAAGAGCCTGAAGCAGCTGAAAGTGACAAAGAGCCTGACGAAAGTAACGGTGACAAAGGGCTCGAAAGAGGTGAAGAAGCAGGAGAGCCTGATCAGAGGAGGGCTTTCCCAGAAGCAGACGGTACAGAAAAAGAAAAGGAAAACGTGATTGACTCCCCAGAAGGAGGGGACAAGGCAGAACAGAACGAAACTGTTCAAACTTCATCAGGGGAGATCGCAGGTCCATCAAGTGGACACAGTGCAAAGAAAAGACCAAGTATATCACCAGTGAAAGTAAAGACTAGAGAAAAGTTGAACGACAGTGAAGGGCCAAAAGTGAAAGAGAAAAGAAAGGAAGTGTCTGTCGTGATACCAACAACAAGTGAAGAAAAAGACTTTGCCAAAGAGGAAAGTACCAGTGAGGCAGAATCAAAGAGAGAGGCAAAATTGAAAAGAAAAAGGATACCAAACAGGAGATATTACGGTCCAGAATGGGCATATGTAGTCAATGATGATTGGACTGACGAATTTGTATCTCTTAGCCTCGAGAACGAAGAAGAAGAGATACCAATAGAAAAGAAAAGTTTTATGGACACTATTGATTGAAAAAAAAAACTGATAAATGACATTGCTTGCTATAATCTAACGTGATACAACCAGATGAGACATTGCTAAACCGGATGAGACATTTGCTAACTTGATAAGACTTTGAAAACCTGATTGACTCTAAAACCCGATTTGAGACAACGTTGCTAACTGAAAAAAAAAAATAATAATAAAAAAGAGGCTGGGTTATTGCTGAATTGAAAGAACAATTGCCGAATTGAGACAAATGCTGCTAACCGATAAGTGACTGGGCTCCTGAAGAAAACTGTGTGAACATTGCATTGCGCTCGTTCAGCTTTGTAACTAATTGCTAAATCGTTTCTTTTATATAAGTGCTTCTAGCTCTCTGATTCTATACAGATCATGACACAAAATAGTAGAATGAAATATTGTAAATATGTGTGTATAGGCTTGATAGCTGCATGTGTACTAATAATAGTGGTAATAGTGCTTGCAACGCGTGGTAAGGGTGAGAATGAGAAAATTGATGCTTCTACTTTTGCTCCTGTTACTGTCACTGAACTAACCGCATTGAAAAGACAAGAATTAGATGAGAGACACTTGCATGATAAGAAGGAGCTTTCGTATAATGTTTTCTATCGCTTACTAACAGAATATGTTGAGACTATGGATGCGAAAGATTGTTATGTGTGTACACAGATACCGACATCGGTAAAGGAAGGGGTGACTTATCATCACATGCCTCTTACATATGGGATTACATGTAATATAGTAACTTCTAGATTTTATGGTCAAACCAACATACAGTATTTTTACTCAAATTATGATGTTACTTTTGCATATGTTCCTATAATAGCGCAGCTAAGTCAGATTGCTAAAGATTGGGATGCTAAAATAATGAGGGAATTTTTCGAGCCAATGCAACCTTTTGAAACAGCTCACGCACATAGGAAAAATCTTACCTGCTCGCTCACTGCAGTAGAAATAAGCTTTTTAGATCGCACAGATGATAGAAGGGCACAACTGAATGCGAAATTAGAAAAAGAGCTAAGCAAGAGGACTTCAGTAGATCATTATGATTTTGCCGCAATAAAAACACAAGGGAGAATAGCTTTAGATGCTTGGCATGTAGGGAAATTTTGTATATATCGAGGTGAATCTTATTATGACAACATTTTCGTAGGAGCGAGTGAATGTAAACATACGTTTATCTTTAAGGCCAAATGGACATTCATGCTGAACGGACTTGACCCTGTCATACCGGGTGTATATTACATTTGTGGGCATAATGCCTATTATCGTCTTCCAAAAGGATGGTGGGGGAGATGTTATTTGGGTATAGTGTTCCCAAAGGTTTATCAACTGGATGACCTATCGGTGATTCCAAAGACGCCTGGATCTCATCGTATCCAGAAAAGAGAGACCGCAGCTGCTGTGGTAGGAGATATATTTGGAGCCATGATTCCTTCATTGGGAGTTGTGTTGAATTCCATCAAAATAAGAAAGTTGTCTACTATAGTGGATAACATGTTGACAAAGTTTTCAGGTGCTATAATCCTGATAGATGCTGAACTTGCAGCAGAAAGAGCTATGACTCTTCAAAACAGGCTTGCCCTAGACATTCTTTTAGCAAAGGATGGCGGCGTTTGCAAAATGCTTGGTGCGCGTCACTGTTGTACGTATATACCCGACAATAGTGTGAAAATTAAAACTATGCTTGCAAATCTAACAAAAGAGAGTGCAGACTTGAAGGAATTGAAAGAACCAGGAGTGTGGGAGAAGGTTGGAAAGGGAATTGCTTCAGTGGGAAATTGGCTTGGTGGCATTTGGAATGGAATATTACTAAAAATAATACAGGGAATATTAATAGTACTGATTTGTATTTTTGGAATTTGGGGAATAAAAAGGGGAATAATAATGATCATGGCAAGAATTAAAAGAAGGAAGGAAGAGAAAATGATGAAAAGAATGGCAGAAGAATACAAAGCAAGAAAAGGGGAACTAAAAGGCAAAGAGAACTGACAGAATTTTAATGGAATAAAATTTGTGGGAATAGTTTTGTGTGATGACAAGTAGTCATCAGAGGAGGGATTGATGACGCAGAAATGAAGGTTTTACATTTATTAGCGCTTCAACGTAGTATTGCAATAATCAAGTGTGACTTTAACCGAACTAATAAAGATTGTACGGGGACAAATGTGCCCTCAGAGTAGTTCGCCAACATTTATAAGCGTGCTTTATATAACGTGATGTATTAGAATTGTACGAATCTGACATAATCGTAAACGTGTGCTATGATTTGCTTGTTAGAAATGTTTTAGCTTAGCATAACTTTAGTGGAGGCTTTGGCCTAGTTGCTGTCTCACGGTTTAGATGCTCGTATTTTTCCAACATGCTAATAAAAGTGTATTCTTGCTTGAAGCTGTACTTTTCCAGTGGGATCGTTCACATGCTTATCTTTAAGGTTTCGTGCCAGTCTGGCATCTTCTTCTTTGCTCCAAGGTCAATCTGCAGGTGCAGACAATGGACGCTCTGAAAGTGAGTTAATTGGTAAAATATGTTGCAACTTACGTTCCCGGCTCCAAGGATAATGTATGCTTAGGTAGAAGCTTGTGAACTGTAGTTTTTGATTGGACAATTTGAAGCCAACCTATGAACCCTCCAATGGAAGACCCTACTGGATTTGAACTGTTGTCTATTTAAACCAGGTGCACGAGAGGAAAACGGCCATTATTATTGGACATGCGCCTTTACCAGCCCATTACCCGTCATTGCCGACTTCGATGCCAATTGATGTCCGATGAGACTTTGATGCTTTCTCTAATCGAGAGAAAGAGACTTTGAGTAATTCTCGCCCTAGAGACTTTAACTTTGATTCGTCCCTTTGCATGAAGTAATAGTTTTGTCCTTTTGCCGCTGAGAGGCAATAGCCCCGTCCACCCTGCCCCTTTGCCCCGTCCCATGCTGATCGAAACCGGTACCTGTGAGACGAAGACTTCCTTGAATGCTGATTGAATTTGGTAAATATGAAAGGAAATTGTACAATTGCATTGTGTTCTTTTAGGTAACCAACTGCTGATTTTTGATAAGAGCCCTAGTTAGGAGTTTTCTAAATTAATGTTGCTAAATTGTTTTTGCATGAAGTCCCACATGCCGATGCTAATTTGAGGTTAGATGAGGATTCTTTTGTCGCACGATGCAAATTTGAGACCTTGTTGTGCTGACCAATGTATGCAATTAGCTCATTACAGATTATAGTTTTAGTGATTTGCATTGCTATTATTGAATGCATTGTTATTCAAATGCTGCATAGATTGCATCTGTTTCGCCGTTATGGACAGCTATTAATGTTCATTTACGTATATCTTTTGGTGTTGAGACACGTTTATATTGTGCTAGCTTTGTTAATATAGGGAAATAAATTCATTAACTTTGAATAAACTGGTGTGGTTATTCATGACCGAAAGGTCATGGTTCGCCGAAATGTATTCTGGATTAATTGTGAAATGTTATGTTGATCAGGGTATTGCCTATGTACGTTATTGATTATTGATTTGATCGAATTGATTTCTCTCGGATGAAGAGAGCCCCACTTGGTCAAAAGATTCATCGGCCTAAGAGCGTTCAAATACAGGTAATTTAGTAGGTCGTAACGCTCTATCAAATGCCCATATTCAAATCAAACTTGGTCCTGTTCCTTTAGGAACAGTCCATCCTTAACAATCCATCAAAGTCCCCTGCTGACAGATATTCAACCAATCTGAGACCCACTTCTGATAATAGTGCAACAAACAAGAGTTGAAAGGAATGAATTAGTCCTGCTACTAGTGAGGGCTGAAGTTCTCATTTCACTACTTATGACCAGATTTATGCTAATATTATTTTTTACGATAAGTGGCGTTAAAAGGGAAAACATGCTGTGTCACATTTACGAAGTGGCCCAATGCTTGCATTGTGCCACTTTGTTTTCCCTTGTGCCACAATATGCCTGCGCCAGGCATAATGAATGCAAGGGGGTGTTCCGGCACTAAGGATGCTGTAAAAATGGCGCAAAGGAATCTAGGAGATTGCTTTGCGCCACTTTTATCTGCATTTTTTAATGTACTGGTGGTAAACTGAGGCTCTGGGTGCTTGCATGATTAGCGTCATCATTTTGTATGCTAACCCTGCATAGCGCGGGACTCGAGTAAAAAATTATGACACTAGTCACCCTAACTTCCTCCATGGTGCACCATATTTTAAATACAGCGTTACCATGGTGGCGTTTCATAAATCTGCCCCTTAATTATTTTACTTCTATGCCACTCTGGGCACAGACCAGCCATATTCAGCTCAGTAGAAATTAAGAACAGAGATGAAAGGGTACATTTAAAACGAAAGAGGTGATATTTATTTTCGAGATACAGGGTTCATGTGAGCAGGTTAACTATGCAAATTATGTCTGACCTGAAAAAAGTATCAGCCTCTGAGTCCATGTCAGAAAATTAATATGCGTTTTAAATCCTCTTTGAGGCTGCTAAGTGTGAGAGTCCTGCAGGAATACTTCAGTCGTGCCATGAAACGTCATGTTCGTTTGCTTTAAGGAACTTTCTCACTGTCTGTGTGATTATGGAGTCTTTAGCAAATTCCTCACGAGAACCGCACAAAGGTCCCAGTGTACTGCTGCTGTCAGAATATTCTTGTCACTGCTTTATTACAGATAATTCCCTGGATGTCAGCTGTACGCTCAGCAGGCCTCCTTCTGATATAATTCAAGTTGGTATAATTAAACTAACTGAGCTTTTTGAATAACGGAAAGTTGATAGTGCTCAGCGGTGGGAGTCCAAGGACAGATCAGCTTTGCCCTCAGCAGCCGTTGTTGTTTTAACACTGGGGGAATAACTTTAGCAGTGATAATTGTTAAGTAGATTTGAAGAAAATTTCAGCAAAATGTAGGTTTAAAAATAGATAATTATGAACATCTCTCGCATGCTGGGACAAGACACGGGTGCATTGTGAAGGCGAAAAAACAACAATGATTACATCCTATTCATGCAAACAATTGGTTTGTTCGACTGAAAGGCCCTAATGCAATAATTTCTAATGAAGCCCTAGGGTTGCTACAAAGAAGAACTGAGATGTGAACTTTTGACTCAAGAATCTAAAGACATTTGATGACGACCCCCTGCACGCCCTAGGTACAAATGAGATGCTAAAGAAATCAGTGTTTGAATACTGCAAACAGTGCAAATGTAGTAGTAATAGACATGTAAAAGAAAATCATGTGTAGCAAAAGTATGCAAGAAGAAAAGGTACACGTGAATAAACCTCATTTAATATAATACAGTAATGTATTATTCTCCTCAAAAAAGATGTGGTAATTTAATTTTCTCAGTGAGTGTAATTTCTGCCATAAAATTCCCTCCGTGTCTAATGTCGCGCACATGCTAAAGCAGGCCCTTGGGCCTGAATATTTGCTACTCCTTAAACAGGCAGGTGCAGAGCCTCCTTCCCAGATATAACTGTTGGTCAGGAAGGGAGCAGGTACAGCTGTTCCAGAGATGATGTGATGCGCCCAGTGAATCAGAACTCTTGGGAACTCTTTGAGCAACATCGCCTCAAGCTGCTCATCACCAACCCACATCACAGGACACTCTTTGACCCCATCTTCACCTCTAGCGACAGAGTCAGGTATATCCACACCACTCTCCTAGTCTGACCACCACAGTGTAGGTTCACCATCTTCGAAACCAGAAGACCACTGGAACTACACTCTCCTGCACCCACATCCCAGACTCCACATACATCCCTGAACAAGCAGCGAAGAGCTTCTCCCAGTGGATCACAGAATGTGCTGATGCCATCGCCCCACCAAGACAGCCAAGGTCAAAGAAGAAAGCAAAAAAGCAAGCCGGTTCACCAAGGAACTGCACTCCCACAAATGCAACTGCTGAGAACTTGAACGGAAGTGGCGCGTCAGCAAAAAAGACTGCACAACATTCAGGACCGCCCTCAATCAGTACCTCCTGAAAGAAAACAAGAAAAAGGCACTAGCAGACTGCATCAAAGCCCGCACAAACCACAGCAAAGAAATCTTCACCATTGTGAAAGCCAGTACAAACCACAGCAAAGAAATCTTCACCATTGTGAAGGAGATCACTTATCTTGCATTCACCAAGGATGACATCACTCCCACCCAGGAACTGTGCAACAACCTCGCAGACTTCTTCCATAACAAGATCTCGGCTATCCATGAAAACTTTGAACACCAACCCTCTGCCGCAGATAGCATCAACCAGCTCACATGCACAAACGCAAACCCATAACACCTTTTTACTCAATGGGAACTCCTCCTCCTCTATGCAAGACACTATGGCCCATATTTATACTTTTTTAGGGCTGCATTTGCACCACATTTTGACGCAAAAGCGGCACAAACTTACAAAATACAATTGTATTTTGTAAGTTTGTGCCACTTTTGCGTCAAAAAGCGGCACAAATGAGGCGCTAAAAAGTGTAAATATGGGCTTATATCCATCATGAACTCCATATACTTGGGAGCAGACACAGACCCCTACCCCCACCACATCTTCAACATTGGAAGCAAGAGAATTGGTGACAAGCTTAAGAAGGCATTGCAGTCTCCTTCCTGGAGGTCTGGAAGCACACTGAGGTGAGGCCCCTCCTGAAAAATAACATCCGCCGACCCAGCCCACTTGAACAACTAATGTCCCATCTCTCTGCTCCCCTGACCAGCAAAAGTCCTCAACAAAGTGAATCAAACAACAACTCACTGTGGAGACCCCCAAGGATCGTCCCTCAGCCTAACCCTCTTCAACACTTACATGACTCCCTGGCCATAACCATCAGATAACACATACTCAACATCACCTCCTACACTGATGACACACAGCTCATCCTCTCACTGTCTGAAAATCCCTCCACCGCAAAACCTAACTATCAGAGATGCATGATGAGCATAGCATACTGGATGAAGGACCACTGTCTCAAACTTAACACTGAAAAAACGGAAGTCCTCATCTTTGGGAACAACACCTCACCATAGACTGACACATGGTGACCCTCAGAGCTCGGCACCCCCACCCCAACTGACCACACATGCAACCTTGGCATCATCCTGGATAGCAAGCTATCCATGAAGAAACAAGTAATCATTCACCTGCTTCCACACCATTCACATGCTCTGCAAGATAATCAGGTGGCTCCCAGCAAACACCAGAAGGACTGTCATGCAGGCCCTCCTCACAAGCAGACTGGACTACAAAACATGCTCTATACAGAAAATCACAGCACATCTCCTGAAGAGACTCTAGACAGTACAGAACTCTGCGGCAATACTCAACATCCCCAGAAGGACACTCATCACACTCCATCTCAAAATACTACACTGGCTCCCGATTCAGAAGAGATGTCAGTTCAAGATGTTGAACTGTGCCTACAAGGCACTGCACAATGAAGGACTAGCAGCAAACAGCTCACCTTCCACCAAACGACTAGACACCTCTGATCAGCTTCCCTCTCCTTCACAGACACCTCACAGATTAGTTGAGACAACACTGAAGGGCGCTCCTCACATCTGTCAGCCAAGGCTTCAACCAACCTCCACATGCACCTCAGGAATGCACCATCACTTCAATGATTCCGAAAAAAACTAAAGACCTGGATGTTCGAATGCAACATACAGTTCCAGAGCCTCGAGACCATCACAGGTGATTTGCTTCTGTTTATAGATATTTGATTGTCTGATTGATTGAGTGGGAGGTGCAGGGGAGATTAGCACACAACTCTCCATCACTGAAGGGAAACAGTGGTAAAAAACTCCAAATCTATGTGTGTTTTTTGCAATAATGGCACAAGTACATTTTTACACATAATGAAGCCCTGTGAATGTGTAGAAGATACAAGACGGATTGTTTCTTCACATTTTTCAGCAAAAAAAATTCACTTGAGTTTTGCACCTGTCTCTGACTTTTTGTTATCTTTTCTCTGAAAAAACATGTCTAAGTATTTTCCTACTGTATCCAGTTTCTGTATATATATATGTTTTCCTCTGTGAATAAACTCCAGTCAAGAAAATGTTCTGAAAGTTGTTATTTGAAGCAAGCAGGTTAGAATATTCCTTTACTGCTTTTAAGTCCTAAGTCACAAGGCGCAAGGTCACATTAATTGATTATCCAGAAACGTTGATAGGTGACCGGGAGTGCATGTCGGATTGATGTGCCTTTAAGATAAAACTGCATGGCATAAATTCACTAATCAGTATAATCCCCACATGCCAGTTCCTCCTTTAGGGTGGAAGAGTGTGGCACCGCCTGCTGTGAGCGCAGAAGAAAACATAAATTATATGAAATGGTCATTGCAGTTTTCATAAAGTGAAGTACCACTGTTCCATCTCAAGTTTGAGGGTGGGGGTAGGGCTATTCCTGATGACTGGCAGCAGGAATGACTTCCCTAAAGTGTGAGGTGCACATGTCGGATTGGCTGGCTGTCTTGCGACAGCGAGCGTGACATGCACACTTCAGACCACACCAATTTGAGCTTCTTTAAACAGAAAGGCAGATTGCAGACACAGGCTCCTAGTCTCAAAGAGGGGTGTGTTAGCCTGCTCCGACCAATCCTGACACCTCTGTTATGCTGAAAACGACATAAGAGCAGCTCCAGGATTGGTTAGCTTCTTTGAATTGCCAAAATATTGACCTGGAATGTCACGATCAAAACAAAAAGACAAAAATTCTCTTTGCCATTCACTCATACGCCCATTCAGGACCTGCGTACCTCTGACTTTCTATTCTCTTTCTTTTCAATTTTCGATCTCCATTCAGTTCTCCTTCACTTAGGTCTTCCCTTCTTGTCGTATCTATTTCTTCCTCGATTGTTGTCACAACAACTTCTTCCTTTCTCTTTGCTTGTGACTCCGGCCACTTATCTCCATTCAGTGGACCCTTGGTCAATGCTCTTTTCAGTGTTGAACTTGAAAATTCTTCTTGCTCTGCATAATTTTATCTTGACGGACCTGCAATTGTTTCAGGCGGAGTCAGACCACATTGGCTTTGATCTGCCTCAACTCCTTCCCCCTCAGAGTCTGGCATTGCTCTGTTTGTCTCTCAAATTCTTCTACTTCTGGGAGAACCCTCCTCTGGATAGACCCTCCTGCTGCTGAGATTGGCTCACTATCACTCTCCTGGAGGTCTTTTACTCATCTCTCACAGGAGTGACTGAACCATCCTCAACTCACTCAGATCCAGTCTTGGTTCCTCTTTCATCTCTTTCCAGGCTCTGAGGCTTGTCTGGTTGTAGTTGGTACTCTCAAAAACTCCTCTTCATTGACCAAAGGACATGCCACTTTCCTCGTGTGGCTGATGTGTATCCAGTTCGGAACTCCAGTGCACTTCACAGCTCTGATGGTGATCAAAACCTCCTGGAAAGGGCCTTTCCACCAAGGTTCCAAACAAGTCTTCCTCACGTGTTTCAAGATCACAACTCAGTCACCAGCTCTCAGGTTGTGTCCTTGATCTTGGATCGGTGGCAGTATGGTGGCTCCAACCTGCTGAGAAAAAGAGCGAACCACATCAGCCAGACCTTTACAGTAGTCCAATACCATATCATCTGTTATGGTCACAGGAGCACTTGCAGGAACCATTGGTAACCTCATTGCTCTGTCCATGAGGATCTTATGCGGTGACAATCCTGTCTTCCTTTCCTGTGTGTTTCTCATTGTCATCAAAACTAAAGGCAGGGCAACAGGCCACCTCAGATGCGTGGATGCACAAATTTTCGCCATTCTAGATTTCAAGGTACCATTCATCTGTTCTACTAGTCCTGATGCTTCAGAGCGGTAACTACAATGCAACTTCCATTCAATGTTTAAGGCTGCACATACTAATTTGATTACTTCTTTGTTGAAGTGACTTCCCCTGTCTGATTCTAAAGAGATCGGAAATACAAAACGTTGTATCAGTTCCCTAAGCAGTAGTTTAGCTACTGTGAGGCTGTCATTTATTCACGTAGGGTATGCTTCAATCCAATGACTAAAGATGCAGACAATCACCAACACATATCTCAATCCTCCACACACAGTCATCTCAATAAAATCCATTTGCATTCTGCTGAATGGACCTCCTGCTCTTCCAATGTGGCTCAAATTGACCACTGTCCCTTTTCCCGCGTTCATTTGCTAACAAATAACGCAACAATGGAAAACTACTTCAGCAACCTGTCTAAACCTCGGATTGAACCAATTTTGTTTAAAGAGGCGAATCATGGCATCCCTCCCAACATGTGCTTGACCATGAAAATACCTAGCCATTTGAGACAACAAACTGTTCAGCGAACCCAATTGACCCTCTTCTGAAACCAGCAGTTCATCCTGTCACTGTACTCATTATGCTCCATGATCAGTTTTCCTCCCTGTCAACATTATTCTGCAGTGTTCTCAGTTTTTCCAATGTATCTATTACATGCAATGGATAACTTGGACATGTTTCATCTTTTTCAGGTAGCAATGGCCACTTATCCTTGAATGATGTACAGTTCAATGCACAAAACCTTGCAACTTGACCTGCATATACATTTCCCATTGACACAAAATCTTGCGATTTCAGATGTGCACTGCATTTCACCACTGCAATCTTTTCAGGCATTTGGATAGCTTGCAAGAACTCTTGATTTCTCTCACCATTTCTCACTGGTGAACCAGAAAAGGTCATGAAACCTCTCTGTGACCATAACTGGCCAAAGTCAGGGACTATTCCAAGTTCATACTGGCTATCTGTATAGATTATAACTTTAAGCTGAGCAGAAACATGGCACACTCTATTAAGGGCTACCAGTTCTGCTACTTGTGCAGAATATACTTCTCGAAGCCAAGACGCTTCCAGTGTACCAGGAATTGTGCACATGGCATATCCTGCTCTCAGCACTCATGTATTGTCTCTTAGACAGGAACCATCAACAAAGATAATATGGTCATTTTCTTCTAGTCGGGTGTCTCTAACATCAGGTCTCGGTTTGGTGCCCAATGACTGCAAGACAATCATGCTCAATGTCATCTAAGTTTTCAATTTCAACATTTTCATTTGGAAGTAAGGTTGCCGGGTTAAGCACTGTACATCTTTTCAATGACACATTAGGTGACCCTAAGATACTCATCTCATAGCGGTCAAGTATTAGGTTTTGGTTCTTGTACGTAAAACCTCAATGGAGTGAGGGACCATAATTGTCAAAGGGTGTCCCATCAGAATGCCTTCACACTTGGGCGAGGCTCTGTCCAACCGCTGCAACTGCATGCAGACAGCCTGGTAAAGCTGCAACTGGGTCCAAAGTACCTGAAAAATATGCTACTGGGTGATTTACACCTCCATGGACCTGCATCAAGACAGACAAAGAACATACATCACGCTCATGACGAAACAACGTGAAAGACTTAGGGGGTCATTATGACCATGGCGTTCCCACCCCGCCACTCCTGCGGTCGCAGTCAGACCTCCGACAGCGTGGCGGTGCAGGATCACCAAATTAAAACATTGTTAATGAACTGTACTGCCGGGGGGGTGGGACCGCCTGGCAGAAGGTTGACCACCTTCGACCAGGAGGTCCACCTAACACTGCCAGTGGTATTTTGAGTGTCCTTACTTCCAGGAATTCCTTGGTGGTTGCCCCACCATGAAATCCCTGGCGGTAAGGATACTGGTGAACGGAATACTCATTCCTGGTGCCACAACAGGACTCCCCCCCTCATTTAGGAGCCCCACCACCCCCAGAACCCATCAGAAGCCCCCCACTCCCAAAGCAGCGTTGCCCTCCTCCCCCGTTCTGAACCCCCCACTCCCTGATCCCTGTTCTGAACCTCCCATTTCACGTTCTGAATCTCCCACCCCATCCACGCATGCACACACCATACTTGCGTACATGCACACACATCCACACTCACTCATTCACAGTCACATGCACACACAGCCACAACACCCGCATACCCCAGCATACAAGGACGCATACTCCGCCCACCCCTGCATACACACACACATAACCTCCCCACATACATGCATACATACTCCCTCACCCTTTGCATCCACAGATTCACACAAACACACAGACACTTGCACACACATGCACACAAACACATACAACAACCCCCAACTCCTTTAATTCAAACACATACACCCCATTCATGAGCACAACACTCAACACCCCCCCCCTGTCGGTCGATCACCTTACCTGGTGGTCGTCTGGGAGGGAAAGGGGTCCATGGCACTTGCTCCTCCACCAGCCCCCCACCAACACAACATTGCCACGCCATTTACAATGTTGTAATACAGCGGGCCATGTTCTGGTGACGTGGTGGTGGCGACGGAGCAAACTCCACTAGACCGCCGACCGCCAGTATGGCTGCTGGCTGCTTCCCCACCAAAGAACGACCAGTAGCCACAATATGGTGGTCTGCAGACCACCAACACTGGTGGTTATGTGGCAGGCATGACAGCAGCGGTCTACGAAATAGACTGCCGAAGTCATAACGAGGGCCTTAGTGTAGTCAGGCATACTTATAGCCGGAGCTTTACACAAACTCTCTCTCAGCTCAGAAAATGCTTTCATGCAAGCCTGATCTAACACTAAGGGATTGGTGACCTCCTTGTGGGTCAGCTTCAGTAACGGTTTGGAAATGACTGAAGAATTGGGAATCTAATGACGACAGTAGCCTACCATCCCTAAAACATCCTGGCATCTCTCTGTGTGGCTGGGGGATTCATCTGCAATATGGCTGTGACCCTTTCTCTGGATATATTTCTTGATCCTTTCTCAATCTGGTGACCCATGTGTTTCACTTCTTTCTGACAGTATTGCAATTTAAGTGGGTACAATTTATGACTACTGTGTCCCAAATGGTTCAGCAAGGAAATCATGTCATACTTGCACTCTTTCTTTGTTTTGGATGCAATTAGCAAATCATCAATGTATTGTACCATTGTCAATTGGAAAGGCAATTCCAATGACTCCAAGTTCTTTTTCAAGATCTGATTTAATATGAAAGGTGACTCTGAAAACTCTTGAGGAATTCTACATCAACAGTAAACTTGATTCAAAAACTTGAAATAAAAGAGAAATTGACTATCCACATTAAGAGGCACAGAAAAGAAGGCTTGTGACAAGTGTATGACAATGAACCATTCGGCAGAACAGAATCATGGCTGGATTTGGCAGTACAGGGCAACATTTGATCACAATGTCATTTATTTTTCTCAGGTCCTTGACAATTCGAACTTTGCCACAGGGCTTTTTCAATCCCATTATCGGTGAATTACATGGGCTGCTCAACACTTCTTTCAAGACCCCTTAGTTCACAAATTCTGCTATTAGGTGAGCAACCTTTGTAAGGATATCCTGTGGCATGTGATACTGGGGAATATGAGGAAAAATTGAGTTTGGGTTTACAGGAACTTTTACTGGCTAAACTCCCTTTCCCTGTCAAATCACACACTCTATTTTTTACTGTTTCCTGTAAATCAGAAGGAAGCTCCTTCACAGTGAACACTAGAAAGAAATTAATCAGGGGGTACTCCTCTTTTATGGTCTCTGGAGCTGGGTCATCCTCATAATCACTGTTCGCCTGTATCTCAATTCCATTGTTTGAACAAGTAATTGAGCACCTGGTTTTGTACAGCAAGTCTCTCCCCTGTACGGATACCAGACCTGAGTCACAGACTACGAATTTGTGCAATCCTTTAAAGTTGCCAATTTTAACCTGAACTGGTTCTGTAATTGGAATGGTCAAATACTGATTTGCTACTCCTACAATCTGATCTGTCTTTCCTGAAAGTGGCAAGTTTGGAACTTCGGCAGTTCTCACTGTAGAGTGTGTAGCTCCTGTGTCAACCAAGATGGAAACCTTATGACCCATTTCCTTTCCCTTCACATATGGGCCTTTCTGATCTACTTCTAAAGAAGCTGCATGCCCACATTCCTCTTCATACAAACTCTCGCTCACTGAATCATCGTTTTTTCCACCCTCACTGTGTAACGGGAATTGGTGTAAAGTATTATGACTTGTTAAACTTCTGACCTGTGACCTGTTGAGGAAGCATCACCTGCTACTGTTCCATTGGGGCATGAGGTATTTGAATTTGCTGTCCAGGTAGCATTTGAACCTGTTGTTGCATTGACTGCAACGGTGTCATTTGTACACATGGCATTTGCACCTGCTGCAGGGGTTGAAAACTTTGCATTTGATTCACATTATTAAGATAATTTGGATTATGACCTCTCATTCTCAGTCCCCTCATGTTTTGTAACAAATTGATGTCACTTGTTTGCTTAACAACACCTTTCTGTGCCATCATTGGACACTCCTGCTTCCAATGTCCGACCGCTCCACAAGTTTGACAAGGCAATTATCTCTTCATTCCCTATACACCATTCTGAACCACTACAATACCCAAGTCGGGACTACGGTTTCCATTACCAATTCCTCTGCAACCTCTTCCTCTCATCTGATTTTGAAATACCACATTTCCCTGCTGCTGCTCTTGCTGCTGTTGTGGAAAATTTTCCTTCATCCCTGTTTGTGCCGCTTTAATCTGCATCACCATCGCCTCTTCTTTCAGCCTTCTCTGCTTCAATTCAATCTTGTCACTACAGTACTTTGCATACTGCAATACCTCATCAATCTGCTTTCCTTGCCAGCAAATCAAATGACTCTTAATCACCTGGCTGATTTCAGGTCTCAATCCTTCCACAAATCTTGAACACAAAATGGATCATGTGTTTTGGCTCAGTCATTTCTGTACCACTGTAATGCTTAAATGCCTGCAACAATCCCTCATAATACGAATGTATTGACTCCTTTGCTCCCTGAGCTGTCCTGTCTATTCTGGGCCAGTCAATGTTTTTGGGTGAAATTTTTGTTTTAAAAAATTCAGTCACTTTGTAGTAGTATTTCATTACTTCAGGAGATGGTGCACCTGTAGTAGGATCTCTCTCTGGTTCTTTTGTCAGCCAATCTATACTCCTCTTGCACTCCATCCACAAATCAGCTGGAACTACTATCTCTAATAGAGTGTTCAGGTCTTTCCACAGGCACTTTGCAAGTTTCACAAACCTGTCTGTCTGCTGGTACCATTCTAATGGTTTCTCTCTCACCCTGGGATAGTCATTTGTAAAGGAGGGTATGTCACTTCTGCACCAAGGGATATGAACAAAATTCCCTGCTGGAATCTCTCTCGTCAGACTTTCGCTGGATCCTTGCCCTGCTGCACATTTGTAGTCACCTCCGCAGAATCCCTTTTTTATCATGTCTTTTCTTTACCCATCTGCCTTCCCATTTGTCTAGTGCTCCCCATGTCTGGACACTTTAGAGTAACTCCCTAAGGTGTGCCTTCATTCCTGCAGATCTCATGTGCTAAAAGTCCTGTGCTTCAAAATCTAACCTGTATCTCTTTTTCAAATGCTTTGTTTTCTCTATTTCTATGCTGTATTTCTTTGCCAAGTCTGCTAGCCTTTAATGCACATTGCTCACTTCCCTTGTAATTTTCAGGCACAGATATCTCAACTCTGCTTCTGTGTAGGATTCTAGTCTGTTCATGCCCATTGCTCATTTAATGACCTCACCCGCTTCCATTCCTAGTCTTGTATAGTTCAAGCACTCCTCTCCCCTAGGAGAACTCTGCGGGGTATTCAGCTTGTCTAACCATTCAGTCAATTGTTGGACAGTCAAACCTTGCAGCGAAATGTTGTTGGCCTGGGCATGTGGCACTTGTTGCACAACTATATTTGGGGACTGAGGTGTCAGTAACTTCAAGCTCTGACTAACATTCGACTCTATGACAGTTTTCGGAGGAACTCCAAATGGACTAAGGTTTAGCAATTATCTTGATCCATCAAAGGTCTTTCCAATAGGAGAAACTACTCTGATATTCTCATTCAGTCCTCCCCTCATTGAATTCTGACTCAGGACTCCATGTCCATTTGAACTGTTATTCTCTTGTGTAAACAAAGGTACAATTTGACCAATGGTGACAGGTACAGATACAGCATCTGGGTTTGGTCTGATACTCAAGTTCTGTGGGAGCATAGTTCCCGCATTCTGGCTCATCAGTGCAAGCCTATCTGACTGTGCCCCCATTATCAGAGTGTACTTTGGCACTGCTTGTGACTGCACCTGAGGCAGTAAAAGTGGAGTTGGTTCTGTCTGAACCAACATTTGTTTTGGGAAAATCTGTCCTGTCAACGCTATGAGGTTTATGGCAGTTTCCACTATAGGTACATTAATGTAAATTCTCAGGACATTTGACTGTGACATCTGGGTTTGTGCTACTGGATTATTAGGTGCATGAAGACTGCTCTGAATTGGGCTCAGTGTCATACTAGGATTAATCTGCACTGGACTCATCGTTACGTTAACCAGTGTCGGTGCTGAAGGATTTACACTAGTGCTCAGGCCATTCTCCTACGCTGCATAATGTGGGGGACGATTTCTCAATAACTACAAAATAAACTCATCATCACCTGACTCTTCCTCAAGCGTAAAGATCCTCTGGGTTCCTTTGATCTCTGCTCTCTAATCTCGGAAGGGCTTCTATTTGTCTTCCTAGTGGCTTTCTTTCCTTCTCTCTCGCCATCATGTGTCATCGCTGGAAACACTGTAATTCCCTTTAAAGTCTTGGTTGTCCAGAATTTCGGATCGCTGTCCCATCTAGCCTCTGCTAGTATCTTTTTCGGCCATTCTCATCCTCCTCTCAAATTTCTGTTGCTGTCTGGCTACTAATTCCCAGATTGCTAATGCCTTGAGCCGTGCTGGTCTTGGAGGGCATTTCAGATCATACAGCACCCTCCTCAGATTCTCTTAGCTTCTTGTTAGAAATTGGGTCTTTGGTTGGCAGTCAGATTACCCTCTGTCCAAGCAAGGGCCCTCACTCTAGTCAGGGTAAGTCACACACAATTCAAATTATCCTGTGCCCACCCTCTGGTAGATTGGCACTGAGCAGTAAGGCTTAACTTAGAAGGCAATTTGTAAAGTATGTGTGCAGTAAATCATGCAATAACACAGTAGAACACCACAAAAATACACCAAACACTGTTTAGAAAAATATATAATATTTATCTGATAAGATGCAGGTCAAAATGATTAAAATGCAATAAGTATATTTTTGGAATATCACTCTAAAAATGATATAAAGTGTCTTTAGTCTCTTAAAAGCAATAAATGTCTCTTTCAAGCACAAGGCACCTGGTTTGCGTTCAAAATCTCGGCAGAGAACCACAGAGGAGGAGATACGTGGAAAACAGGGAGGTGTGCATTGATTTCTCGGGCTGCACACAATGATGCGTCATTTAGTTTTTACGCAGGGAAGGATTTGCTTTAATTTCCAGCACTCGGTCGTGGATCCTCTTCAGGTTGCAGGGTTTTCGGATGCCCCAGGGACGATGTGTGGATTTACAGCACTGACAGGACGAAGTCACAGGGACTGCTTCGATTCAGTGGGCATTGCATGGAAATTTCTACTGCATGGCAGGTGCTGTGCCGATTCCTCTCTGGAAGTTGGGCTGCATCATTGAGGCTCAGCTGTGCATCGATCCAGTGGGCAGTGTGTCGAATTTCCAGTCACTATGCCGGGCTGCGTCATTCCTGTTCGGCGTGCGGTGACTTTTTCACCGCAATGCAGGCTCACGTAATTTCTGTCAGGCTCTGAGTCGATTTTGGCCGCACAAGGAGCCCTTCTTGTAGAGATGAAGTCTTTTTGGTCCTGTGACTTCAGGGAACAGGAGACACACTCTATCCAAACCCTTGGAGAGCACTTCTCTGCACAGCCAGAGAGCAGCAAGGCAGCAGGGCAATATAAAGGCAGCAATCCTTAACAGAAAGCAGTCAGGTGAGTCCTTTGGGCAGCCAGGCAGTTCATCTGGGCAGAATGCAGATTCTGGTTCAAGTTCTCTTCTCCAGTAAGTGTCTGAGTTAGTAGGGGCAGAGGCCCTGTTTAAATACCCAAATGTGCTTTTGAAGTGGGGTAGGCTTCAAAGAGTGGCTTAGAAGTGCACAAGTTCCCCATTCAGTTCAATCCTGTCTGCCAGGGTCCCAGTAGGGGGTGTGACAGTCCTTTGTGTGAGGGCAGGCTACTGTCCTTTGACATGTAAGTGTCAGGCTCTCCACCCTCCCAACCCAGAAAGACCCATTCAAAATGCAGATGTATGCAAGCGAGGCTGAGTATTCTGTGTTTGGGGTGTGTCTGAGTGAATGCACAAGGGAGCTGTCAAAGAGACGTGGATTGTGAGGCACAGAAGGATTTAGGTGCAGAGAAATGCTCACTTTAGTGGCATTTCTAAAATAGTAATATTAAATCCAACTTCACCAGTCAGCAGGATTTTGTATCACCATTCTGGCCATACTAAATATGACCTTCCTACTCCTTTCAGATCAGTAGCTCCCACTCAAACAGTATATGAAGGTAGCCTCAATGTTAGCCTATGAAGGGAGCAGGCCTCAAAGCAGGGTAAAAACGAATTTAGGAGTTTTAGAATACCAGGACATGTAATCAACACAGGTACATGTCCTGCCTTTTGCTTATTTTGCCTACACAGCACCCTGCAGTATGGGTTACCTAGTGCATACCTTAGGGGTGTCTTACATATAGAAAGAGGGGTGTTTTAGGCTTGGCAAGTACTTTTAACTGTCAAGTCGAATTGCAGTGAAACTGCACAAACAAACCTTGCAATGGCATGCCTGGGACAAGGTTAAGGAGCTACTTAAGTGGGCGGCACAATCAGTGCTGCAGGACCACTAGTAGCATTCAATCTACAGGCCCTGGGCACATATAGTGCACTTTACTAGGGACTTATAAGTAAATTAAATAATCCAATTTGGTATGATCCAATGTTATCATGTTTAAAGGGAGAGAGCATATTCACTTTAGCACTTGTTAGCAGTGGTAAAGTGTGCAGAGTCTTAAAACCAGCAAAAACAGTATCTAAAAAGTGGTGGGAGGCAGGCAAAAAGTTAATGGTGACCACCCTAAGGCTGTCAGTTCTAACACTCCTCAAAATAAATCTTCTGTATGCAGGAAATGCTAAACTCCAATCTTTCTCTGTCACGTTGCATCATTGTTTCAGCCAAAGAAATGGCACAGCACCCTTTCTTTCGAATACAATGTAAGCTGGTGTACCTCCGGGTGAGGCAATATCCCCTATACTCATTGGAATGTACGTATCTCCACTTAAAGCACTCTTTAAAGCTTGGGAAAAAAAATCAGTTTTGCTGCCTTTATGCTATTCTAAATCAAATCAGGAAGTTACTTTTTATCCCAGAATTCTCTTCACCCACCTTCTCAACCAATTGTTCTTCACGGTCGTCTGTCATTCCGTGTGCGACCCTTCTCACTAACCAACCTATCCCAGTGTGGCTGTAATGACGTCACATTCACATGTACTGCAGCTGCCACATTCTTGCCGCTTGTCCTCCCAAACTCAGATTCACGCAAAACTATTGAAAAATTATTGTGAGCACTAAACAACCCGACCCGACAGCTTTGCTCTGCCGACCTTGCCCTCGCCGCTGTCCCACGCATCCACAGAATGACTGCCGGTGGCAGATAGTTCTCCCACCTCGCCGCCAAGACGTGGAACACTCTTCCCACCCACCTGTGACAGACACAGGACCTACTTACCTTCAGGAGACACCTCAAGACATGGCTGTTTGAGAAGTAGCAGCAGCCCCCTCCCCTCAGCGCCTTCAGACCCTCACAGGTGAGTAGTGCACTTTTACAAATACTCTGATTTATCGATTGATTGAAACAAAAATCAACCCCCAATTTGTCCATTTACTACCGATGAGGAAACACAATCACATCGGAAATTTTACAGATTTTTCACTGATAGCTTTCGCTCTAACTGCTACTCCTTCATTCTCGGGTTCCCTGATTCACAAGCAAAATTCGACCCGCAAATCTCACTCTCAACTCATCAGTGGGTCTGTCCTGGTGCACATAGGACTCTCCAGATCTCAGTCAAAAATTGTTTCACTTATTTTGGCTCACACTCTGACTCGTTGACCACACCTGATCGACTTATTGAACCAGACAAATTACAACAAAACCCAAGTGTCTCATACACTTTTCAATATGCTTCAGAGTCTTAGACGACACAGGGTTCGTAAACCAACAACCATGTGGACAATTTTTGAGCACAAAGCTCACACATATGTGAAGTTCGACGACTTCCCTACTTTCACACTTTGGAGTAAGCACAGTCCTTCTACAACTTCATTTGAGTACGCAAACTCCCTAAACCCTCACAAACATCATAATTTACCTGTGATTTGCATAAACTGTGCAAGTGCAAAACCTACTTCATTCACACTGTCACTAGAATGCCGAGAACATCCTCAAACAATCATTGGCAAGTTTCATGTTTCTGAGAAAGTAATTTTTAAGTACTTAGGGGCACATTTTCTCTTCACTCTGTATCATCGCATCTGAGAAAATCCAAAATGTCATCAAATATGTGATTTACTTTGCTCTTTGTAGGATATTAACCCCTACCCCACTACTATCTCTGGGGACACCTGTTATTCCTCACTTACAATCTGTGGGACCAAATACTGTACTACCTATCTCTGGACAGTATGATGGGCTCTTAAGGAGATAAAACCATGTACCAAGCCTCTATGATGGGCTCTTAAGGAGACAAACCATGTACCGGTCCTCTGTGAGGGGCTTTTAAGGAGCCAAACCATCCATCTCTGCTACCATCTCTGTTAACGCATCAGACCTTATTAAGTAAACTTATAAGGGGACGCATAAAGGCTGATGGACCTTTTAACTGCACTTCGAGCAGTTCCCATCATATAAACCTGTACCAATACAAATCAATAGCTATAACAATCAATTACATCAATAATCAATAGAAATCAGTAATTTCCACACACCATGACCTTGCAGCCATGAATAACCACACCTTTAAGTAAAAGTTAGAATGTTTATTTCCCTATACTAACAATGCTAATGTCACGTAACTTAGGCAGTCATTATGAACCAGGCGGGAAAGATTGCTCCGCCGAAGGTGGCGGTAACTACCGGCAACAGACCGGCGGTGCGCACCGCCAAATAAAGAAGTATAGGAGAAACAGCCAGCGACTCATACACTCACCACCATTTTGGTAGCACCACCGACGACGGCGGAGGCCATCTTCAGCCCGGTGGGAAGTCCCAAACCGACCACCATATAATGAAACACCACACCGCCATCAGTTCCGGGGTGGGAAGCACCGCCACGCAATGCCTGGTGGACACTACCGATAGAAAGGGAAACACTCATCGGAGGCACACAGAACACCCTGAAACTGAAATGGAGTGAGAGTTGGAAATAATCCCAGTGCTCCTCCTTTCCATAGTTCTCCAGGACCGTGACCATCAACGAAGATGACGACGGTAAGTGCCACAGCTTAGCACAGATGGGAGGAAAGGGCACAATTACACACCAACACCACAATGCACAACCAACCCCTCCCACCTCCCCAAGCCATACATACCCTAATAAACGTACTTACCAGAGACAAGCCAACAAATACCTGCACCAATGCACACCCCTGTGCACACCACACCCCCACAGTGAAACGCTGCACAACGGGTCAACAGAGCACCAACACGTCTGCTGGCAACAAAATGTATTCCCAACAAAATCCAGTTTGTTCACACAAGGCCATTGGCCAGTCCATTTCAAAAGTCCCGGAATGGCAAATATAGCCCACCCTCCTACGATGGAAAATAAAACTTCAATGAGAAGGGGCATCTATGGGGCAGCCAGGCACCTCAGGGTTTCAGGGGCAGAGGATGGTGGGAGTGGTGACTCTCGTTTGGAAGGAGGGGTCTTTGGCTTAGGTTCTGGAGGCAGAGAGGGTTTCTACTTGCCCTTGGGAGGAGGAGGAGTGGGCCAGGACCAGAGGATGGCAGAGAGACCAGGGGCAACATGGGCCTTCTTCCTCACTGGGGAAGGGGCACCAAAATGGGTAGGGTGTACTGCGGAGGACTTGGATGAGGATGAAGTGGGTTTCTGGAGGCCAAGGGAATGATTGGGCACAAGACGGGATGGGCCAGTGGGTTCGAACGGGTCAACACAGGAGAGGAAAAGCTTTTGAGGAGCGGCTGGAGGGGTGATGGTATGTGGGGTGGCAGAAGACGATAAAGAATGGGTGGGCCACACCAGGGAGCTGCCATCAGAGGAGGTGTCGGAGTCACTACCTCCAGTGGTAGTTGCCTCCCCTGTGGTACTCCCCTCACACTCCAACCCACTGGTCCCGTTAGCGTCAGTAGACTCTGACTCCTGGGAACCGTGGGCTGTAGCATCCCTTCTCACCAGTGCCTCAGCTCCCTTGCCAGATGATGCTAAAGCACACAAGGACATAAGAGCACAGAGGAGTGGGGGGACAAAAGAAGAAAGAAGTATGCCAAATCAAGGTCAAACATACATGTTTGCACACATACACCCCCACACATCTCAGGCACTAACCCCCAGCTGACACAATATTTGACATGAATGTGCCCCTGACTGGTAAGCATGATCCCACAATACACTACACGACCATCCTGGCCCTCTACTCTGATACACTTTGCAATGGGATACAATAAGAGACAATGACAAGACCACAAATCTGCAAATCCATGAGGCTACATCTAAACCAATAGCCCAAACAGTGGACCCCTCACAGGCCTACATTCCCAGTCATATCTACCTAAGGACACTATCCCATGGACATAGAGGGGGCCAGGACTCCAGGGATACACCTGTCTATGTGCTTGGCACTACACTGCATGCACCCATGGCACCGAGCTACAGTCAGCACAGTAGCATCACAATAGTGTTGGTACTCACTCCCTTGTGGCTGCTGTGCTGCATTCAAGCGCCCATCCAAATCAGGATAGGCCACCACCAGTATGCAGGCTATAAGGGGGGTCAGGGTCGGACGAGCACCTCTCCTACTGTGGGAGGCCATACCCGGCTGGGCCTCTCCGGTATTCCTGGCCCAGTGCCGCAGGTCCTCCGACCGCTTCCTACAGTGAGTGCTCTGCCGGTTGTAGACCCCCAGGGTCCACATTTCCTTGGCCAGGGCTTGCCACAATCCTTTTGTCTGACGGGTGCTGACCTGCATGGGGCACACAGAGTAAAGAAACAGACGTCAGTGTGGGTGCCCCATACACCAATGCGATGCCAGTTCAACCTGACATGGCCCATGGAGACACACATATTGACAATAGCCAAACAAACAACTGCCAGACACATTACAGGTAACCATTTACAAGGCCCAAAAAAACTCCTACATGCATCCGCCATATTCTCACACATTCATGGATGTCAAATAGCAACTTACCTGAGCCTTTGATCGCCCATACAGCTTTGCATACAGGGGTAGGACCCTGTCCACCAGCTTCTCCAGCTCCTCCGTGGTGAAGGCCGGGGCCCGTTCCCCTGTAGCACATGCCATTTTGAGGACCAGAGTCGGGACACAACAGCTCACGCAGTGGAGTTCTGTCCCTCTCGAGGTGCAGGAGTCAAGTGGCAAGGGCAAATAAAAATGGCGATATTTCCCACGGCGTGTGCACCATCACTGCCAGCGGTGATCATGATTGGCCCTGCTTCCCCATAGATGCCAATGATATTCAATTAACAGGTGCACAGCGGTGACCACCGCCTACCCCCAAGATGACTAACACTAGCAGAATTAAGTCACTTCCTGCACCAGGGGGCTGTCATTTTGCATCCACCAAGCCTTTATAGTCTGTCCTGGGTCCTAATCCATGGCTCCATTCCCTCTCCCATTCATCGAGTACTGGTATGAGCTGTGATCCTCCTCATAGAATCATAGTGGGAAGTGTGCAGACACTGTAATGCATTGACATATATACACCTCACCAGACAATACTGTCACAGGATTACCATGTTCTCTGCATCTGTGTGAGGGACAATAGTGTTGCATGTACAAGATGAAAGGTGGAGCAATGTCATTGAAGTATCTGTCGCAACTCAATGTGTCTCTCTTCCACCCCCATAGGTACAGACACATGTGACAAGGGAGGGCCCCATCTGTTTACAGATCCCTGGTTGATCTGGCCACCATGGAGGAACATCATGTCATCATTACTTACTGCCTGAATCGAGCCACCGTCCTGGAACTCTGTGCACAAATGGAGCTTGTTCTGATGCCAGCAAATAGGAATCCCCATGCCATACATACAGCTGTTCAGGTACCATCTGTGCTACATTTTCTGGCCACAGGCTCATTCCAAGTTACAGTGGGCATGGCAGCCGCGGCATCTCAGCCAATGTTCAGCAACATCCTGTCTAATTTTCTCAATTCCTTTGCGCAACACCTTATGTCCAGTTTCCCCAAATTGCTGATATCACCTCCATCAAGTCTGGATTCTATGCTTTTGAAAATATCCTCCATGTGATAGGTGCCATTGGTGGTAACTACATAGCCCTCATCCCCTCAAGAGTAAATGAACAAGTGTTCAGAAATTGTAAAAGCTTTCAATCCATGAATGTCCAATTGGGGTGTACTGCTTATCAGTCCATTACTCATGTCAATGCAAGGTTCCCAGGATCAGTCCAGGATTCCTTTTTCCTGAGAAACAGCAGTGTGCCACACATGATGGGACAGCTACAGGGGGACAGAGCTTGGTTCATGGTGAGGGTGTATGACACTAGATCAGTTAGATAGCTGACAGGTAGGAAGTATGTAAGGAGATAGTGTGTGTGTTCAACCCTCTTTTGCCCACTTTTCCAGGGGTTTCTGGCTACCCAAACATGCAATGGCTCCTGGCACCTGTGAGGAATCCTAGGACAGATGCAGAAATTCATTATAATGAGGCACTTAGTCGCACTAGACGGGTCATAGAGCAGACCATTGGACTCCTGAAGGCAAACTTTCAATGCCTCCATCTCTCTGGAGGATCCCTGTGCTATGTCCCTGACAAGATGTGTCAGATAGTGGTGGCCTGCTGCATTCTGCACAACTTGGCTTTGAGGAAAGCTATCCCTCTACTGGATGAGGAGGATGCTTTCCAATCACCCCTGCCACCTCAGAGGATGGATGAGAGTGATGGGGAAGAAGAGGGAACTCTCAGGTACTGTTCTATGATGCCAGTGGTTCTACTGCATTGTTTCAGGGTGACTCATGTGCAAAGTGCTGTGGTGTCCCTTACCAGTGATGTGTAAACTTTGTGTATGAAGGGGGAGATATGTGTTACAGCAATGTAATGTACAGTGTGACATACTTCAAACACTGCAGTCTGTTGGACCCCCTCATGCAATGAACGTGGAATTATGATAGTAACTAGCTAATATATTCACATTTCTATTTAAGTGGTCATATGAATGAAGGACAGATATTTTGAGTGCCCAAGTGTATTTATTCTCAGACAAGGCATTCATGAAGGATGAGATAGTGGAAGGGAGTGAGCACATGGTGAAGATTATCCAGGTACATTTCCACAGCTGCTGGCAGCACAGGGGCATAGTCCATGGGACCATTGGAAGATGGTGATATGGCAGTGGCATTTCGACAAGGTAGCTCAGTGGCACAAAAGGGAGACAGTTCAGGGCAAAGTCACTTCCTGACAGTGGCCTTGGTCTTGGCTGGTGTTTCACAGGGATGTCTGTGTCTGAGGCTACATTTGCAAGGGGGAAGCTGGGCTGCAGGGGAAGGGGTGCTGGTGTCCTGTGAGTTCTCTGGCAGTGCCACCAGTCCACTAGCAGCTGCAAATGTGGATGGCAGGGCATTGTCCTGGCTAGTGGAAAGGGCCTGTAGGTAGGTGGTGGACTCAGGCTGGCTGTGGTACTGGTGCAGCAGCACTCCTGCAATGGAGGCCATGGTACCATTGAGCTGTTTCCAGTGCTCCATGGCCTCCTGATGGTGTGCTACATGCAGCCTCTGATTCTCCTCCAGCGTGGCCAGGATCTGGGCCATCCTGTCCTGGGAATGGTGTTATGCTCCCAGGACCTCAACAATGACATCCTGGGCAGCAGGATCCCTCCTTGGGGCACCCCCTGACCCACTGCTCCCCTCCCACTGGCTCTAGCCCCTTGTTCCTAGGCCCCCTGCACTGGTATGCCAGTCTCATTTGCACTGGGCCCTTCATCATCCTGCTTGGTGGTGGGTGAAGACTCGGCCTATGTACTTGTGGGCAGCCAGTCCGTGGCCTGGAGACACTGGTGTGGAGGCACCGTGCCAGAGCTGGTGGTTGGTGGCTGAGTGATGCGGGTGTCAGTGGTGTCCTGGGTGGGGCTTCTGGAGGGTGACTGTCCAGGGCTGTGGGATGGCCCAGGGATTTCCTCTGTGTCCAGCCATCCCTCTGCACTCTCCTAAGTGGGGCCTTCATTTTCAGGTGGAGGACTGGCACTCCTTGATGTTTCCCTCCTGGTGGCATGGGTGGTGGTGCCTGTGTGTGAGAGAATAGAGATGTGGGTGTCTTGCACTTACTTGTCCCTTGCAGCACTGCTTAGGAGTTATTGGTGGTCCCATTCCCATGTGGTAGCATGCTGGGTCTAATCGTGTTCTTTTGGATACATTTCGTGGGGGGGAGTGATGCATTTTCGGTGTTGTATTGCTCCTGTCATTTCATGCCTGAGTTGGTGACTGTGCACAGGGGGCTGGATAGTGATCTGTGGGGGTGTTGTGGGCATGCAGGGAACATAGGTAGGAGTGTCTGGGTGTTTGGGCTGAGTAGGGGATGGTGGCATGGTGGTAGTGAGAGGGATTGGGTGATACATACATTTCAGGTGTAGTTGACTTACCCAAGTCCAGTCCTCCAGGGAGTCCAGTGAGGCCCTCCGTGTGCAGGATTGCCAAGACCCTCTCCTTCCAATTGGTGTATTCGGGGGGAGGAGGTGGGGGACCACTGCCAGTCTTCTATACAGCAATGATGTCTCGTGATAACCTGGACCGCACCTTCCCCCGCAGGTCGTTCCATCTCTTCCTGATGTCCTCCCTTGTGCATGGATGGATTCCCACAGCTAAGATCTTGTTGACAATCTTCTGCCATAGCTCCATCTTCTTGGCCAAAGGCGTCTGCTGCACCTGTGCCTCAAATTGCTGCTACTCGGCACTGAGTATTTCGTCCACAATGGTCCTCAACTCCGTCAGTGAAGTGGGGGTGCTTAGGGGTTAGCATGGTGTGTGTTGTGGGTGCGTTGGTGATGGTGCTGTTGTGTGGTTTTGTGTGTGGTCTATGATGGTGTGTATGCTGTGTTTTTGGTGGTGGTTTTGTTTATGTGACTTGTGTGCTGGCTGTTTGAGTGTATGTGTGTTGTGGTGTCCATTTCTGTGGTGCTCTTGACTTTGCAGAGGATTGTGGGTTGTGTATGTGTGTGTTTTATGGTGGCATGGGTGTGTGTCAGGTGTGTACTATACATATTTTACAATGTGTGCTTCTGTTGTTGGTGGGTCCCGTTTCTGAGTGCGGCGGTTGTTACCACCAGTGGTGATTCGACATCCACTGTCCTCCGTGCTGATTTGTGCATCATTGTTTGCTGGGCGGGTAGTGTGTAGGGATGGTGGTGTCGGCGTGCTGTGTCCTGACTTTCTGCCGTCGTTAGCACTGGCGTTGAATGAAGATTGTCATTTTTTTGGCGGGTTGTGTTTTTGGCATCAGTATTTGGCAGTGTGCAGTCCACCGCCACTGGTGGTCTTTTGTTCACAGTCAGCACGGCGGTCAGTGGTGATTGCCACCAAGTTCATAATGAGGTCCTTAGTCTCAAAATCAAATGATAAACATACAAAAACAATACTGGCTGCCCAAAGCAACTAAAGAATCACAATCTAATCAAAGCTTGAGCCACTACACATTTTAAAGTTACAGTACAAATTAATAGCAAGAATGACTGTGCAATGGAAATGAGATATATTTAGATTTAGCAAAGAAAAGACATCAGCTGTTATTCCATGTAGCAAACTTCATCAGTAAGAACCCTAACTAACATCAGAATATAATAGCATGTTTGGCCTCATGCAAAACAGTTTAGTCAACACAAATGTGGAAAACATCTAACTATGGTTCTATCAAAAGTAGCGGTTGGTGCCTAGGAACAAAAGCAATTAGACATAACAATCAGTAACATTGTCTTTATAACTTGCCTCAGTATGGTTCAGCAAGCCATGGCAGTCTTCGTCAATTGGGCATCAGTTCGGTGAGCAAGGCATCAAGATTCCGCATTACAGTTCAGAAAATGCAATAGTCTCTTTGTGCAGTCCAGAAGAGAATAGCTAAACACTCAAGAAGAATGGGGAGGATGGGCTCTCTCTGTGCAGTCCGGCTAAGTTAGATTTTCGAAAACTACTTCCCACGTCCTCATTGATCAAAGAATTGCATGTTTCCATTCAGTCCAATACAAATAAAACCCCAAATGTAAAAATGTACTAGTATACAGTTCACATGTTGTTGATTGCCTCCTCTTCTCCTGTTCCCATCATTTAGCTTGTCAGGTATCAATGTTGTTGCAGCTTATACTCCAGTCAGTGCACCCATTGTCTTATTCTGGGAAGGTCATTCTTACACATAATACAACATACAATGTATCCCTAGCTAGTACAACATCTTCTAGCAAGCAGTTCTCATGAGAAATGATTTCTGCTACGAGTGCTTGGTCAGTACAGTAGAAAATCACAATTTCATTCTCTAAACAGCCATTTTATAAGTCGTATAAGAAATGAAGGTTGACATGAGGCCATGCAACTAGGCCCAAGACCTTGCTAAGTGAAGGCCTACAATTAATAAAGCAAATACATAACCCTTAATATGACATATTACTACATTAATAAAACATAAGCTCAACATTTCATATTAAAAAGCTATTAATAAGTACACTTTGTGAACACTGGGGCCACCCAGGTGGGCGCAAATTCAAATGTGTGCATTATTTTTCTCTAAGTTCATTTATTTTCTATGCAAATTCAACAATTAGGATACATGAATATTCATTAGTAAGATTCAGCATTATCAATCCCTCCACTGATGACTAAATGTGTCATCACACTAAGGCCCTCATTATGACATTGGCGGTAAATACTGCATACAGCCATTCTGACGGCCACCAACTTACCGCCCAGGTGGCGGACATCCGTTCACCATATTATGTAACAAACACACCAATCCAACAGAATTCCGCCACATACAGAAATCAGCCAAAGGTCAGTGCAAAAGTGGTGGTCACAAAACCCATACCGTTACGCCAACAAAACAACACCCACCAAATTAAGACCCACGCATCACCACAGCGGGCATTCAACTGCGGTAAACCATTGGCTGTACATACCACCGCGCTCAGAATGAACACCCACATACAAAACAGCACCACATTGGCCAATACTAAAAACACACACCTGACACCCATACACACACCACACCACACCCGACATCTGACACTCATACACACACTACACCCACACCCCTATGAAACACCTACCCACAGTACCTACAACCCCTTACAAACAACAATTGCTGCCAGGAGACTGAGAAGAAGAGCACAGAGACAACGAGACACACACACCACTTACACCCATACACTCCTCACGCACTCCACATCACACCCCCCACAACATTACCCAACACACCCTCACCAACACACATCACACAACACCCATGGCACCACAAGGGCACCCCCGTTTCACTGAGGCAGGGTTAAGGGTCATGGTGGAGGAAATTGTCAGGGTAGAGCCACAGCTGTTCAGAGCACAGATACACCAGATATTCATTGCAAGGAAGATGGAGCTATGGCGGAGAATCGTGGACAGGGTCAACACCGTGGGACAGCACCCAAGAACAAGGGACGGCATCAGGAAGAGGTGGAATGACCTATGGGTGAAGGTATGTTCCATAGCAGCAAGACATCAGCTCGCCATACAGAGGAATGGCGGTGGACCCCCACCTCCTCCCATACAGCTCACAGCATGGGAGGAGCAAGTACTGGCAATACTGCATCCTGAGGGACTCGCTGAAGTAGCCGGAGGACTGGACACTGGTAAGTCAATATTTACTACCTATTACCCCCCAATACCTGCATGCCATCTTACACCCACACCCTCACTTCCATCACTCCACTCCATCCCACACACTGCACCTACACATCTCACTAACCCCAATGCTAAGCCTTGCATGCCATACCAATGCATGGATACTCCTCCCAGCCCTGCATGGACACCATCACTAATGCATGCACAGCATAGGGAAACTAACAATCCCTTAATACATCACCATACACAAACAAAAGCTGGCAGGGTAACACCAACCAAAGCGGGGAAGCTAGTGAAGCACAAATGTCATACACTTGAAACATAATTCATCATTTACATCTCCACAGGTACCCCAGCCAATGTCAGTGGAGAGGAGGTGCCACCACTATCCAGTCCCCCAACAGAAGAGGCCCCCAGTGATGACAGTTGAAATATCTGGAGGAAATACCTGGCCCATTAGGGACTCACAGACCACCTCAGAGCCTCCCCCATCAGGAACCAACACCACAGCACCCACCCAGCGTACCCACACCTCCGACCCCAGGACATGTCAATCAGCAGTGTGCCCACATGTACATGGACCCCAGACCACACCTCACCCACAAGACAATCACGGACCTGGGATCAGTGGCAGTGGGCACACCATTCAGGGGACAGAGGCACAGGCCAACAGGGCCACTCGAAGGACTGCTGTGCACCAGGGGGAGGACAGGACCAGGGAACCGACTCTCCAGGAGGCACTATCCGGGATCCTGGTAGCCTACCAACATTCCCAGTACACGATGGCCCAGATCCTTGACAATGTCCAGGAGAACAGGCAGCTGCAGGAGGGACAGTATCAAGGAGGACTTGCAGGACATTAACAACACCCTGATCTCCATAGCAGGGGTGATGGCAGACATGGCCAACATCATGAGGGAGGCAACAGCACACCAGCGGGCCCCTAACACTACCACTAGCCAGTCAATTGAACAGCCCTCCACATCCACTGCCGTTAGTGGCCAGGAGGCCCCGCCACAGGACCCACAGGCCACCAGCACCCCCCCCAAAGGTGAAACACCCTGCAAACGTTCCCTGAGAGCCAGACAAAAGCCGGAGACACTTGGCAAGACCACTGCCTGGAAATGAGACTCTCCTGATTGTCCCCCTTGTGTCCCACACCGTCACCTTGTTCACCTTGTTCACCTTGAACTGCCATTGCTCCCCTTCCTATTTCCCCCTTGGACTCTGCACCTGTGCTACAAACAGACAGGAACAATACCCTGGACCTTCCTCCATCATCACCCCATTCCATTGCACTTTCCTCTCAATATCTTAGTACTACAATAAACACCCTTGGACAAACTTCGACTACTAGTATTTCATGTTTTGAAAATTTGTATTCATTGAAACAGCTAAATCCATTGCAAATGAACTGTACATAATGAGAGCATAGAATGAATGACCTGTTGCTGGCTGTTGTGATAACATCAGGACGTTGTTGTCATATCACCAACATCTGTAAAATGACAATCCATAGGTGACATTAAGTAGAGGAAACAAGAGGGTAATGCCAGCATGCCAGTGCCACACAGAATACAACAATATTCATAGAAATGTTAAGTTTCACTGTCTCACCTGTGTGTTGTTGCAAGTACTGACAGATCACTAATGTTCTGTTGTCCATATCCTCATCCTCTGCATCCTAATCCTCACTGTCCTCAGGGTTTACTGCTGTCACAGGGGCAAAATCAGTTTCTTCCTCCTGCAGAAAACATACATGGCATCTGAGGGCCAGGTTATGTAACATGCAGCATGCCACTACTATCTGGCAGACCTTATCAGGTGAGTTGCACAAGGATCCACCTATCAGATGGAGGCACCTGAACCTGGCCTTCAGGAGGCTGAAGGTTCTCTAAATTATCCTTCTGGTTTACCCATGTGCCTCATTATAACGTGCTTCTGCCCTTGCCCTGGCATTCCTCACTATCCTATTTGGCCAACAGCATAGGCATTTCCAACATACACTGGTTGGGGACCAAGGCTCACCTATAAGTCACACTCTGTGCATCTGTTGTTGGGCCATTTGGGATGCTGCTATTCCTCAGGTTAAAGGCATCATGCACCGACCCAGGATACTTAGGGCCATATTTATACTTTTTGACGCAAAACTGCACTAACGCAGTTTTGCGCCCAAAAAATTAGCGCCGGCTAACACCATTCTGAAGGGCCATGCGGGCGCTGTATTTATTGAATGGCGTTAGCCGGCGTTAGCCGACCGGCGCTGCCTGGTGTGCGTGAAAAAAAAACACGTACACCAGGCAGCGCCGGCGTAGGGAAAAATGGCGTTTGGGCGTCCAAAAATGGGGCAAGTCAGGCTGAGGCAAAAAAATCGTCTTAACCCAATTTGCGCCATTTTTTTTGGGCGCCCAGATGCCATTAACATGACTCCTGTCTTAGCAAAGACAGGAGTCATGCCCCCTTGCCCAAGGGCCATGCCCAGGGGACTTCTGTCCCCTGGGCATGGTCATTGGGCATAGTGACATGTAGGGGGGCACAAATAAGGCCCCCCTATGCCACAATAAAAAATTAAAAAAAATACTTACCACAACTTACCTTTTCTTCCCTGGGATGGGTCCCTCCATCCTTGGGTGTCCTCCTGGGGTGGGCAAGGGTGGCAGGGGGTGTCCCTGGGGGCTTGGGAGGGCACCTCTGGGCTCATTCTGAGCCCACAGGTCCCTTAACGCCTGCCCTGACCCAGGCGCTAAAATCCGGCGCAAATGCAGGTTTTTTAGTCCCGCCCACTCCCGGGCGTCATTTTTGCCCGGGAGTATAAATACGACGCATATGCATCGCAGTCATTTTTTACGACGGGAACGCCTACCTTGCATATCATTAACGCAAGGAAGGTGTTCACGCAAAAAAATGACGCTAACTCCATGAACTTTGGCGCTAGACTCGTCTAACGCCAAAGTATAAATATGGAGTTAGTTTTGCGTCGAATTTGCGTAGAAAAAAACGACGCAAATTCGGCGCAAACGGAGTATAAATATGCCCCTTAGCATTGACATGGGAGATGTACTGGTCTGCCAGGCACACCGTCTGCACATTCATGGAGTGGAAACTCTTATGATTCCTCTACACCTGATCATTCTGTGGGGGGAGGGGGGACAAACGCAATATGTGTACCGTCAATCGCCCCAATTATTTTGGGGATATGTCCCATTGCATAAAATCCGCCTTCACAGTGGCCAAATCTTCCACCTGGGGGAAAGCAATGTAGCTGCACATGTGTTTTATCAGGGCAGACAACACTCTTGCCAGCATGATTGAGAACATTGGCTGTGACATTACTGCTACCAAGCCCACTGTCACTTGGAAAGAACCAGTTGCCAGGAAATGGAGCACTGATAGCACCTGCACAAAAGGGGGGATCCCAGTGGTATGACGGATACCTGATATCAGGTCAGGCTCCAACTGGGCACACAGCTTGTGCCCTGTCCAGTCTATAGCTGTGTTTTATGTGCCTGTCCTCTAGTGTAGCTAAATCCACCAGGGGTCTGTACACAGGGCGTATGTCTCCATTTCCTATTCAACGCAGCGGTAGGTATCTAAGGGACACAAGAGTGAATAGGCTGTCACAATTTGAACAACTATACCACAACAGCAGTCCACATCATGCAATTGTGTTTTGGGACAGTGGAATTTAGAAGTATGTGCCTATTTATCCTGTGATGGCGCAATTGTCGATAGGCCTGCCCCCTCCCTTGAAATGGCGACTGCCTGTCCTGTGTTGAGGGACATGTGGAAGTGAGGTAATTCCGCTGACATTCTGCGCCGTGGCAGTAGGCAGTCGTGAACCACCATGCAATTCCTCATTGGATAATATTGGGCCCTACATGTTACACTAGCCAATGGGGATGTACTCCGGCAGTGACGGTATACACCGCCGCAGACATCACTGCCATTTCATTCCTCAATCATCACTTGTTTCCTGACCTTCCAAAGGAGAAGAACTACACTGCATGTGCTGCTGTGACTTGTGTCTGGAACCTACCATGACCCGTGTGACCGGGGAAAGTGCCCCAGCCTTCACTTCTGAGGAGCTGGAGTGACTGGTGGATGGGGTCCTACTCCAGTATGAAGTGCTTTATGGGCCTCCACACCAACAGGTGAGCACAGTGTGGGCACGATGCATGTGGCATGAATGCATGGAGATGTGTGTGAAGGCATTGTGTAAGGGTGGGTGGGGGATGGGGGAGATTTTCTCTTGGCGGTGTACATGTTGTAAGCTGGCCTATGTGTGTTGCAATGGTGATGGTATCGGGTATGGTGGGCCATGTGTGATACAGGCTGAACTGTTCCTTTAATGGAGTTCTCCTGCATGTATTACCTCTGCAGGTCAGCACCCATCCAAAGAAGGGATTATGGCATGCCATTGTCAAGGAGGTGCGGACCCTGAGGGTCTATGGCAGGCAGAGCACCCACTGTCGCAAATGGTGGGAGGACCTGAGATGTTGGACATAGAAGACCGCGGAGTCCCAGCTGGGGATGGCCTCCCAATGAGGAAGGGGTGCCCGACGGACCCTGACACCCCTGATGGCCCGCATACTGGTGGTGACCTACCCTGAGCTGGATGGGCACTTGAGGGCATCACAGCAGCCACAAGGGGGTGAGTACAGTGGGTATAATTTCAATTTATGAGCGGGGGTGTTATGGGGGTGGTATCCAGGTGGTGGTTGTGTGTTAGTGAGTGCCCCTATGGCCAGACAGACATAGCAATATAGGTCGTCGGAAGGGTAATGTTTGCATGGCAAATACAGGTAACCTAGCTTGTTAGTATTCCCTTCTAGGCAGTGTTATGTGGGTCCCAGGTGTACTGCAGTTGGCAGTGTGTGCTCCTCCTCATGCCTCGGTGACTAGCCATTTCACAGGTAGTGCAATGCATAGTGCGTAGGCCTGTTCGCTGTGTGTGAGGGTGCTGTGTACACCAACGGTGGTGTTGGTGCAGTCATTGACCCAGTGCATCCTTTGTCTCTCTCCCCCCATTTCTTGTTTTGTCATCCTGTCCTTATGTGCATTAGCATAATCTGGCGGAGGAGCGGATGCACAGGCGACAGAGGGAGCTGCATCCCACAGGACCCTGGAGGTAGAGTCCACCAACGTCGAGGGAACCAGTGGGACGGAGGGTGAGGGGAGCACCATGGCTGAGAATGGAGGGGACAACACAGACTCTAATACCTCCTCCAATGGGAGCTCCACGGTGGTGGTGGACACCTCTGTGACCACCCCAGCTGCAGGTACAGCCGCCACCCCCATACCAGCACCGCCCTTCTAGTACCCCCACAGCGAGTTTCCCGTGCCCGCTCATCCAGGAGGGTGGTCATCTCCTTCGCCCCAGGCATCTCAGGCCCTCCCCCAGTGAGTCCTGCTGCCCTAAGTGAGCAGGCTATTGATCTCCTGAGATCCATCTCTGTAGGGCAGTCAATCATTGTGAATGCCATCCAGGGGCTGGCATCCCAGATGCAGCAATGCAATGCATTCCTGGAGGGCATTCATGGTGGCTTGGCAGCCCACAGAGATCAATTCAGGCTCTGGCATCCTCTCTGGTGGCAGCCATTGTCCATATTTCAACTGTCCCACCTCCAACTCCCACTTCCCAGTCCCATTCTCCTCAACCCCAACCCATCCCAAACACACAAACAGACAAGCATTGTAGGAAAGTAGCCTATTTCTAGCATGGTTACCCCCACTTTTGGCCTATTTGTGAGTGTGTGTCAGTGTGTTTTTTACTGTGTCACTGGGGTGCTGCTAGAGAGGACCACAGTGCTCATAGATAAAAACCTGTATGTCAGTGTGTTTTGCCTGTCTCACTGGGATGCTGCTAGCCAGGAACCCGGTGCTCCTAGTTTGTGGCCTAATGTGTATGCCTGTGTAGTGCCTAACTGTGTCATTGAGGCTTTGCTAACCAGAACCTCAGTGCTTATGCTCTCTCTGCTTTTAAATTTGTCACTGTAGGCCAGTGACTACATTTACCAATTTCAATTGGCATACTGGACCCCCCATTATAAGGGGCATTGGGGTTCCAGGAGATCCATATGGGCTGCAGCATTTCTTTTGCCACCCATAGGGAGCTCAGACAAACCCTTGCAGAGACCTGCCATTGCAGCCTGCGTGAAATAACGCACATGCTATTTCACAGCCATTTTCACTGCACTTAAGTAACTTATAAGTCACCTATATGTCTAACCTTCACTTGCTGAAGGTTAGATGCAAAGGGACTAAGTGTGAGGGCACCCTTGCACTAGCAAAGGTGCCCCCACATAGGTCAGGGCCGTTTCCCTGGACTTTGTGAGTGTAGGGACACCATTACAAGTGTGCCCTACATATAGATCAGTACCTCTATGTAGCTTTACAATGATAACTCTGAATATGGCCATGTAACATGTCTAAGATCATGGAATTGTCCACCCATTCCAAATATGGTATTAGGGAGCCAATTCCATCCATCCAGGGGGCTCCTCCATGGACCCCCAGCGCTTCCAAACCAGCTCTCCGAGGCTTGCACTGCAGCTACAGCTGCTGCCACCTCACAGACAGGGTTCTGCCCTCCAGAGGTCTGGGTAGCCCAGTCCCAGGAAGGCAGAACAAAGCATTTCCTCTGAGAGCAGGGTGTTACACCCTCGCCCTTTGGAAATAGGTGTTACAGGCTGGGGAGGGGTAGCCTCTCCCAGCCTCTGGACATGCTTTGAAGGGCAGAGATGGTGCCCTCCTTGCATAAACCATTCTACAATGGTCCAGGGACCCCGCCTCCCTTGCTATGCCGGGAAACTGGACAAAGGAAAGGGAAGTGAGCACTCCCCTGTCCATCATCACCCCAGCGGTGATGCCAAGAGCTCCTCCAGTGTGTTCCAGACTTCAGCCATCTTGCCTTGCAAGGTGTGGGGGCACTCTGGAGGGCTCTGAGTGGCCAGTGCCAGCAGGTGATATCAGAGACCCCTTCTGATAGGTCCATACCTGATAAGGTAGCCAATCCCCCTCTCAGGGCTATTTAGGGTCTCTCAGTGGGTTCTCTTCAGATTCTGAGTGAAAGTTTCCTTCAGGAATCCACCGCAACAACTTCAGACTCTTCTGACCTCGGATCAACCGTAGTCTGCTCCAAGAAACGCTATAACTGCAACAAAGTGTTTGCAAGAGACACTTTTCTTCAGCAACCTCAGCTCCAAGTCAGCAACTGCAACAGTTTCCACAGTGTGCATGCTCTGGGTACTCCCTGTCTTCATCCTGCACCTGAAGGACTGAAGAAATCTCTTGTGGAGTGACAGAGACACTCCCCTGCTCCAAGCAGGCACCTTCCAAGACGACGACCAGTACCATAAGACTCCTCTCACTACAACAAGCATGCTCATAAGGACCCAGAGGGTGGATATCATCGACATAGACTGTCCAGAGGTCCTGCTGATGTAATTTGGAGGAGGTAAGACCTTGCCTTTTCCGAGAACAATGGTGCCTCTTCTTTTGTTATGCTGCATCAACCAAATTTTGCACCTTCTTTAAACATGGATCCTGTGACTCCTGGGGGTGCTGGCTGGCATCCTGAGGGCTTTCTAAAGTGCTGAGAGCCTCCTCAAACAGAGTTGAGGCCCCCAGGTCCCTCCTGGGTCCATCCAGCGCCATCTTGATGCAAAACGTACTTTTGACGTAGCCAAGGCTTGTTGGTGATTTCCAACACAAAATCTCATCAGCAACAATCTTCACGCCGTGGGACATCTTTTGCATTATACAGAAACCTGCTGGCATTTTCCTAGGGTGCATTTCTGCAGTCTGCAACTAACCAGAGGCACTTCTTTTGCACCCTCCTCTGGGTTGGTAGGGGCTCCTGTCCTTCCTGGGACTTCTTTCGACTTCTGGACTTGGTCCCCTTCCTTTGCAGGTCTTCAGGTCCAATAATCTAGCATTTGTTCTTTGCAGACTTTGGTTGGCTGCTGCAAAATCCCCAAAACGAGGTGTAGTGTGTCCTAAGGAAACTTGCAGTACTTTAATCCTGCTTTTCTGGGCTCTGGGGTGGGGTAATTTACTTATCTTTACTGTATTCTCACTCTTCAAGTGATTTTGCACACACTACACTTGTCTAGGGGGGAATTTGTGATTCACATTCCACTTTTTTAGTATATGGCTTGTGTTGCCCCTAGACCTATTGTCTCCCATTGCATTCTATAGGATATCCTACTGTTTGCATTGTTCTATGACTATTTACTTGTCTAATTTTGGAGTCTAGTGTATATATTGTGTATAGTACTTACCTCCCGAAGAAGTATTGTCTCTAGGATATTTGTGGTACTGGGTCACCCAAATACATACTTTTCTTTTTGGTAACACTGAGTATTGTCTTTGCTTGTGTGTAAGCACTGTGTAACTATAAGTGGTATTGCATGAGCTTTGTATGTCTCCTAGTTCAGCCTAAGCTGCTCTGCTATAGCTATCTCTATCAGCCTAAGCTGCTAGAACACTAGTACATTCACTAACAAGGGATAACTGGACCTGGTGTAAGGTGTAAGTAACCAAGGTACCCACTACAAACCAGGCCAACCTCCTACAAGGATGCATACAAGGCAGCACCCAACAGTGGCCCAGGCAAACACAAGCACCACACCTCATTCCACAGGCACTCACACAAACACCACACAGTTGCAGACACAACAACATCCACAGCCTCCACAGCCTCCACTGTACCCCCTCCTCCTCCTCCTCCACCTCCCTCCCATTTACGTCCACACTCACACCTGCATGCACTACATCAACATCCACTACCAGAATAACAACACCAAGCAGAACACACACCTCAGTGGCAGACACCTCCACAACATCCATGCACGCGTCCCCTGTGTCCTCTCCCACTGTGTTTGTCCCCCCTCCTAAAGGACACAAACACAAGCACTCAGACACCCAACATCCATCCACCTCACATCAGCATACAGCCCATGCACCTGAACCCACATCCAGCAGACATACACCTCCAACAACCACTCCCTCATCCTCCACTCCAATTACTACTCCCTCTTCCCGCCCCAATGTCCCTACAAAGCTTTTCCTTTCCCAAATTGACCTCTTCCCTACCTCTCCCCCCAGTCCTGCACATATGGGCAGGGTACCAAGGACACAACCCAGCACCTCAGGCAAACAGTCCACGGGGACTGTGGTAGCTCTACCTACTCGTGGTGGTAAGGATACAAGACCTACGACACTGAGGGGGAAAGAGCTAGCACCTCCAGGGATCAAAGGGAAGAGTCCTGCACCAGCTGTGAGGAAGAGGAAGGAGCCTACACCAGCTGTGAAGAAGGGGATAGAGGTTGCACCAGCTATGAGGACGGGGAAGGAGCCTACACCAGCTGTGAGGAGGGGGAAGGAGCCTACACCAGCTGTGAGGAAGGAGCCTGCACCAACTGTGAGGAAGGGGAAGGAGACTTCACCACCAGCTGTCAAGGGGCCCCCACCGCCAGCTGTGGATGTGTAGCCATCAGTGAATGCAGGGGCTGCCCAGGAGCCTCCCCCAACCACCACCACTATACAGCCATCAGTGTGCACAGGGGCTACCCAGGAGCTTTCCCGAACCACCACCACCATGCAGCCATCAGTGAGTGCAGGGGCTGCCCAGGAGCCTCCACCAACCACCAACACCATGCAGCCATCACCGCCGGCGGAGGCTATGTAGACCACCCTCCAGGGGCTATTGTGCAGGCTGTCCCCTCCAGAGCCAATGGGCAAGTCACCCAGTTGAGAGACAGTGGCCTTACACTCCCCAGGACAAAGCAATGGGCATGTTGCCCCCTCCAGAGCCAGTGGGCAAGTCACCCACTTGAGAGACTGTGTCCTTGCGCTCCCCTGGATAAAGAAATGGGCTTGTTGCCCCCTCCAGAACCAGTGGGCTTGTTCCCATATCTGGCTGAGGTGCCCCCCCTGAGGTGCCAGCCTATTTGCAAACTGATACCCCCGCAGTGTTCTATCCGAGGTGCTCAGGATTCGAGTTGGGCCTTACACTGTGCACTGTGGCCATGTGGGCACTTTGAACTTTGGACTGGGCATTGTCCCTTTTTTGTACATGTGTACATATCTGTTTCATTGCCAAATTGAATTATTAATTTTGATGTTGATCTGATTACAATCACTTTAGTCAATTCCTGTTGTCCCTGCATTCTGCCGATTTTCGGGGACAAATTGTTTTTGTAGTGCAGTGGTTGTGTGTATGGTGTGTGTATGTGTCAGGTGTGTCTGGTGTGTGTGTGTCACTCTCGTTTTCCTCCCACCCTCCCTTGTGTGCTAGGTGGCTGTACTCACCATGGTCGTCTTCGTCGGTGTTAGTGTTCCAGGTGGAGCATAACATAGAAGATCAGAGGGAAAACTTGTTGTTCGGGTCCATGGCGATGTGGTTCTTCCCTGTGTCTCAAATGGTGAATCCTTTCACTTCTGAGTTCTGTTTCTGCCAGGCTTTTGTTGGCGTTGGTACTGCCCCAGAAAAGGTGATGGTTTGCAGGGCCAAAATATGTTGGGTGGTACTTTGTCTCCTGCTTGGCCATTGCCGGCTACCGCAGTGGTGGCTGTTTTTTCCACCGTGGCGGTTGGTATGGTACATTGGCGGTCTGTGGGAGATATCACCACCATGGTCATAATTTGGCAGTACTTACCGCCAGCCTGTTGGCGGTATTACCGCCACTTTATCACCCACTGCCAGGGTTGTAATGAGGGCCTAAATCTTCCCACACAAATTTATGCTTCAGCTAAAATTCTGTCATCTCTATCCCCTTAAATCTTCATTCCCTTTTCAAATTTTCACTGAACAAATGTTCCCTTTTCATTTCTTTGTTCCTCTGATCATTTTTCATTTTCTTCAATTTTTTCTACACAATTTACACATTCCCTATGCTCCAATTATGCACATCACATAATCAATATCCCTTGTATTATTTTCAATACTATCCCTTTTTCATGGTTGCTGAGCCAATTACCAACTGAAACAAATCCTTTGCCAATTTTATCCCAAACACCTGGTTCTTTCAACTCTGTCAAATTAGCACTTTCATTAGTTAGATTAGTAAGAAAGCTTCTAATTTCCTTGCTATTGTCAGGAATAAATGAGCAGCAATGCCTTGAATTAAGCATTTTGCAAACTCCGCCATCTTTTGCTAAAAGAATCTCTAAAGCAAGACAGTTCTGAAGAGTCAGATTATTTTTGTGTACATATGCTGTGCCAAAAGTTAATGTAGGCTCAAAGAAACCATTGTCTCTATTCAGATATCTAATTATGGGGACAAACAAAAACACAACATCGTGGTTAGAATGGAAATACTGAATATACTCCTGGTTATCGAATATTGTTAGTTACAGACTACAACTTATCCCATAAGAAAGGAGCAAACTATGAAAGGTAACTCCTTCTTCGACTGATGAAGGAATCTGCTTGCACACATATCAATTTGTCACATCCATCATCTCAACATACTCACTCAATAAGCAAAAGAAAACATTAGAATAAAGTTCCCCTTGTGCATTGTCTGCGTGTAGATATTTCTCATCTAACCTAAACTTTTCTATCGCTTTTAATGTAGTAGTTGTCTCTAAAGCTGAAGTATGGTTGGGCTTGCTCTTTTCAAGAACAGTCATACCCACAATCAATATCACACACACTATCACACACACAATTGCCAAACCAATACTCATGTAGTTACAGCACCTGTTCTTCTTAACCTGCTGGCTAATGTTACTCATGATCTGTAAAGAATCAGAAAGTAGAAGAGAAAATGTACCAACTATGTAGCAAAAATCTGAAACAAAAATCTTCTTTCAGCATTTATTTACAGCTTTCAGTTTACCTCCAGGATCCGTTGTCAACATCGGTTTAGCAGCTCATCAAATCAGGTTTTCAAAAGTCTTTTCCTGTTACTTTCAACAGTTCGACAGTCTTTTTCTCTTTGTACTTTTTCTCAATTTGTCTCAAAAGTTCAGTTTGTTAGCATTTTTTGAATGCCAAAATATTGACCTGGAATGTCTTGATCAAAGCAAAAAGACAAAAATTCTCTTTGCAATTCACTTGTTTTTGCATACGCCCATTCAAAACCTGCGTACCTCCGACTTGCTATTCTCTTTCTTTTCAGTTTTCATTCTCCATTCAATTCTCCTTCACTTGTGTCTTCCCTTCTTGAGGTATCTACTTCTTCCTCAATTGTTGTCACAACAACTACTTCCTTTCTTTTTGCTTGTGACTCCAGCCACTTATCTCCTTTCAGTGGACCCTTGGTCGGTGCTCTTTTCAATGTTGAACTTGAAACTTCCTTCTCTGCAGCATTTTCTCTTGACGGACCTGCAACTGGTTCAGGAGGAGTCAGACCACATTGGCTTTGATCTGCCTCAACTCATTCCCCCTCAGAGTCTGGTGTCTGCGCTGTTTGTCTCTCAAATTTGTCTACTTCTGAGAGAGCCCTCCTCTGACTAGACCCTCCTGCTGCCTCAATTGAGATTGGCTCACTATCACTCTCCTGGAGGTCTTCTCCTCTGTCTCCCACAGGAGTGACTGAACCATTCTCAACTCACTCAGATCCAGTCCCAGTTCCTCTTTCTTCTCTTTCCGGCTCTGAGGCTTGTCCGATCTTTGTTGGTACTCTCAACAACACCTCTTCATTGTCCAAAGGACATGCCACTTTTCTTGTGTGGCTGGCGTGTATCTGGTTCAGTACTCCAGCGCACTTCACAGCTGTTGTAGTGATCAAAGCTACCTGGGAAGGGCCTTTTTACTGAGTTTCCAAACACGTCTTCCTCACATGTTTTCGGGCCACAACCCCGTTAACAGCTCTCAAGTTGTGTCCTTGATCTTGGATCGGTGGCAGTGTGGTAGCTTCCACCTGCTGAGAAAAGAGCAAACCACATCTGTCAGACCTTTGCAGTAGTCCAACGCCATATCATATGTCATGTTCACAAGAGCATTTGCAGGAACCGCTGGTAACCTCATCGCTCTGCCCATGAGGATCTTGTGCAGTGACAATCCTGTCTCCCTGTCAGGTGTGTTTCTCGTTGTCATCAAAACTAAAGGCAGTGCATCAGGCCATCCCAGATTCACGGACGCACACATTTTCACCATTCTTGATTTCAAGGTACCATTCATCTGTTCCATTAGTCTTGATGCTTCAGGGCGGTAACTGCAATGCAACTTCTGTTGAATGTTTAAGGCTGCACATAGTAATTAGATTACACAATTGTTGAAGTGACTTCCCCAGTCTGATTCTAAAGAGATATATACCTCCATGACCGAGACTGCTGACGAAGACGACGACGGTAAGTACCGCAACCTACTAAACAAGGGAAGAAAGGGCACAGATACATACCTACCCACTCTACCCACCCCACAACGCCCCAACAACCCTTCACAACAGCACAAGCCATACACCCCATAGCAAGAGGTACTTACACGACACAAGGCAAATCCAACCTGCTCAAAGTACACACATGTGCCCAACACCCCCAACCAAAGAAATGATGAACCACGGATCCTGAGTGTGCCATAAAGTAAACTGGCCACACATGATTTTGAATTCAGCCCAATGAGCAACATAAGGCCAATGGCCAGTCCAGAGTACGTAGTCCGATGGGCCAAATTGGCCCCACCTTGACTCAAAAGTAACAGTTTTACAGAAACATGAAGAACTTTCACTCCATCAACATTCAATTGGTGTGTACTGCAGACCAGTACATCTCTCATGTGAATGCCATGTTCCCTGGATCAGTCCATGATTCCTTTGTGCTAAGGGACAGTAGTGTGCCACAAAACATGGAACAACTACAAGGGGACAGAGGATGAATCATAGGTAGGTGTGTCTGACACTTTTTGGCACATAAGCCAGGCTGTCTGCCACTGAGGGTTGTCAGTGACAGTCCTGTTTTACCCCCTTTTTTGGCTACCCCAACATGCGTTGGCTCCTGACACTAGTGAGGAATCCTAGGACAGATGCAGAGAGGAATTACAATGAGGCCCATGGACGGACTAGAAGGGTGATAGAGCGCACAATAGGTCTCCTGAAGGCGAGAATCCGTTGCCTACATATCTCTGGTGGATACCTGGCCTATGAGCCTGAAAAGGTGTGTAGAATAGTGGTGGCCTGTTGCATGCTGCACAACGTGGCTGTGAGGAATTCTATCCCCCTCTTGGAGGTGGAGGGTGCTGTATCTCCAGACCTGCTTCCTCAGAGAGGGGGTGAGAGTGTTGGTGATGATGAGGAGGGGGAAGATGTACATTCCAGGAATGAACTGATGTCCCACATAGTTACCAATGAACTAATAGTCCCACATAGTTACTTCCAGTAACTATGTGGGACTATTCGATTAGATTGCTGTTTGTGCAGCATACTGTCAGTGTGCCTTTTCATTTGGGGGGGTTTGGGTCTGCATAGGACATGTAACATTATGGTAAAATTGTTCCAACAATTCTGTTGGCACAGCCACATGTTATGGTGGGGTGCAATTCCTGCTACTAAGATAAGAATAAATGATTTCTAAGACAATTGCATCTATACTTCAATTTGTTTCGAGATAATGACAGGGGACATTGTAATTGGTGTACTGGTGTTTTATTTAGTACAGGGGTTACATTGTACAGTTTACAGTGATGGGAGTGGGCTACTGGTGGTTGTCCAATATGGCTACCTGGTTGCAGCATTTGTTGGCAGTAGTGGTATGTCCATCTATCATTTCCAGTTTTTGGGGTTGTTTTTACACGGTGTGGTTGTTGGTTCAGTGGCACACTTGGAGGACAGTTCTTGCCAGAGTCACTTCTTTGAGGGGGCCTTTGTCTTGCAGGTGTTCCTGTCCCATATCTTGGCCTGAGGGACCGTTTGGGTGCCTGGTGTTGGCCTGTACGGGTTGAGATGCAGGCCTCCTGTGTGTCCTGAGATTGTGGCACAAGTCTAGTTGCTGCTGCTGATGTTGCTGCCCGGTCTGTATCTTGGCCTGTAGCTAGGGCTTACTGGTCTGTGGGGGCCACAGGCTGTGTTGGGACAAGGTGCAGCAGCGCACCTGCTATGGTGGCCATGATGGCATTGTGTAGTTTCCACTACTCCATGGCCTCTTGGTGGACCTCAGATATCACATCCTGGGCTGCAGCATCCATCATGTGGCCTCCCCCCTGGGCCACTGATGCACTCCCACTGGGCCTAGCCCCCTGTGCCTGTGTCCCCTGCACAGGTCTGGCAGTACCACTTGTACTGGGGCAATTGTCTTCCTGGCTGTTGGTAAGGGGTGACTGTGGCCTATGTCCAGGTGTTCCAGCAGTCCGTGGCCTGGATACACAGGTGTGGGGCCAGTTGCCCTGGGCTGATGTTCTTTGCTGGGTGGTAGGGGTGTCAGTGGTGTTCTGGGTGGGGCTGCTGGATGGTGACAGTCCAGGACTGTGTGAGGGGCCAGGTTATTCGTCAATGACCAGGGTTCTATCTCCAGTGTCCTGGGTGGTGCCTCTGTCTCCCTGTGGGGCACTGCCACTCCCTGTCCTCTCCATCAGAGTGGCATGGGTGGTGGTGCCTGTTGGGGGGAACGGACATGTCTGTTACAATTGCATGATCGGATGGGATGCATAGGTCTGGGCTGTTTTGTGCAGGTTTTTCCACTTTTGGGCCATGCAGGGTACCTTTGTGAGGTTGCCACTATATTTTGCTTAGGATGTGGAAGTGCATTGTGGGTGGTGTAGTGCCTTTGTGATTCCTTGCAGGGATAGGTGGCTGTGCACAGGGGGAGGGATGTGGGCCTGTTAGTAGGTTTGAAGGCATGCAGGGTGACTGAATGTAGTGATTGTGGCCTGGGTGAGTTAGTGGTCTTGGTAGCTGTTGGAGGGGTGGGGTGGTGCATGCATTACAGGTGTGATGGATATGGGGTAATTGTAGATGACTTACCCAAGTCCATTCCTCCAGTGAGTCCAGTGAGTCCCTCAGGTTGCACGATGACCAGTACCTTTTCCTCCCAATCAGTGTAGTTGGATGGTGTTGGTAGAGGTCCTCCCCCAGTCTTCTGGACTGCAATGTTGTGCCAGGATGCCATGAAACTCACCTTCCCGCACAGGTCATTCCATCTCTTGCGAATGTTGTCCCTCGTGCGTGGATGGTATCCCACTGCATTGACCTTGATCACTATTGTCTGCAATAGCTCCATCTTCCTGGCGATGGGTGTGTGCTGGACCTGTGCCCCGAATAATTTTGGCTCGACCTTCAGTATCTCATCTACCCTAATCCTCAGCTTCCTTTCTGTGAAGCGTGGGTGTTTGGGGGTGCCATGGTGTGTGGTGTGAATGGTGTGTTGTGTGGATCTAGGTGAGGGTGCTCTTTTGTGGTTGGGTGTATGTTTCGTGTATTGTGGCATTCAGTGTCTGCTTCTGGGGTTCTCTGTATCAGTTGTCCTAATGTTGTTGCAAAGGATTGTGGGGTATGTCTGGGAGTGTTTTATAGTGTTGTGGATGTGTGTCAGGTGTGTGGGTTTCAAACTTGCCAATGTGTGCCTTTCTTACTGTTGGGTCCACTTGCTGGCCGTGGGGGTCTGTACCGCCAATGGTCGTTCGGCTTCCACTGACCGCCACAGTGATTTGTGCATCATTATTTGGAGGGTGGGTAGTTTGTGTGATCGGTGGTGGCAGGGTGGGAGGTCCTGCATTTGTGCTGAAAAGGTCCTGGCGGTAACTGGTGGCAAGGAAATTTTTGTCGGATTCTGATTTTTGCATCCTTATATGGCAGGTTTCTGTTCACCGCCAATGGCGGTCTTCTGTTCACCGTCACCATAGCGGTTGACGGTGTTTACCGCCGTGTTCATAATGACCCCCTATATCTTTGGCATCGCTTGACAAATCTTCACTAAACTTTCCCAAACAAATTGCCAGTCCCATCAGCTGCTACCTAGAAAGTTTTGGGGTGATCCGTCCTGGGGGGCCAAGAAAAAGGAGGAGTTCCTAAACACTTGGTTTCCATTAATTTTTCCATAGGGATTTTGAACAGTGATAGTGCACAAACAACTGGACGGGATTACACCAAATTTGGCAGACAGGTAGGTCCCGGTCCAGAAAGAGTGCTTTTTTGTTTTGGTGTAATTCCATTCAGTAGTTTTAAAGAAATTACAGAAAATCCAAATTTGTACATATATGAATACGAAGGATCCGCAACTCCACCTGATCTTGTATAGAGATTTGATTGGCTGATGACACTTCAACAACAGAAGCTGTTGCAGTGTTGTAAGTTATCTTGGGACTCGGCTGAAGCCGAGTCCCAGAAAAAAGTGAAAAATAAAGAAAAGGGAACAGGGTAAGAACACCCTGACTCCTTAGCTGTGGTGGTGGGGTCCCAAAGCAACTCTTTAGGGCTAAAAGGTATTTTTTTTTATTTTACAGGGTTGTGGTGGATTTGTAGATTAACCGTAAAATGAAAAAAAAAGTAAATCACAGTCTCCTGTGCTTCTTTACTATAATCCCCTCTGGAGGGCTAAGTCCCAGGGGCATTTGTGTACAAATGTGGGAGGGGGAGTTCTGGACAATTCCCACTGTCACAGGGAATTCACCTCCCTGGGGCTTATGATTTATATGTGGGAGGGTTGCATGCCCCCTGCTGCCGTGGGGAGCACCACCGTCCCAGGGCTATGATTTAATAGGTAGGGGCTGCGTGCCCCCCTGCTGCACCAGGGACCACCACATCCCCAAGGCATTAAGGTAATATTGTGTGGGGGCCATGGGTCCCCCCGCTGCCCTGGGGACCACGACCTTCCCATGGCTTTGATTAAATATGGGTGTGTGTGCCCCACCCTGCTGCCCTGGGGATCACCACCTCCCCAGGGCAAATATTTGAAAAAAGAAAGGGGTTCCCCTTTAGGACCCCCAAGCCTAGGGTACCACCACGTCCCAAGGGCTACACTGAATTATGAGCGGGGGTGCTGTGTGCACCTTAGATGGGTCACCACGTGGAGCCACAGATGGCCCTGGGAACTTCCACCCCCCACGGCTGACTCCTGCTATGACCCGGGGTGCCCACTCCAGGTCGTAGCTGTTTGCTGTGGCTTGGCTGCAGCTCTGCAGCCAAGCCACCGCAAACACTTCCGTTTTTGACAACAAGACCTGTAAAGCAGGTCCCCCTGTCAAAAACTGAAGCTTTCTTTTCTGTCCCCTGCACAGGTGCAATGCTTCGGCAAGCATGGAGCTGCTGTCAAACCAGCTCTGTGCTTGCTGAAGCAATGGCACTGCCTCATGGCTTCCCCTGCGCACACAGGTAGACTGTAAGGGCATTTTCATAAAATTATTTTAAAAAATAAATTAAATAAATGAATATGGCTGGAGCGCGGCGAAGCCCTTGAGGTCTCCCTTGCAGTTCCAGATAGCCCATAAAGGGCTAAGAAAGACCATAAAAATCAACACCTCAGTGTGAATGTGGCTAGACCATCACACTGAGCAGTCAGAGTTTGAGTCTAGCCTGAATTGCTTCCTTTTTTAAAAAGATTGCACATTAGTTTATTTAGTAAAAATGGCAGTTACATTTTATATTTTAAAATGTACAGAAATGTCTCATTCTCAGTAGATTGTACATCAAAATAAAAAAAATCTCTATCTCTCTCCCTGTTTCTCTTTTTCTCCCTCTCTTTTATTCTTTTACCCTACTCACACATGCACTCAGACCCTTAGACACCCACTCACAGACCCACTGAGAGTCTCACACACCCACTCACAGACCCACTCACAGCCTCATTTACCCACTCACAGACCCACGCACACACTGACATACCCACAAATACACTGATGTAGGCACTCTTACACGCAGACACTCTCATAGCCACTCTCACCCACAGATACACCCTTTTACACCTAGTCTGACACCCAGAGAGGCTGCAGCCAACTTCCGCTGCCACGGCCAAATGGCCATGCACATCATGGGGTTGGGTGGTTAGGGGGGTTGGCCTCAGATCTGGCTGCAGGCCAGGTCTTGCAGGCAACCTCTGCTGTGCACAGGTGAAGGCTGTGCATAGTGTAAGGTTGGGTGCTTAAAGGGGGTTGGCCTCAGGGGCATGCCAGGCCCTGTGGCCAACTGCTACTTGGCCATGCGCGGCGATGGTTTGATTAAAGTGTAGTAATGAAAATTATGATATTTAAATTAAAACATAGAAATTCACTCAAAAAATCAAGGGTTACAGGAATGTTATAGTTATGACCACATTTTAAACATACAAAACCATAGAAATGCAGCAGTTAGAGTTAGAGTTACCTCAAGTAACTATAGCTCTTGCCCTAATGTGACTATAACTCACACCGTTGGTGTGCACTGCTAATTACCCCACACATTACGGCTCTCATGCCATCTTTGATAACATCATTGATGATATCAATGTAATATTTGCAGTAACATTTTTGACGAAAAACTGTGCATGGTGGGGCGTGTGTTATAGATACCTTAGGGCATGAGTTATAGGACCTTCGCCTGAATGCCAGAATATGTTGCAGCATTTTAGTAATTTTGATCTGTTTGAGCTAGACACAAAAGTTGTTTTTTTGTTACAAATCTGCAAATTATGCACATGATGGATTAATTGGCAAATGAGGTAAATTCATAATTAAGTGAAAAAGGTGAAACCACTGCATTGTACAAATTCACAGATGCAGAGGTGCATGAATCCAGTGGCCTGGTGCATAGGGAGTGAAAAAACAAATCCTGTAAGATGTCATTTTGTTACTGATTCACAAAAAAATATTAAATACTTTTCTGGAGAAACATGCAAATTTGCAACTGACCAGTTATCTTGAGAGTCATGAGCTCCTACATCCTACTCAAATGGGCTTTAGAGCTCAACATAACACGGAGTCGGCGCTCCTTACGGTGACTGAATCTGCTCGTCAACTTTTAGATCTAGGAGGTCATGTTGCTATTATCCTTCTTGATCTTAGTGCAGCCTTCAATACTGTTGATCACACCCTCCTTTGTGATAGACTCTCCAAGACAGGTTTAGGAGGCATGGCCTTTATTGGCTTTCCTCTTTCCTTTTAGGAAGATCTTTCCAAGTTTTGGATCGTTCTTTTTTGTCTGACGTTGTCTCTCTGACTTGCGGAGTGCCTCAGGGCTCTTCCCTGAGCCCAACTCTTTTTAATATTTATTTATCATCTTTGGCCAAAGTAGTCACTCCCTATAATCTTTCAATGGTCACCTATGCCGATGACACCCAATTAGTGGTATCCCTTTCTAGTACTGGGGATTCTTCTTCCGCTAATTTGGCCTGTTGTATGAAGGATATCGGTGATTGGATGACCCAATCTAAACTTAAATTTAATGATGGTAAATCGGAAGTACTGATTGTAGGCAACGGCCCCCCTGCCTCCCCTCTGGCACTGCACTCAGAGGCCTTTAATAGTCTGCCTCCTCCAAAGGCACAGGTAAAAAGCCTAGGTTTCCTGCCTGACCCTCATTTGACGATGGAGCTGCAAGTAAAAAGAATCTCCTCGGTCTGTTTTGGTTTTATCAGAGCTCTTAGGAAGATTCTTAATCTTCTACCTTTTACAGCCAGAAGAATTCTTGTCCAAGCATTGGTTCTTTCCCGCTTGGACTATGGGAACTCTCTTTATCTTAGTTCCCAGAGTATGTAATAAGGAGGCTGCAGACTGTGCAGAATGCAGCAGCTAGACTTCTTTCTAACTCCCCCAGGCATATCTCTGCCAAACCGGCACTGGTAGCAATTCACTGGCTCCCGATCAAACAGCGTATTCATTTTAAATCTATGTGTATCACCCATAGAGCCTTACATAATAGGGGCCCTCTTTTTTTTAGAAGGCGGATCTCCATTTATGTTCCCTCTAGACACCTGAGATCACTATCTTCTCAACAGATTTATATACCTTGTGTCAAGAGATCATGGGGAGGTAACTCTTTTACCATCAAGGCTGCTTGTTTCTGGAATGCTCTGCCCTCTGAACTTCGCCACAAACCTTCAGAACTTCTTTTTAGGAAGAAGCTGAAAACTATCCTTTTTTGCAGTTAATCTGTTCTCTTTGGTCTTTCCGAGAGTCGTTGTGTACCTTTAGCGCTGGGATGCCCTAGGGTAGCTACGCGATCTATAAACCCATAAAACTAAACTAACTAAACTGTATGAACTGTGCAAATATTCCACCATATACCAGCAGTAATGAAAGCACACATGAAGCATATTTTGTTTTATAATTCTGAAGTGTGATGAAAACAGACATTTTAATGGAATCAAAACAAATCTTAGAGATGCACAAATGCTAAATATTGTATTGTATTAACATATAAATAGTGCTTACTACCCCTTTGTTTGGCACTGAAAGTTTATCTACATGGGCAGCAAGTTACGTCTTACAGGTTAGTGTGTGGTTCGAAGGATGTTGTCTTTGTTTTGTCATCCAGTGTAGGAAGTGTTTTCATGTTGTGCATGATGACCAGCAAGGTGCAGTTATAGTGTTGTTAGACACAGCATGTAACCATGTGGAGGATGAAGAGGTGTGAGAGACATAAATGCACAGTGTATAGCTTTTTAGTAAGCTGGTAGCTTTCAACAGCTCTTTGGATCCCAATATGGTATTTCTTAGCATTATACTCTTCTTAGCTGGTAACTGTACTGGGTTGACCAATCAGAAATGTTGGGTTAGATTTACTTACAGTTCTTGCAACACAGCAAGGCAACTTGCTGCACTGTTTTGAATGGAATGAAAACAGCAGGAACATGCCATATCTACACAGATATGGCACATTTCTGCTGTCTCCTAACATTGGTGCATTGTGTGCTGCCTAGTGCCAATGCAAGAACCATGGTGCAAGTGTGTGTGCATTATAGCGAGGATTGCTTTTGTGCAGGAATGGGCAACTCCCTGCACTAAAAAATCCATAGAGTCATATTCCTTTTTGCACAATGCAGCACACGTAGAATGAGGAAGCTTCAAGGAGAAATTGATATTTCTCCTTGTTACGTCTCAATAGGAAAGACATAGCATTTTGAAGTATTCCTTGGTTTACTAGCTTCAGTAAATTAGGGAATGTGTCAAAAACCCTGGCAAGATACATGAGAATGCCTATGTTCGACCCAGGGAACAACTTTCCAATGCAAGGTAGCAATATCCACTGCCTTGCATTAGTTTATATTTACTAAACTACATAAAGCCTTTCAAGATGACTTTGCATGGCTAAATAATTACCAAAAATGATTGTGCATTTGGGCTGTGCCACAAAAGTGATACAGCCCCAATGCAAAATCTTTGTAAATCTGTTCCCAGTGTATAGTTCTGGGCCATAGCTGACATTTTTGAAGGGAGAAAGAAGTGGAGCGATCTGCTGGGATGTGCATGGTTACTATCATCTCATATCTGAAGCCATTATGAGATTAAAAGAAGCACTTATTTGGGATCTTGAGTCATGGGCTAGATTGTAGTCCTTTAAGTGACCTAGAGTGTGTGACAGATCTTGCCAGTTATTCATTTAGGGATAGCTGGTTCATTAGCTGCACAGTACTGGCGAGGGACAACTCTTGTAGCATATATGCCTTAACCGAATGCAAGAGATGCAAGTTACAGTTAGCTGCTGACCTCTAAGTGTTATGGTGTTAGTATTATTGTGGGTCAGAAATGTTATGTGTGAACTTACATAACAATATATTATAATATAATATATGTAATAACAATATAATATCCCCATGAAGCATAGGTCAGGTCTCCTTAACTTACCAGCTTATTGGAATAGTAGTAGTTTTCTTGTATGCAATCTGATGATTGTTAGCTAAAGACTGAATTTAAGGCTGCAACTGTCTTTCCAGGTTCTGTTGCTAGGATGTTTGGTGGTATAGTTGTCTTGGAAATATCAGTCAATCAATCAATCAGTCAGGAATGATAAAGTGTGGCTAATCACCCGATAGGGCATCCAGGCGCTTGCAGGTCCTGGAGGCTAATTCGAACAGCCAGGTCTTGAGGATCTTTTGGAATTCCGGAAGTGAAGTGATGGTCTGGAGGTGTGTGGGGAAGCTGTTCCATGGTTTTGCTGCAACATGTGAGAAGGAGCGTCTTCAACTTCTGCTTTGGTAGATGCAGGGAGTATCTGCAAATGAAATGGAGGCAGAGCGTAGTCTTCTCTACGGTTGGCGAAGTTCAGGCAGTGGTTAATATACATAGGTCCTTGGTTGTGTAAAGCCTTGCGTGCATGGGTCAGCAGCTTGAATTGGCATCTCTTTTACACAGGGAGCCAGTGGAGTTGCTTGAGGTGGGGTGTGATGTGGTTTCACTGAGGATGAGTCTGGCTGCGGTGTTCTGTATGGTCTGAAGTCTCTGGTGCACGGCGATTCCTGCATAAAGGGCTTTGCCATAGTCCAGTAGGCTGGGGATGAGGGCCTGTGTCATGGTGCGTCTCGTGTGTAGAGGTAGCCACTTGAGGATCTTATGAAGCATGCACAAAGTGAGGAAGCAGGTGGAGTAGACTGCGTTGATCTGTGATTTCATGGTGAACTCGTTGTCAATGATGATTCCGAGGTTTGTGGCATGGTCAGACGGAGTGGGTGTGGTTCCTAGGTCTGATGACCACCAAGAGTTATTTCATGTGTGGCTGCCGTTGCCAAAGATCAGTACTTCCTTCTTGTCTATTTTGAACTGTAGGCAGTTGCTCTTCATCCAACCAGCGATGTTTATCATGCATCTGTGGAAGCTTGTTCTGGTGGTGAAGGGGTCATCAGTGAGAGAGAGGATGAGTTGTGTCCGGCCTGCATAGGAAATTATGTTGAAACTGTGGGATCTGACGATGTTGGCCAGAGGGGCCATATATTCGTTGAAGAGCGTGGGGCTGAGGAATGAGCCCTGTGGGATCTCCTTGGGTTTGGATATAAGAGGTAGGAGGTAGATCTTCACGGTTCTTATGATGAGGAAGGAGGTGATACATCTGAGTGCTTCCCCTTGGATGCCGATGTGGTGGAGTCTTTCGATCAGCATGTGGTGAGATAGGGTATCAGAGGCTGCCGAGAGGATCAAAGCTGAGGTTTGCTGTCGGTCAAGGAGGGTTCAGATGTTGTCGGTTGCTGTCATGAGTGCCGTTTCTGTACTGTGATTATTACGGAAGCTGGATTGGGAGGAATAGAGTAGTGGTTTCTGCTTTAGGTATATCATGAGTTGCTTGTTGATGATCCTTTCCAATATCTTTGTTGGAAATGGGAGAGGGAGATTGACCGGTAGCTTTTGGGTTTGCTGAGGTTGGTGGAGGGTTTTTTGAGTAGTGTTCTGACTTTGGCATGCTTCCAGGCATTGAGAATTGTTGTGGTGTTGATAGGGGTGGTGGGTTCCTGGCCGATTCTTTGTTTTCCAAGGTTGAAGATGTAGTGCAGACATGGATCTGTGGGAGCTCTTGAGTGGATGGATTTCATGTTGGAGGTGATGTGCTGGGTAGAGAGGATGGTTTAGGTGGTCAGTATGTGGTTCATGTTGATTACAGTGGTGGCATGTCTGTTGAGGAAGTCCGTAGGTGTGGGTTTGGGTTCGAAGTTTCTGTATATGGTTGCAATTTTGTCATGGAAGAAGTGGGCAAGGTTGTCACACAGCTCCTGTGAGGGTGTGATGTTGTTTTCGCTGGAAGCCGGGTTGGGGAATTCCTTACCGTTGTTGAAAAGTTCCTAGGTGTTGCTTAGCTGATTGTGATGAGTGTGGCAAGGGCTGTCTTCTTTGTTGCCCTCAGCAGGTGTTGGCTAGCGCGCCATCTCCTCTCCAGCTGTTTGCTGTCTCGTTTTGCTGTTCTGAGTTCTTGGGTGTACCAGCTCGCCTTTTTGGAGGATTTTCTCTAGATGTTTCTCTTGATGGAGACGATGCTGTTGGCGCTATTGGTGATCCAGGTGTTAAAGTTTTTCACTCCTTGTGAGGTTGGTGGCGGTACCGGGGTAAGAGTTGTTTAAAGCATGTTTTTTCAACTGTCTTCTAAACTGTATTGGCTCCTGGATGCTTTGAATGCTGGCTAGTAGTGTGTTCTAGAGCATGGTGTCTTGTCCTGAGAAAGCAGTTCCTCCTAGGATTTTCTTATGGTAAGATGGTACAAGTGATGTAAGCCTGTAGTGCAGTGTCCTGATTTGTTTTTATTGCTTGAATTTATCTTATAGCCATGGCAGTCTTTTCCCTTGGAAACTCTGTGAACAATGCAATGTGCCTTGAACATTGCCATTCTTGAAATAGTTAGCAAGTGGAGTGATTACAAAACTAGAAGTCTCTTGGGTGAAGACAGCGAAGAAATCTTGCAGCAGTATTTTGGATGAGTTGTAGTTTGCATGATATGAATGCTGGTGCACCATGGTATAGGCTGTTGGCATAGTTAAGCTTCAAGATTAAGAGTGTAAGGATGGCTTTGAATTTCTGTTATCTGAGGTTTGGGAGAATGCAATGTAGTGTTTTCATTTTGTAGAAGCTACTCTGTTTTACGTTGTTAACGTGGTATCAAATATAGGTCTGAATCCATAGTTAATCCTAAGGTTCTGGCTTATCTTGATATTGTTGGATAGGCCTCATGTTCCATAGACCATATGGTGGTAAGTTGGTATTTGTGTCATTGTCTGCAGGTCATAAGCTCTCCCTTTGCGGTATTTAGATTTAGATGGTTATTCATCATCCATGTGCTTATGGCCCAAAGGCAGCCATCAGTTTTTAAATTGTAGAGGTCAGACCATCCATTTTAAAAAATGATTTAGGTGTCAGCTGCATAATTGTAACAGGAGAGGTTGAAATGTATAATCAGGTTTGGTAAGGAAGTTATTTAGATATTGAAGAGTAGAAGGGATATGATGGACCACTGTGGGATGCTGTGAAGAGTGTTTGAGGAGCTGATATCATATGTGGAATCAACACTAGTTCTCAACACAGCTGCTTTTCACCTTTCACATATGGTATGTCAAACAGAAATATTAATTTTGAAGAGATTACACAACTGTATAGGACATTTAGGGCCTGATTCTAACTTTGGAGGACGGTGTTAAACCGTCCCAAAAGTGGCGGATATACCACCTACCGTATTACGAGTTCCATAGGATATAATGGACTCGTAATACGGTAGGTGGTATATCCGCCACTTTTGGGACGGTTTAACACCGTCCTCCAAAGTTAGAATCAGGCCCTTAGTCATGTTATTCTGAAAACAGCACCTTTCATGACATTTCCCATTCCTGACACATAAGTGGTTGTCACTACCCAAACCTACAAGTCACTCAGAAGCAATTACCCATTAGGAAACTGCAGATTCCAATATGGAATGGTGCTTTGATTAGCCTATTATCCCAAGCAGGGCAGAGTTATCACAAGCCATGCAGCTGACATTGTTCCAGCCTACACTTATCAGTCATGAAAAATAGTCTGGTGAGATAATGTATCTGCTCTACAGATCATTATTTTATTTGTAGAAGACAGATACTTTGTTAAGTTGATGTGCGTATTGCAGAGGGGTGTAAATGCCCTAGCTAACAGTGGTGTGATTCTGAAATAAACCAGTATAGCTTGTCATGTCAGAAGGAGCTGCTATAACATACTATGGGACATATTTACAAACTCCTAGCGCCTTCGGAGCGTCACTTTTTGTGACGCTCCTGCGCCATATTTACAAGCCAGCGTTAAGTCACTTTATATGGCTCAATGCTGCCTTGTAAATATGGCCCCCCAATGCAGTTTTCTGCAGCAGAGGGCTGCGCAATGGGTGTTGCTGTGGATGTACCCACCCAATACACATTGCTATTTTAAACTGCCCCAGATTTAAAAGGAAAGGTAAATCTGAGGCAGCGCCAAAAACTAACGCCACCCTAGGGATGGTGTTAGCGTGGCACAACAAGGAGAAATACTTTTATTTATAAGAATATTAGAGTCTAAGTATATACTTGCCCTTGATAGTAAAGAGACAAATGGTTTGAATTGTGGTGAAGAACTACATGTGCATCTTTTAAGGACAAGACTATTTTGCACATTAGAGAATGTATAGGGATTTCAGCTTAAAACTATGATTATTATTGCGCTATACAGTGTGCTACACTCCATGCCATAGGTATGTAGATGGAAAGTTGTTGTGATAAAGGTTATGGTTAACTTTAATAGCGTATTAGTAGTTATGGATAGAATAGTTATGGAATTAAGCATGTGGATATCTGTCAACCAAATTAAGGAGCATTTAAATGAATGTGAAAATTATGTTAGTTACAGATATACAAGATTGTATGGAAAATATTGAATAGAATTATTTTAAGATCTGATCTCAATTGAAGTGCATCTGGGGTTTGATCCAGAGAAAAAAGGGAGAAATGCAGTGCAACAAGGACAAGTAGCTATGTGTTGATGAGCAACCAGGTGTTGATAGAATCAATGTCTGTATTTGACTCTATTTGAGCATTATATGATATATGCACAGCTCTGCAGGTGACTTTGAGAGAAAAAATTGTACTGAGGTAGTATTTTTTCAGTGTTTCATGATGCCTTTGGTGGACAGGTGCAGCAGATAACCACTGCAAGGAAAATGGAGCTATGGCAGAGAACCATGGACAGGGTCACCACTGTGGGACAGAACCCAAGAACACGGGATAACATCAGGAAGAGGTGAAATGACCTACGGGGGAAGGGACGTTCCATTGCAGCAAGACACCAGCTCGCCATACAGAGGACTGGTGGTGGACCCCTTCCTCCTCCCCCACAACTCACAGCATGGTGGGAGCAAGTCTTGGCAATAGTGCCTCCTGAGGGCCTGGCCAGAGTCGGAGGAGGACTGGACTGTGGTAAGTCAACTTTCAACAATTATCACCCCAGTACCTGCATGCCATCACATACCCTCACCCTCACTCCCATCACTCCACTCCATCCAACACAATCCAACATCACATCTCTTCAATGCCAATGTCAAGCCCTGCATGCTGTACCAATGCATGGACACCCCTCACAGCCCTGCATGGACACTCTTCACTAAAGCAAGCATAGCAGAGAGAACTAACAATTTCACCATACACCAACATACACAAGTAAAAGCTGGCAGGGCAACAACAACCATAGATGGGAAGCGAGGGATGTACAATATTTGATACACATAAACCATAACACATCATTTACATCCCCACAGGTGCTCCAGCCAACGTCACCAGAGAGGGGGTGCCAGCACTCTCCAGTCCCCGAACAGAAGAGGCCCACAGTGATGACAGTAACTCTGGACTTCCGGATCTGGACGATCAACCTGGCCCATCAGGGACCACTGGACAGCTGGTTCCCCAAGCCCAGTAAAAGACCACCACAGAGCCTCCCCCATCAGGATCCAACAACACCGCACCCACACAGCGTACCCACACCTCTGTCCCCTGAAAAGGGACATGGCATCCGAGGACCAGGTTGGGCAATAAGCAGCATGCCACTACTATCTGGCAGACCTTCTTGGGTGAGTAGCACAGCGATCCACCTGTTAGATGGAGGCACCTGAACCTGGCCTTCAGGAGGCCAAAGGTTCTCTCCATTATTCTTCTGGTTCGCTCATGTGTCTCATTATACCATTCTTCTGCCCTTGTCCTGGCATTCCTCACAAGGGTCAGTAGCCATGATAGTTTTGAGTAACCAGAGTCACCTGCAAATATTGAGGGACAACATTTAGCCACACACTGTCCTATATGATCCATACCATACCCATACACCAACATATACTGGGTGGGAACTAGGACAAGTAGCTATGTGTTGATGAGCAACAAGGTGTTAATAGAATCACTGTATGTATTTGACTCTATTTGAGCATTATATGATATATGCACAGCTCTGCAGGTGACTTTGAGAGAAAAAATTGTACTGAGGTAGTATTTTTTCAGTGTTTCCTGATGCCTTTGGTGGAGCACAGGTGCAGCAGATATCCACTACAAGGAAAATGGAGCTATGGCAGAGAACCGTGGACAGGGTCACCACTGTGGGACAGAACCCAAGAACACGGGACAACATCAGGAAGAGGTGAAATGACCTACGGGGGAAGATACGTTCCATTGCAGCAAGACACCAGCTCGCCATACAAAGGACTGGCGGTGGACCCCTTCCTCCTCCCCCACAACTCACAGCATGGTAGGAGCAAGTCTTGGCAATAGTGCCTCCTGAGGGCCTGGCCACAGTCGGAGGAGGACTGGACTGTGGTAAGTCAACTTTCAACAATTATCACCCCAGTACCTGCATGCCATCACATACCCTCACCCTCACTCCCATCACTCAACTCCATCCCACACAATCCAACATCACATCTCTTCAACGTCAATGTCAAGCCCTGCATGCTGTACCAATGCATCGACACCCCTCACAGCCTGCATGGACACTCTTCACTAAAGCAAGCATAGCAAAGAGAACTAGCAATTTCACCATACACCAACATACACAAGTAAAAGCTGGCAGGGCAACAACAACCATAGATGGGAAGCCAGGGATGTACAATATTTGATACACATGAACCATAACACATCATTTACATCCCCACAGGTGCTCCAGCCAACGTCACCAGAGAGGAGGTGCCAGCACTATCCAGTCCCCGAACAGAAGAGGCCCACAGTGATGACAGTAACTCTGGACTTCCGGATCTGGACGATCAACCTGGCCCATCAGGGACCACTGGACAGCTGGTTACCCAAGCCCAGTAAAAGACCACCACAGAGCCTCCCCCATCAGGATCCAACAACACCGCACCCACACAGTGAACCCACACCTCTGTCCCCAGAAAAGGGACATGGCATCCGAGGGCCAGGTTGGGCAACAAGCAGCATGCCACTACTATCTGGCAGACCTTCTTGGGTGAGTAGCACAGGGATCCACCTGTTAGATGGAGGCACCTGAACCTGGCCTTCAGGAGGCCAAAGGTTCTCTCCATTATTCTTCTGGTTCGCCCATGTGTCTCATTATAACGTTCTTCTGCCCTTGTCCTGGCATTCCTCACAAGGGTCAGCAGCCATGATAGTTTTGAGTAACCAGAGTCACCTGCAGATATTGAGGGACAACATTTAGCCACACACTGTCCTATATGATCCATACCATACCCATACACCAACATATACTGGGTGGGAACTAGGGCTCACCTATTAGCCACACCATGTGCCTCTGTAGTTGGCCCATCACATTTGGGATGATGTTATTCCTCAGGACAAAGGCATCATGCACCGACGCAGGATACTTAGCACTGATGTGGGATATGTACTGGTCCACCAAGCACACCATCTGCACATTCATGGAGTGGAAACTCACAATTCCTGAATACCTGTTCATTCTAGTGGTGGGGGGGACAAATGCAATATGTGTTCCGTGAATAGCACCAAGTATATTGGCGATTCGTCCTATTGCATAAAACTCGGCCTTCACAGTGCCGAAATCCTCAAACTGGGGGAATACAATGTAGTTGCACATGTGTTTTATCGGGGCAGGCAATACTCTTGTCAGCACTATTGAGAACATTGACTGTGACATTCCTGTTGCCAAGCCCACTGGCACTTAGAAAGAGCTAGTTGCCAGGAAATGGAGTACTGATAGCACTTGCACAAGAGGGGTGATCCCCGTGGGGTGACGGAGAGCAGATATCAGGACAGGCTCTGATGGGGCACACAGCTCTTTTCGCCCTGTCAAGTCTATAGGTGAGTATTATGTGCCTGTCTTCCAGTGTAGCCAAGTCAACCAGGGGTCTGTACACAGGGGTATGTCTCCATCTCTTATTCATCTGCAGTGGTAGGAATCTAAGGGAAAAAAAGATTGAGGAGCCTGTCACAAACTGAACAATGGAGCCAAAACAGTAGTTTGCAATCTGTAAACATGTAATGGGTCAGGGTGATTTGTCCAGTATGTGCCTATTTCTCCTGTGACACAGTATTATTTCATAGTGCTGCCCACCCCTGAAATGGCATCCACCTGTCCTGTGTGGAGGGACAGGTGGAAGTGAGGTAATTCTGCTGACGTTGTGCGCCATGGCGGGAGGCAGTCGTGAACCGCCGTGCAATTCCTCATTGGTTAATATTGGGCCCTATGGGGTACAGTGGGGAATGGTGATCTACGCCGGCAGTGACGGTATGCACTGCCACGGACGTGACTGCCATTTTCTATCATATTCCTCAATTGTTTCCTGACCTTCCACAGGAGAGGACCTACACTGCATGTGCTGCTGTGACCTGAGTCTGGAACCTACCATGGCACGTGTGACTGAATAATGGACCCCAGCCTTCACTTTGGAGGAGTTGGAGAGACTGGTGGTTGGGGTCCTAACCCAATACGGACTGCTGTATGGGCCTCCAGACCAACAGATGAGTACACTGTGGGCACAATGCATGTGGCATGCATGTATGGAGGTGTGTGTGAAGGCACTGTGTACAGGGTGAGGGATGTCCTCCGGCTGGGTACACATTGAGTGCTGGGCTATGTGTGTGCCAATAGTGCTGTAAACTGATATGGTGGACCATTTGTGTAACTGGCTGGACTGTTTGTCTAATGGTGTTCTCCTGTCTGTATTGCCTCTGCAGGTCAGTGCCCATCAAAAAAAGGGTATATGGCGTGCCATCGCCAAGGAGGTGGGGACCCTGGGGGTCTATGGCAGGCGGAGCACCCACTGTCGCAAACGGTGGGAGGACCTGAGACGCTGGGCATGGAAGACCGCGGAGGCCCAGGTGGCCGGCATACTGGCAGTGGTCTATCCAGATCTGCATGGGCGCTTGAAGGCAACACAGCAGCCACAAGGGGGTGAGTACAGTGGCTATCATTATGACTTACTCCTGGTTGGGTGGTATCTAGGTGGTGGTTGTGTGTCAATGTGTGCCCCTAGGACAGGCCAGACATAGCAGCATAGGTCCTCTGGTGGCTAAGGGTCTAAAGGGAAAATACTGCCTACCCAGCCTGTTAGTGTCCACTACTGGCTAGGGCCGTGTGGGTCCCATGTGTGCTGCAGTTGGTGGTGTGTGTTCCTCCTCATGCCTTGGTAGCTAGAAATATCACTGATAGTGCGATGCATAGCGTGTAGGTCTGTTCCCTGTGTGTGAGGGTGCTGTGTATGCCAATGGTGAGGTTGGTGCAGTCACTGACCCAGTGTATCCTTTGTCTTTCTCCCCCCTTTCTTGTTTTATCATCCTGTCCTTATGTGCATTGACATCATCTGGTGGAGGTGCAGAGGCACTGGAAGGAGCTGCATCCCACAGGACCATGGAGGCAGAGTCCACCGACGCTGAGGGCACCGGTGGGACGGAGGGGAGCACCACAGCGGAGACTGGAGGGGAAAATACAGACTCTGATACCTCCTCCGATGGAAGCTCCCTGGTAGTGGTGGACACCTTTGTGACCATCCCATCTACAGGGACAGCCGTCACCCCCGTACCAGCACCACCCTCCCAGCAGCCCCTCAGCGAGTTGCCCGTGCCCGCTCACCCAGGAGGATGGCCATCTTCTTCACCCCAGGCACCTTAGGCCCTGCCCCAGTGAGCCCTGCTGCCCTGAGTGAGGAGGCTATTGACCTCCTGAGATCTATCTCTGCAGGGCAATCAACCATTGTGAATGCCATCCAGGGGCTGGCAGCCAAGATGCAACAATCTAATGCATTCCTGGAGGGCATTCACACTGGATTAGCGACCCAACAGAGATCGATCCAGGCTCTGGCTCTGGCCTCCTCTCTGATGGCAGCCATTGTTCATATTTCTTCCGTCCCCCCTCCAATTTCCACTTCCCAGTCCCATTCTTCCCATCCAAAGCACACAGCCAAATGAGCATTCACACAAGAGAACACCCAAGAGTGTCACAGGCAAACACAAGCACCACACTTCATCCCACAGGCACTTACACAAATACCATCCAGTTGCATTCACTATTTCCACTGTCTCCCCCTCCTCCTCGTCCTCCACCTCCCACCCAGTTACGTCCACACTCACACCTGCATGCGCTACATCATCATCCACTACCTGCATCATCACCACACCAAGCAGAACACACACCTCACTGACAGCCACCTCCATAACATTCATGCACACATCCCCTGTGTCCTCTCCCACCATGTCTGCCCCCCCTCCTAAGGTACACAATTGCAAGCACTCAGACACCCAACAGCCATCACCTCACAACAGCATACAACCCATGCACCTGCACACAAATCCAGCAGACAAAAACCTCCAACAACCACTCCCTCATCCTCTACTCCCATTACTTCTCCTTCTTCCCACCCCAATATCCCTAAAAAGCTTTTCCTTTTCACCATTGACCTCTTCCCTACCCGTCTGACCCCCCATCCTGCAAGTATGGCCAGGCCATCAAGAACCCGGCCAAGCACCTCAGCCAAACAGTCTACAGGCCCAGTTCCATTCGCACGTACTTGTGGTGGAAAGGATTCCAGGCCACAAATACTGAAGGGGAAGGAGCCTGCACCAGCTAGAAAAAAAGGAGAAGGAGCCTGCACCAGCAAGCAAGAAGGGAATGGAGCCTGCACCAGCAAGGAAGAAGGGGAAGGAACCTACACCAGCAAGCAGGAAGGGGAAGGAGTCTGCACCAGAAAGCAAGAAGGGGAAGGAGCCTGCACCAGCAAGCAAGAAGGGGAAGGAGCCTGCACCAGCCTGCAGAAAGGGGAAGGAGCCTGCACTAGCAGCTGTCAAAGAGCTTCCACCACCAGCCATGGTTGTGCAGCCATCAGTGAGTACAGGGGCAGAGCAGGAGCCTCCACTAACACCACCACAGTGCAGCCATCGCAGGGTGCAGTGGCAGAGCAGGAGCCTCCCACTACCACCACCATCACCACAGTACAGCCATCGGAGGGTGCAGGGGCTGAGCAGGAGCCTCCCACTACCACCACCACCACCACAGTGCAGCCATCGGAGGGTGCAGGGGCTGAGCAGGTGCCTCCCACTACCACCACCACACAGTGCAGCCATCACCGCCGGTGGACACCATCTGATCCAGCCTCCTTGGGCTGCTGTGTGGCCTGTCCCCTCCAGAACCAGTGGGTTATTCACCCACCTGAGAGACTGGGGCCTTGCACTCCCCAGGACCAAGCACAGGGCTTGTTGCCCCCTCCAGAACCAGTGGTCTTGTTTCCGTATCCGACTGAGGTGACCCCCAACCCCCTGAGGTACCTGCCTATTTGCCAACTGATGCCCCTGCAGGGTTCTCTCAGTATGGGAGAACGAGTGGGGCCTTGGGCTTTGCCCTGTGGCCATGTGGCCAATGTGAACTGAGGATTGGGCAGTGTCCCTTTTTGTTCATTTGTACATATCTGTTGTATTTGCAAATGTATTATTACTTTTGATGTTGCACTGATTACAATCACTTTAGTCAACTCCTGTTGTCTTGGCATTTTTCAGCCGATTTTCGGGGATAAATTGTTTTCTTGTGCATCTGGTTGTGTGTATGTTGTGTGTATGGGGTGTGTGTTGTGAGTGTATGTGTCACTGTTGTTTTCCTCCCCTTCTCCCTTGTGTGTTAGGTGGCTGTACTCATCATCGTCGTCTTCGCCGGCATTGGTGTTCATGGTGGAGCATAATGTAGAAGATCATCGGAAATACATGCAATTCTGGTTTCATGGCAGCATGGTTCTTCCCTGTGTCTCAAATGGTGAGTCCTTTCACTTTTGTGCTCTTTTTCCGCCAGGCTTTTGATGGCGTTGGTACCTGTAGGAAAGTACCATCTTGCCTGGCATGTTACCCCCATTTTTACTTGTGTGTCAGTTTGTTTTTGCCTGTGTCACTGGGATCCTGCTAGCCAGGACCCCAGTGCTCATAGTTTGTGGCCTATATGTGTTCCCTGTGTGGTGCCTAACTGTATCACCGAGAGTCTGCTAACCAGAATCTCAGTGTTTATGCTCTCTCTGCTTTTAAAATTGTCACTGCAGGCTAGTGACTATTTTCACCAATTCTAAATTGGCACACTGGAACACCCTTATAATTCCCTAGTATATGGTACCTAGGTACCCAGGGTACTGGGGTTCCAGGAGATCCCTAAGGGCTGCAGCATTTCTTTTCCCACCCATAGGAAGCTCAGACAATTCTTACACAGGACTGGCACTGCAGCCTGAGTGAAATATCTTCCGCGTTATTTCACAGCCATTTTACACTGCACTCAAGTAACTTATAAGTCACTTATATGTCACCTATATGTCTTAGTAGCTTTGCACCTAACCTTCACTTAGTGAAGGTTAGTTGCAAAGTTACTAAGTGTGAGGACACCCTAGCACTAGCCAAGGTGACCACACATTGTTCAGGGCAATTTCCCTGGACTTTGTGAGTGCGGGGACAACATTACAGGCGTGAACTACATATAGGTCAATACCTATATGTAGCTTCACAATGGTAACTCCAAACATGGCCATGAAACATATCTAGGATCATGGAATTGTAACCCCAATACCATTCTGGTATTGGGGTGACAATTCCATGCATCCCTGGGGCTCCAGCATGGACTGGGTGCTGCCAAGCTAGTTGTCTGGGGTTTTCTCTTCAGCTACCGCTGCTGCCAACCCTCAGACAGGTTTCTTCCCCCCTGGGGCCTGGGCAGCCCAGTCCCAGGAAGGCAGAACAAAGGATTTCTTCTGAGAGATGGTGTTACACCCTCTCCCTTTGGAAATAGGTGTTAAGGGCTGGGTAGGAGTAGCCTCCCCCTGCCTCTGAAAATGCTTTGAAGGGCACAGATGGTGCCCTCCTTGCATAAGCCAGTCCACACCCGTTCAGGGAGCCCCCAGCCCCTGCTCTGGCGTGAAACTGGACAAAGGAAAGGGGAGTGACCACTCCTCTGTCCATCACCACCCCAGGGGTGGTGCCCAGAGCTCCTCCAGTGTGTCCCAGACCTCTGCCATCTTGAATGTAGAGGTGTGAGGGCACAATGGAGACCTCTGAGTGGCCAGTGCCAGCAGGTGACGTCAGAGACCCCTCCTGATAGGCTCTTACCTGGTTGGGTAGCCAATCCTCCTCTGAGAGTTATTTAGGGTCTCTCCTGTGGGTTCCTCTTCAGATGATGAATGCAAGAGCTCACCAGAATTCCTCTGCATCTCCCTCTTCGACTTCTTCCAAGGACTGATCGCTGACTGCTCCAGGATGCCTGAAAAACTGCAACAAAGTAGCAAGATGACTACCAGCAACATTATAGCGCCTAATCCTGCTGGCTTTCTTGACTGTTTCCTGGTGGTGCATGCTCTGCCGGCTGTCTGCCTTCACCCTGCACTGGAAGCCAAAAATAAATCTCCCATGGGTCAACGGAATCTTGCCCCTGCTAACGCAGAAACAAAACGTCTGCATCACCAGTCCTCTGGGTCCCCTCTCATCTTGATGAGTGTGGTCCCTGGAACACAGGAGCTGGATCCAAGTGACCACGATAGTCCAGTGGTCCTTCTGTCCAAATTTGGTGGAGGTAAGTCCTTGCCTCCCCACGCCACACAGTAATCCTGTGTACTGCATGATCTGCAGCTGCTAGGGCTTATGTGCACTTTTGCAAGACTTCCTTTGTGCATAGCACAGCCCAGGTCCCCAGCACTCTGTCCTGCATTGCTCAACTCACTGAGTTGACCACCAGCTTCTTGGGACCCTCTTTTGTTGTGTTGAGGCAACTGTTGTGCTCAGATTTCTTGAATGCATGTTCAAGTGCTTCTGCAGTGCTGTCTGCTTCTGCATGGGCTCTCTCTGTTGCTGGGTGCCCCATCTGTCTCCTCCTCCAAGGGGCGACCTCCTGGTCCTCCCTGGGCCCTGGCAGCACCCATTATCTTCAACCGCAACTCTTGCAGCTAGCATGGCAAGTTGATGGTCTTTCTGTGTGGAAACAAGTCTGTGTCCTCCAGCATGCCGTGGGACATCTTCTGACTAAAGGAGAAGTTCCTGGCACCTTCCATTGTTGCAGAATCATTGGGTTCTTCCACCCCAAGGCAGCCCTTTTGCACCTTCAACCAGGGTTTAGTGGGATCCTGCCCCCCCTGGACACTTGTTTGACTCTTGGACTTGGTCCCCTTCCTTTGCAGGTCCTCAGGTCCAGGAATCCATCTTCAGTGCTTTGCAGTCAGTTGTTGTCTTTGCAGAATCCCCTATCTCAAATTTACTGTCTTTTTTGGGGTAGTGGGGTAATTTTACTTATACTTTTCAGGGTCTTGGAGTGGGGTGTCTTGGACACACTTAGGGGGTCATTACGACCTCGGCGGTCTTGGAAAAAGACCGCTGAGGCCGCGGGAGACAGAATACCGCCATTGCCGGCGGTATTCCTGTCTCCCTATTATGACATTTCCGCTGGCCCAGTGGACGGTAACAGTGTTACCGTCCGCTGGCCCAGCGGAAATGTCACATCAACATTGCAGCTGGCTCGTAATAGAGCCGGCGGCAATGCTGATGTGCAGTGGGTGCAGTAGCACCTGTCGGGCATTTCAATGCCCAAAATTCGGGCAGTGAAATGCGCGACGGGGCTATGCCTGGGGGCCCCTGCACTGCCCATGCCAAGTGCATGGGCAGTGCAGGGGCCCCCAGGGGCACCCCAAGTCCCCTTACCGCCAGCCTTTCAATGGCGGTGTTTACCGCCACGGACAGGTTTGCGGTCGGGGACTCATAGGGGGTTATTCTAACTTTGGAGGAGGTGTTAATCCGTCCCAAAAGTGACAGAAAAGTGACGGATTTACCACCAGCCGTATTACGAGTCCATTATATCCTATGGAACTCGTAATACGGCTGGTGGTATATCCGTCACTTTACCGTCACTTTTGGGACGGATTAATACTCCTCCAAAGTTAGAATAACCCCCATAATCCCCAGGGCAGCGGTGCTTGCGGAAACCTGGCGGCAAAAAAAAGTGGAGGGGCCGGCGGTATGGCCGTGGCTTTTCCGCCACGGTCATAATTGCTGGCGGAACACCGCCAGTCTGTTGGCGGTGTTACTGCCAACTTACCGCCGGCCGCCAGGGTCGTAATGACCCCCTTAGTGTTTTCTTACACTCCCAGCGACCCTCTACACACTACACAAGGCCTGGGGTCCATTCGTGGTTCGCATTCCACTTTTGGAGTATATGGTTTGTGTTGCCACTCGGCCTGTTGTCTCCTATTGTATTCTATTGTGTTCTACAGTGTTTGCACTACTTTTCTAACTGTTTACTTACCTGATTTTGGTTTGTGAGTATATTTTGTGTATATTACTTACCTCCTAAGGGAGAATATTGTCTGAGATACTTTTGGCATATTGTCACTAAAATAAAGTACCTTTATTTTTAGTAACTCCGAGTATTGTGTTTCTTATGCTATAGTGCTATATGATATAAGTGGTATAGTAGGAGCTTTGCATGTCTCCTAGTTCAGCCTAAGCTGCTCTGCTATAGCTACCTCTATCAGCCTAAGCTGCTAGAACACTACAAATCTACTAATAAGGGATAACTGGACTTGGCACAAGGTGTAAGTACCATCAGGTACCCACTATAAGCCAGGCCAGCCTCCTGCAGTACCGCCCGGAAATGGAGGCAGATTGCGTTGTCATAATATGGTGGGTGGAACTTTGGCTTCCTCCTGGCTGTAGGCGGCTACCGCCATGGTGACTGTTGTTTTGGCCCTGGCAGTTGGTGTGGTACATGGCTGTCTTTCGGAGATCCTACCGCCATGGTCATAATTTGGCGGTAGTTACCACTAGCCTGTTGGTGGTACTACCACTACTTTATCACCGACCACCAGGGTCGTAATGAGGGCCTATATCTCTGTAGAAAGAAGAAGACATCTTTCACTAGTAACTATAATTCCTCACTTTCAGAGAATCTACTGGCTATAGGGTTCTGTCCTCTAAAGACATAGGTCTTTCTTATACAGCCTTATAGCTGAATGTCCCAGGATGACCAGCGAAGACAGCATAATGATGACCCAAAACTGTTAAAGGTTGCTCCAGTGAGAATTCTATGGGCCTCCTTCACAAGGCATTCATGCCACCATTGTGTCATTTGTTTTTAATGCAGCTATGGTGCTAAGCAGTGATTTACATTGTTCCAGATTTACAAGCCGGCACATTGAGCCCAATGTGTTCAGTTTGGAAAGCCTTGTGTCACATTATACCTATGCCAGGTATAATGTATGTAAGTTAGGCATTCCCTGGCAAACAGCCACGCAGACCTGACAGAGTGAAATTTACAACATTTCACTGTGTCATTTTGCGACTTCATTGTGTCAAAATTGTAATACATGGTCAGAGAATGCATTAAAATGTTGCAGGGCTTTTGTCTATGGGAGCCTTTCTGGCATTGCAGGAGTAGCATCATTTTTTTTTATGCTAGTCCAGCAATGCGTCGGTTTAGCACCACAGATGCATCTGAATTTCTAATGAATCTGTGAAAACATGCACCATAGATCTCTGTATAGTAAATGCAGCACATCTATGGTGTCGTTAGAGAATCGTTAGGCAGTGTACCAAATCTGGTGCATCGATGCTGATGCATCAGATTCTTGTAAATGAGGCCCTTTTTTGTACCCGTTAGGATGATGAAGGGTTGAGGAGCCAGATCCTCTGTTCCTCCAAATCACCTTAAGCTACAAAGTTCTCCGCTCACCCATTTTACTCCCCATCCATACCTTGAATCAGTCACTCAAACCTCAACCCCCTCACACCTATACCTTAACAAATAGATAACATCCAACCTTGTTCATATCAGTAAAACTGGCTCACCATTTCAAACCTTGGAACCATTCACATTTTTAATGTGCATAAATATTCTATCAATACATTAGCCCACCTTTTGCATCTGTAACATTATCTCTCACCATAACCTAGAACTCAAATGTGTTGCTGAGTTTTTGCTGAATCTCATGTCCATGCCTTTAATAAGACCAATCCAGTACTCTTTTTAATTCATTACCCACATCCATAATGACGGTGACAACCTCACCATAGATTCATTAGAAGCATCCACTTTCACTGTACTTTTTAATTAAGCATTTGTATAATGCAGCCATGATTTGTGAGTTGTATGGATGCCTACTAAATAATATACATCTGTAAACAGAAGAAGGTGGGTTTCAATACATTTTGGGGGGGGTCACAACCTGATTCTCAACTGAGGCTGGATCACCAACAAAGAATCATAGTAAGAGATTATATGGGGAGAACAATGCAGATTAGGATTAGCCAAAATGTCTAAAATTCTGAACAATTCTCCAAGTGAGCAAAGAACAGCATAATGAGTAAGAGAAAGAAGATGTGATACAATATTGCAGTTTGTAGCCATAATCCCACCAACTGGCTGCCACTTTTGATTGATTTACAGAATGACTCTCCCTCTCACCTATTCATGTTTATCACTTTGCATCTCTTCTAATACACACTTTTTGTGGCAGTTATGCTCTTGACAGCTTCTGCAACTTCAACTCTCCTACATCCATTTCTAGCAAAAGAAACCTAACCGGATGACTTTACCCTCACTAATTCACCCCAAAGCTGATCTATGAGATCAACTTTAATAGACCTATTTCACTCAATCTCATTAAAAAGGTAACCACATGCACCTACAGCTTTTAACCTCATCCTCTCTGGTACTTTCATTATTTCTGCCCAAAAATCTCTCCTCCTCAACTGGACCACCCACCCTGAATTAACGTATGATCTACTACTATCTAATCTCCTTTAGAATTGACAGTTCATACCTGTCCCAGTCACCTCCAAAGACTATTGATGATTCACAATGTTGATACACTAGTTGACAGCTTTTCCTGTCTCTCATGAACTCTACTGCATTATGAAGGTCAAACCAAAATCCAAGAAATAATAGTCTGCAAACACTTAAAATGTAGATTTGTGAAAACCTTGCAGGCTATAATTTTCCCATCCCAAATACTTTCTGGCATTCTAGCAGCTGTGTAATCCCCTTCACAAGTCCTCTTTCTAAAACACAAAAATTTGCCTAGTCATTCACTTCTGCTTTTGAGGAAATTAAAGTGATGTTCAATGCAGTAAACAATTAATACTCCATCTTCCACCACCTGCTACAACATATTCCACTCCAAAACGTCCATCACTTCTTACCCACCACATTTGCAGCTTCCTAACCCCATAACATCTACCCTTATTAAATCCCTAGGATGATTGCTCTCACGTCTTATATTGACCTTACCAACACCACCTTTGCTAGCTGCTTTTCATCTTCATTTGAAACTGGCCAATTCTATCACCTTCTAAAAAAACACCATGGCCCTATGATTACACTAACTGCCACTCTATTCCCTACTTCCATTCTTCAGCAACCTGTTGGCAAGGTAGGCAACCATTCATTTAACAGAAATGTTTTACCTAGGAACATTGGAGTAACATAAGACAATATAAAAGGTTCGCAAATATATAGGCAGGAGTATAAATTAGTTGGCTGCAAAGTCAGGTTTATATCCCACATTGAAGGCTTACTTAATTAAACATGTTCTTTCTCTCTTTCAACCAATATCAGGGGTCTAGGCTTGTAGAGTAGTCCTTCCTTTTTATTCAAGAAGTATCTGAAGATGAGTGTCCAGGTGATGTCATGCCAGCAGCACCTTTTTTTGATGAAAGTCCCATCTTACCAATGCACATCCTTAACTCAGAAGTGCAAGCTCTCATTCTCGTGAACACTGACACAGATTGAGCAATTGGACGATCAATCATCACCCTTTGAAAGCTGTCATCCATGTCACGGGAGAGTAGATCATAAACTGATGCAGAGTTTAAAATCATTCCCCTTAAAGGATTTTCAAATAATTTTCATCTTTACCTGAATCAAATTCAATTAATTTTGCAATGTTTACTTGGTTATCCATTCTAGAAAACAAAACTATAAAACACCCCCCCTTCCCATACCACTGTCCTCTGCATTTTTACAGAAAGACCCAGCAAGACAGAGCACATTTAATGATTTACACACCATAAACTAGACACCCCTGTTTTCAATAGCCCATATAGCACCCTGCACACACTTCACTCTATTCACACCCTATTGCATTACCCCTGTTTAGGAAGTCACTGTCACCCGTTCTCATAATAAATTTTTTTTTCTCTACCATGTCACACAAAAAAAATCGCTCTTTTTCCGAAGATGAATTGAGTGTCATTGTAGATGAAATCATAGGAGTAAAGCCACACATGTTTGGAGCACAAGTCCAGCACACTCCTCTCAGTAGGAAATTGGAAATGTGGGACAGGATAGTTGACAGAGTGAATTCTGTGAGCACCACCCTGCATACAAAGGAGGACATCAGGAAGAGGTGGAACGTCCCCAGGGGCAAAGTTCTTTCCCTGGTCTCCAGACACCAGCTGCAGGCCAAGAAGTCTGGCAATGGCCCTTCCAGTGCCCATTACATCTATTTCCCTAGGAGGAGAAGGTCTCTGCCATCCTGACTCCTGAGGGCTTTACAGAAATACCTGGGGGAGTGGAGTCTGGTAAGTTACTATAGTAAAAATGTCAACCAAATACTAAGTCATGCATGCTCACTGCTCACCTTTTGCTACTTTTACTGTTACTTCACTCACCAGCCCAGTATTCACTTGCCCAGAGACCCCTGTTTGGCAAATCACAATTGAAGTGTACTCACCTGGGGGGATAACATTTGTCAAGTGTGTGTAGTACAGGAGTGACATGACTACAACTCCCAGGAGACAATGTAACTGTTCCTCAAACCACTAGCCCAGTGTTCCTTTTTCCAAATACCCTTGTTTGTTAACTCCCAATTAACGTATACTCACCTGGGGGGGGATTACATTTGTCAAGTGTGTATAGTACAAGGAGTGACATCAGTACAACTCCCAAGAGGTATTGTTACTGTTACTCAAACTACCAGCCCAGTGTTTCCTTCTCCAAAAACCTTGTCTGCTAACTCCTAAATAAAGTTAACTCCCTTTGTCAAGTGTATGTAGTACAGGGAGTGACGTGACTACAACTCCCAGGAGACACTTTTACTGTTACTCAAACCACCAGCCCAGTGTTTGTTAACTCCCAATAAAAGTGTACTCACCTGGTGGATAACATTTGTATATTGTGTGTAGTACAGGGACTGACATGATTGCAATCCCCAAATAGACTCCAACCACCAGCACATTGTCCTCTTCTCCAAATGTCCCCGTTTGTGACCTCCCAATTGAAGTGTACGCACCTGGGAGGATACCATGGACTAACTAATGGGAAGTAGATGGACAGAGATACAGCCAACACGTGTTTCGTCACACAGGTGGCTGTATCTCCACGATATCTAATGCTATCTGAGCATCTACAAATAAAGACACCATCTACAAACCGGATTTGAGACTCATTTCAAAACAATTCTTCTCCGAACCTACGGAACCATACCAGCAATATCTGTGCTTGTTTCATTGTTGGACATTACTCTCTGTGTGCTGTGGCCGTTCTGTCCCATTTTGCTCTAGGGTACTCCACAGTACCCATTTGGTACCTACTGGGCAGTAAGGCACCTGGCCGATTTGCACCAGACTTTACTCATATTCAATTTATCTGAACTATCTGCTTACTGCCTAGAAGTGCGGCGCCTCTCACCCTTACCGCCCTTATTTCTCTTCTCCTTGTTATGTACTCAGAAATAATGTTTACTGACCTGGAAGTATACCATTTGTCAAGAGTGTGTAGTATAGAGAGTGACATGACTACAAAGCCCAATAGGCATTTTTCCTGTAACTCAAAATACCAGCACAGTGTTCCCTTGCCTTGTTTGTCAACTCACAAATGAAGTGTACTCACCTGGGGAGACAACATATAGATAGTGTGTGTAGTGAAGGGATTGTCATGAATTCAAATCACAGGAGGCTCTGATACTGTTACCCCAACCACTAGCACAGAGTCCTCCTCTTCAAATACCCTGGTTTGGTATCCCAAATAATGTTTACTCACGTAGGGGGATAACATTTGTATAGTATTTGTAGTAGAGAGAGTGACAGGACTGCAAATCACAGTTGGCACTGTTTCGATAACTCCAAACACCAGCACAGTGTTCCCATGTCTAAAGATCCCTGCTTGTCAACTCACAAATGAAGTTTACTCACCTAGAAGGATACTATTTGTCAAGTGTGTGGAAAAGAGGGAATAACCAGACTGCAACTCACAGGAGAAACAGCTTCTTTGACTCCAAACACCAGAACAGTGTACATTTAATAAAATAGCCCAGTTTGGTAAATCACAATGTATGTTTACTCAGATGTGAGGATACCATCTGTAAAGTGTGTATAGCAGAGGGTGGTGACCTGCCTTCAAAGTCAGGAGGCTCTGTAACCCTCACTCAGATACAAACCTGGGGTCCACATGCTCACCTGGGAGGATACCATATGAAAAAATGATGGAAAGTAGATGGAGTGACCAGAATGCAAATCTTAATTGGCCCTGTTTCCCTAACTCCAACAAGAAAACTAGTTTCACTTGCCCAAATCAATCTACATACCTGAGAAAAGGAAGATTGTCAAGTGTGTGTACTAGAGACAGTGACATGACTGTATCTCCCAGAAGGCACTGTTTACCCAAGTCAAAACACCACAACAGTGGTCACTTCATCAAATATCCTTTCCTGCTGAGTCAGATTTGAGATTTACTCATCTTGGAGTGAACATGATACAGATCACGCCCAACTCTGAGATGTGTCTGGCTACCCAGCTCCATCTCAATGTGCTAACCCAAAATGAAACTATGAAGGACGGACAAGACAACTTACCCAGTGCTCAAAACAATGATCTCACAGGCCTCAAGATGCATCACAAGAATGGTATTGGCAGCAGACACATTAGCAATGTAGTAACCGCATGATGACTCCTGACATATAAACTACAGGCTCCTGGGTCTGCCTGCATCTCATTCGACTACGCCTCCAAATGAACCGAAAACCTAGCTTGCCTAGCCACTGTTTAGCCTGCACTGATGACATTCCTAGGCCTTTCCCGCAAGGGACAATGTTTTGTGCATTACAGAGGATGTTTCAGGAAAGGACATATGGCATGTTCCACAAATGTAATGTCAATACCACCAATACCATGTGTACCTGTCACAATAGGTTTACCTGCAAGTCACCTATTTACAAGGTCTTTGAGAAATGTTACTGTAAACTTTTGGAGGTAGATGTCATGATGCAACCAGTAACATTGTGGGGCATGTTTATACTCTGTTTGCACCAAATTAGTGTCATTTTTTTTTACTCTAATTCGGTGCAAAACTAACTCCATATTTATACTTTGGTGCTAGACCCCTCTAGCACCAAATTTATGGAGTTAAAGTAATTTTTTTAAAGTGGAGTCCTACTTTCCCTTAATGAGATTCAAGGTAGGCGTTCCCGTGCAAAAAATGACTCTATGGCCTTAACACCATATTTAGGGGCATATTTATACTCTGCGGCGTATTTATACTCTGTTTGCACCGAATTAGTGTCATTTTTTTAAACTCTAATTCGGTGCAAAACTAACTCCATATTTATACTTTGGTGCTAGACCCATCTAGCACCAAGGCCCTTATTTAAACTTTTTTTGCACTGCATTAACGTCATTTTATGACACAAAAGTGGTGCAAACTTACAAAATATTGGCCCTTATTTATACTTTTTGCTGCAAAACTGCACTAACTCAGTTTTGCACCAAAAAGTTGAGCACCGGCTTGCACCATTTCTGTGCACCAGCCGGGCACCATATTTATGGAATGGTGCAAGCCGGTGCAAAGAGTAGGCTAGAGTTTAAAAAAATGACTTTAGTCGGGTGGGGCTGGCAGTATAGAAGAAGAGGGTTTAGCACCAAAAAATGGCTTTAGGCAGGTTAGAGTAAAAATAAATGACTCTAACCAGATTAGCGTCATTTTATGGTGCTAAACCTACCATGCCACATGACTCCTGCCTTAGGAAAGGCAGGAGTCATGCCCACCACCCCAGTGGCCAGCACAGAGGACAGGGGTCCCCTGGGCATGGCCATTGCACCCGGTGCCATATATGGGGGCCCATTTCAGGGCCCCCTATGGCACTTTCAAAAATAAAATGCACTTACCTGTACTTACCTGGGATGGGGTCCCCCATCCTCGCAGTCCCTCTAGTGTGGGTGGGGGTGCCCCTAGGGCCTAGGGAGGGCACCTCTGGGCTTATTCCATGGTGTTCCACCATGGAAATAGGGCCACAGGTCCTCTAAGACCTGCCCTGACCCAGGTCTTAAAAAATGGGGCAAAGCAAGCTTTGCCCCATTTTTTGACCCTTCCTCCCTCCTTTGCACCATTTTTACATGGGAGTATAAATATGGTGTTAAGGCCATAGAGTCATTTTTTTGCACGGGAACGCCTACCTTGCATCTCATTAAGGCAAGGTAGGTTTCCACTTCCAAAAAATGACTTTAACTCCATAAATTTGGTGCTAGACGGGTCTAGCACCAAAGTATAAATATGGAGTTAGTTTTGCACTGAATTAGAGTAAAAAAAAAATGACGCTAATTCATTGCAAACAGAGTATAAATACGCCCCTTAGCGTCAACAAATGATGCTAATTTGCTCAGAATCATTTATTTTGACTCAAAACTGCCTAATGTAATTTTTTTTTTAAGCTAGCCTACCCTTTGCACCGGCTTGCACCATTCCATAAATATGGTGCCCAGCTGGTGCTAAAAAATGGTGCAAGCCGGTGCAAAACTTTTTGGGGCAAAACTGCCTTAGTGCAGTTTTGCACCAAAAAGTATAAATAAGGCCCTGTATCTTTCACATCAAAAGGTCGATCTGCCACTGGCCACAGAGAGGTCACTGAAGAGACTCCCACTACACACGTGGATGAAGCCCTCACTGACAAAAATACTCCTGGACATCTGGACGTGGAGGATGGCTCAGGCCAGTTAGACCTTACAAACTTAGGGTGGTCACCTTCATCTTATTGCCTTCCTCCCTCCACTTTTTGACACTGTTTTTGCCGGTTTTAGAACTGTGCACTTTACCACTGCTAACCATGTCTCAGGCCTGCCTTTGCAAGGCCTGTGTGTGCAGTTTCACTGCCAATTCAACTTGGCATTTAAAAGTACTTGCCAAGCCTTAAACACCCCTTTTTCTACATATAAATCACCCCTAAGGTAGGCCCTAGGTAACCCAAAGGGCAGGGTGCTATGGAAGGAAAAGGCATGACATGTGTAGGACGCTGGCCTGGCTTATAGTGGGTACCTGATGGTACTTACAACTTGTGCCAGGTCCAGTTATCCCTTATTAGTTGATTACTAGTGTTCTAGCAGCTTAGGCTGATAGAGGTAGTTATATCAGAGCAGCTTAGGCTGAAATAGAGACATGCAAAGCTCCTACTATACCACTTATATCATATAGCACTATATCATAAGAATCACAATACTCAGAGTTACAAAAAATAAAGGTACTTTTTAAAAGATATTTTATTTTAGTGACAGTGTGTCAGAAATATCTCAGAGGATATACTACCTTAGGAGGTAAGTAAAATACACAAAATATACACACAAACCAAAATCAGTTAAGTAAACAGTTAGAAAAGTAGTGCAAACACTGTAGAACACAATAAGATGCAATAGGCCTAGGGGCAACACAAACCATATACTAAGAAAGTGGAATGCAAACCACTTAGGGACCCCAGGCCTAGTGTAGTGTGTAGAGGGTCGCTGGGAGTGTAAGAAAACACTATGGGTGTCCAAGATACCCCACCCCAAGACCCTGAAATGTAGGAGTAAATTTACCCTACTTCCCCAGAAACACACTGAAGTCATGATAGGAGATTCTGCAAAGACCACAACTGACTGCAAAGCACTGAAGATGGATTCCCGGACTTGATGACCTGTAAAGGAAGGGGACCAAGTCCAAGAGTCACGAAAGCCCACCAAACCCCGGATGAAGGTGCAAAATGGCTGCCTCCAGGTGGAAGAAGCTGAAGATTCTGCAACAATGGAAGATGCCAGGAACTTCTCCTTTGCACAGAAGATGATCCCACGGCGTGCTGGAGGATACAGACTTATTTCCATGCAGAAAGACTTCAAACAAGCCTTGCTAGCTGCAAAGGTCGCAGTTGGAGAAAATGGGTGCTGCCCGGGCCCAGGAAGGACCAGAGGGTCGCCCCTTGGAGGAGGAGACAGAGGGGGCACTCAGCAACACAGGGAGCCCACGTCGAAGAAGGCAGCACCCACAGAAGTACTTGAACACAGGTTCAAGAACACTGAGCATAGCAGTCATCTCAACACTACAAAAGTGGGTCCCACAAAGCCGGTGCTCAACTCAGCGAGTTGAGCAATTAAGGAAGGAGTGCTGGGGACCTGGGCTGTACTGTGCATGAAGGATTCCTTGCAAAAGTGCATAGAAGCCCTGGCAGCTGCAGTTCATGCAGTACACAGGATTACTCTCTGACGTGGGGAGGCAAGGACTTACCTCCACCAAATTTGGGCAGATGGACCACTGGGCTGTCTGGGTCACTTTGACCCAGCTCCTGTGTTCCAGGGACCATGCTCGTCATGAAGAGAGGGGACCCAGAGGACCGGTGAAGCAGAAGTTTGGTGCCTGCATTAGCAGGGGGAAGATTCCTTCGACCCACGGGAGATTTCGTCTCGGCTTCCAGTGCAGGGTGAAGGCAGACAGCCACCAGAGCATGCACCACCAAGGAACACTCGAGAAAGCCAGTAGGATTAGGCGCTACAATGTCACTAGTTGTCTTCTTGCTACTTTGTTGCAGTTTTGCAAGCATCCTGGCGCAGTCAGCAGTTGATCCTTGGCAGATGTCGAAAAGGGAGATGCAGAGGAACTCTGGTGAGCTCTTGCATTCATTATCTGAGGAAAAGCCCACAGGAGAGACCCTAAATAGCCCTCAGAGGAGTATTGGCCACATAATCAGGTAAACACATATCAGGAGGGGTCCCTGACGTCACCTACTGGCACTGGCCACTCAGAGGCCTCCATTGTGCCCTCACACCTCTGGATTCAAGGCATGGGAGCTCTAGGCACCACCCCTGGGGTGATAATGGACAGGGGAGTGGTCACTCCCCTTTCCTTTGTCCAGTTTTGTGCCAGAGCAGGGGCTGGGGGTTCCCTGAACTGGTGTAGACTGGTTTATCCAAGGGGGGCACCATCTGTGCCCTTCAAATCATTTCCAGAGGCCTGAAGAGGCTACTCCTCTCAGGCCCTTAACACCTATTTCCAAAGGGAGAGGGTGTAACACCCTCTCTCAGAGTCAATCCTTTGTGCTGCCTTCCTGGGACTGGGCTACCCAGACCCCAGGAGGGCAGAAGCCTGTCTGTGGGTTGGCAGCAGCGGTAGCTGCATTGAAAACTCTAGAGAGCTGGTTTGGCAGTACCGGGGGTCCATGCTGGATTCCTGGGGATGCATGGAATTAGCACCCCAATACCAGATATGGGGGGGGGGCAATTCCATGATCTTAGACATGTTACATGGCCATATTCGGAGTTACCATTGTGAAGGTACATATAGGTATTGACCTATATGTAGTGCACACGTGTAATTATGTCCCCGCACTCACAAAGTCCAGGGAAATTGCCCTGAACAATGTGGGAGCACCTTGGTTAGTGCCAGGGTGTCCTCACACTTAGTAACTTTGCACCTAACCTTCACCAAGTGAGGTTTAGACACATAGGTGACTTATAAGTTACTTAAGTGGTGTGTAAAATGGCTGTGAAATAACATGGACGTTATTTCACTCAGGCTGCGGTGGCAGTCCTGTGTAATATTTGTCTGAGCTCCCTATGGGTGGCAAAAGAAATGCTGCAGCCCATAGGGATCTCCTGGAACGCCAGTACCCTGGGTACCTGCGTACCACATATTAGGGAATTCTAAGGGTGTTCCAGTGTGCCAATTAGAATTGGTAAAAATGGTCAGTAGCCTATAGTGACAATTTTAAAGGCAGAGAAAGCATAAGCACTGAGGTTCTGGTTAGCAGAGCCTCAGTGACACAGTTAGGCACTACACAGGGATACATACAGGCCAAAAACTATGATCACTGGGGTATTGGCTAGCAGGGTCCTTAGAGATATATAAAACACACTGACAACTAGGGTTTTCACTATGAGCACTGGGGTCCTGGCTAGCAGGATCCCAGTGAGACAGTAAAAACACACTGACATATACTCACAAACAGGCCAAAAGTGGGGGTATCAACAAAGGGAGGGACTGGGAGATTAGTTGGTCCAGTGTACGGTCTCCCAATGAACTGAACATACAAAAAAGGTGTACACTGTTCCAAATGGAAAAATATAATCACTAGGGGAACATTAAAGTTCAGGAGCAAGAGCCCTCACACATCCGAGAGGATGTCATGCTTCATCATCGGGTAGCTCCTCGTCAGACCGGCGCTGCAATGTCTGACGGGCTCCCCGTAAGGGGGCTCTTTGCCGGAGATCTTTTAGGTAGCAGCCGTGGTAGCGGACACTACAAGACCTGGTGTTGCGGTCAGGCGCTAATCCTGGCAGGAGAGTGAAAGCTAAAATTGGTTCCCAGTCTTAATAGGAGCGAGTCAATTTAATTAATCAATGGAATAAGACCGGGACCAAGATTAAAAACAGAAGGAAAGTGTAAAATGAGGAATAATGCTCAACCACTTTCTGCATGGTGCTGGAGCTTAAGGAGATTATCGTCGGGCTCCTAGGACATGGTCAACATGTTTCGCGTACAGTGGTCTAACAAGATCCTATGACGCTTCTTCAGGACCAATACATAATAAGACTTCTCCTGTCTATATTACCGAAAGTTTGCAAAAATGTCAAACAAATCATATAGGCCCTCATTCTGACCGTGGCGGTCGGTGATAAAGCGGCGGCCAACCCGCCAACAGGCCGGCGGTCTAAAATATGCAATTCTGACCCTGGCGGGAACCGCCAACACAGCCCGCCGCATTAACACTCCGCCCGCCACGGCGGAACAAACAAACAGCGCGGCGGTCCCGGCCAACAGCCAGGCGGCAGACAATGTACCGCCCATCCTATCACGACCCACCAATCCGCCACCTTTTCCGGGGCGGGAGCACCGCCGATAAAAACACGGCGGAAACAGACTACGAACGGGAAAACGCTCACCTCTACGCACTCCACGCGAGATTCCGGCAGTATGGAACCCGAGTTGCAGGTCATCCCCGCACTCCTCTACCTGCTCCTGTACCAGGAGCACGCCCGGCGGCGCGGAAGACATCGGTGAGTACTGCACCTACGACACAGGGGAGGGAAAAGATTACCGGCACACACCCACCCACCCATACCCACTACAACACACACATCAATGCATTCCCACAGATCACTGTCACAACCCACAAACCCCCCCCCTCCGAAATAATGCAAAGACCAAAAGAAGAGATCATAAACGGGCAGATATATTGAAATATGGACACCAGTAATCCCAATAAATAAATAAACTATGTACAAAATATATACAGCTACTAAATGTAGTCCAACCACTGTCCGTGGACCACAGGGGTCCTGTGCAAAGGGGCAAGGCCCAGTCCCACGACAAGAACTCCACGGAGAGAACACTGCAGGGGCATCAGAAAGAAAATAGGACAGGCACCTCAGGGGGAAGGGAAGGGGGGGGCACCTCAGCCACTTGAGTACACGACGCCAGATCCACGAGGGGACTCCATGACCACTGGCCCATCCTGGGGAGTGCAAAGCCACAGTCCATACAGTCCATACAGTGGGTGGCCTGCCCACTGGGCCATCCTGGGGAGAGCAAAGCCACAGTCCAAACAGTCCATACAGTGGGTGGCCTGCCCACTGGGCCATCCTGGGGAGAGCAAAGCCACAGTCCAAACAGTCCATACAGTGGGTGGCCTGCCCACTGGGCCATCCTGGGGAGAGCAAAGCCACAGTCCAAACAGTCCATACAGTGGGTGGCCTGCCCACTGGGCCATCCTGGGGAGAGCAAAGCCACAGTCCAAACAGTCCATACAGTGAGTGGCCTGCCCACTGGCTCATCCTGGGGAGTGCAAAGCCACAGTCCAAACAGTCCATACAGTGGGTGGCCTGCCCACTGGGCCATCCTGGGGAGAGCAAAGCCACAGTCCAAACAGTCCATACAGTGGGTGGCCTGCCCACTGGGCCATCCTGGGGAGAGCAAAGCCACAGTCCAGACAGTCCAAACAATGGGTGGCCTGCCCACTGGGCCATCCTGGGGAGAGCAAAGCCACAGTCCAAACAGTCCATACAGTGGGTGGCCTGCCCACTGGGCCATCCTGGGGAGAGCAAAGCCACAGTCCAAACAGTCCATACAGTGGGTGGCCTGCCCACTGGGCCATCCTGGGGAGAGCAAAGCCACAGTCCAAACAGTCCATAACAGACCCCACTGCCACTGGAGGAGGCATGTTGGCCAGAGGACATCCTGCAGCCCTGCCCGAGACAGATCCTGCCCTGCCACGTCTGCCAAAGGGCCAGCGGTTCTTGCCTTGAAGGGCCCAGTTCAGCGCTTCTTGCCTTGAAGGGCCCAGTTCAGCGCTTCTTGCCTTGAAGGGCCCAGTTCAGCGGGTCTTGCCTTGAAGGGCCCAGTTCAGCGGTGCTTGAGACGGCGGGGCCCAGTTCAGCGGTGCTTGAGACGGCGGGGCCCAGTTCAGCGGTTCTTGAGACGGCGGGGCCCAGTTCAGCGGTGTTTGAGACGGCGGGGCCCAGCGGAGCGGTGCTGGAGACGGTGGGGCCCAGTTCAGCGGTGCTTGAGACGGCGGGGCCCAGTTCAGCGGTGCTTGAGACGGCGGGGCCCAGTTCAGCGGTGCTGGAGACGGCGGGGCCCTGTTCAGCGGTGCTTGAGACGGCGGGGCCCAGCGGAGCGGTGCTGGAGACGGCGGGGCCCAGTTCAGCGGTGCTTGAGACGGCAGGGCCCAGTTCAGCGGTGCTTGAGACGGCGGGGCCCAGTTCAGCGGTGCTGGAGACGGCGGGGCCCAGTTCAGCGGTGCTTGAGACGGCGGGGCCCAGCGGAGCGGTGCTGGAGACGGCGGGGCCCAGTTCAGCGGTTCTTGAGACGGCGGGGCCCAGTTCAGCGGTGCTTGAGACGGCGGGGCCCAGTTCAGCGGTGCTGGAGACGGCGGGGCCCAGTTCAGCGGTGCTTGAGACGGCGGGGCCCAGCCGAGCGGTGCTGGAGACGGCGGGGCCCAGTTCAGCGGTGCTTGAGACGGCGGGGCCCAGTTCAGCGGTGCTTGAGACGGCGGGGCCCAGTTCAGCGGTGCTGGAGACGGCGGGGCCCAGTTCAGCGGTGCTTGAGACGGCGGGGCCCAGCGGAGCGGTGCTGGAGACGGCGGGGCCCAGTTCAGCGGTTCTTGAGACGGCGGGGCCCAGTTCAGCGGTGCTTGAGACGGCGGGGCCCAGCGGAGCGGTGCTGGAGACGGCGGGGCCCAGTTCAGTGGTGCTGGAGACGGCGGGGCCCAGTTCAGTGGTGCTTGAGACGGCGGGGCCCAGCGGAGCGGTGCTGGAGACGGTGGGCCCAGTTCAGCGGTTCTTGAGACGGCGGGGCCCAGTTCAGCGGTGCTTGAGACTGCGGGGCCCAGTTCAGCGGTGCTTGAGACGGCGGGGCCCAGTTCAGCGGTGCTTGAGACGGCGGCCGGTCTATGGCCAACTGCTCATTGCCTGGTGGTGCCCTCCTGGGCAGCGGGGATGGTGCTCCTTCAATGACCACCTGGGCTGTGGGTGGTGGGGCCCTCCTGGCCAGCTGGGCTGGGTCCTCCCTGGGCAGCGGCTATGGGGGTGGTGGGCTCCTCCTGGGCAGCAGGCCTGCAGCCTGACCTCTCCGACTTGCTGCCCTTGCCCTCCTTAGTCGGGAGTCTGTGGCCCTTTCCTCCCTTTGGAGCTGTGGCTGGTGACTGTCTCTGGGTGGTGTCCGGGGGGGATGTAGAAGCCGGGCTCCTGCGGCGCCCCTTCCGCCTTCTGCTCCTCCTCCCAGGGGGTGGGCTGGCTGTCCCCTTGCTGCTGGGCGAAGATCCAGACATGCGGGCTGGTGGGCTCCAATACCCCTGCACCCTTGTCAAGGGGGCTGCAGGGCTGGTGGTGGCTGAGGTGCTCTTCTTACCCCGACGAGAAGGAGGGGGGGGCTCAGGGTCAGGAAAGAAGTTAGCAGTGGCGAGGAAGAGTTTCTTGGGACAATGGAGAGTGGTAGGTACAGTGGGAATGGGAGTGGAGGGAGAGGATGTGGTTGTAGGTGAGTCACGTTTGCTGTCTTTGGGTGCAGGTGCAGGAGGGATAGGCTGTCGTGAGGTGGAGGGCTGTTGGGTGGGTGGGTGGCTGCGTTTGTGTGGTGTGGAAGAGGGGGTGACAGACACAGTGGGAGAGGACACAGGGGACGTGTAAATGGCAGTGGGGGTGGTGACTGCACGTGTGCGGACTGGACTGGAGGGTGTGCTGGTGATGGAAACACTGGCTGATGGTGAGGTGAATGGAGGTGAGTGTAGACGTCACAGGGAGGGAGGAGGGAGACGAGGAGGTGGGGGTCACAGAGGTGGTAGTGACTGTTGGCATGTCTGCATCGGAATGTTGCGTGTGTGAATGTCTGCGTGATCTGTGGTGCTTATGTTTGGATGAGCTTCTCTTGGGTGTTGAGGTGTGTGCAGGCTGGTCTGATGGTGTGGGTGGGACAGGCAGAGGAACAGGAGACTGGGAGGAGGGAGTTAGTAGAGGGAGGCAGGAGACAGGGACAATGGCTGCCGTCAGTGCTGAGGCCAGAGCCTGGAACGATCGCTGATGGGCAGCCTGACCCGAATGAATGCCCTCCAGGTACGCATTGCTGCGATGAACCTCCCTCTCCACCCCCTGGATGGCATTCAAAAGGGTAGTCTGCCCAACAATGAGCGTTCGGAGGAGGTCAACGACCTCCTCACTGAGGGCAGCGGGGGTAACAGGGGCAGGGCCTGAGGTGCCTGGGGCGAAGGAGATGCCCGGCTTCCTGGCAGAGCGGGCACGGGGCGAACGCTGAGGGGCTGCTGGGAGGGCGGAGATGGTGCGCTGGGTGGGGGCTGTACCTGTAATGGCGGGGGGCACGGATGGTGCCACCCCCGCAAGGGAGCTCCCTTCCGAGGACGTGTCCGTGTCGCTGCAGGGTCCAGTCGTCCCCGTTGTGGAGCTCCCCTCGCCCTCCGTCTCACTGGTCCAGTCAGACTCTGTGGCATGGCCCTCCTGGGCCATGTGAGATGCAGCTCCCTCCTGCCCCGATGCCACTTCTCCTCCGCCTGATGATGCTGATGCACACAAGCACAGAAAGACAACCAAAAAAGGGGGGGGAGAGAGAAATAAAGGGATATTGAGTACATAGATCTCCGGTACAGTTAGCGGACATGACAGACACAGATGCCCCCTGCACTAAGTTGCGCACTTGGGGTCCGCTACGCATTCCGTGGAACATGCCCTACACGCCTAGAGTTGACAACTGCACCCATGGATGACACGGCCCAGGGATGGCTGTACTGACAAACTACTGAGGGTGGTGGCTGGGGACACAGGGGCTTACGGGGGTGCCCAGCCTACAGATATCGCCCTGGCCTAGGGGGACCCACAGCCCTCCTCCCCCACCCAGACACCTCCACTGCGCGACAACAGAGTAGATAATGCTTGTACTCACCCCCTTGTGTCTGCTGTGCTGCCCTCACGCGCCCATCCAAATCAGGGTAGGCCACCGCCAGGATCCGGAACATCAGGGGGGTCAGTTGACGGCAGGCACCCTGCCTACGTTGGGAGGCCATCCCCAGCAGAGACTCGGCGGTCTTCTTGGTCCCGCGGCGGATGTCCTCCCACCTCTTGCGGCAGTGGGTGCCCCGTCGATGGTGGACCCCCAGGGTCCGGACTTCCTTGGCGATGGCACGCCAAATCCCGATCTTCTCATGGGCGCGGACCTATGTGACACGTACAGGGAGGGAGAAATACCACGTTCAAGTTTGTCTGCATTTTTGTTGCCAGTGGCCCAACGCCCCCCATCCCCGCCAGGCCCCCCGCCATGCCCCCCGCCAGCCCCAACATGCCCCCCCATCCCCGCCATGCCCCCCGCCAGCCCCAACATGCCCCCCCATCCCCGCCAGGCCCCCCGCCAGACCCAACATGCCCCCCCATCCCCGCCAGGCCCCCCGCCAGCCCCAACATGCCCCCCCATCCCCGCCAGGCCCCCCGCCAGGCCCCCAAGCCAGGCCCAACGCCCCCCATCCCCGCCAGGCCCCCCGCCATGCCCCCCACCAGGCCCAACATGCCCCCCCATCCCCGCCAGGCCCCCCGCCAGCCCCAACATGCCCCCCCATCCCCGCCAGGCCCCCCGCCAGGCCCCCAAGCCAGCCAGTGGCCCCAAATCCAGATTGAATTAAACTCACTTGTTGGTCTGGAGGACCGTAGAGTAGCGCATACTGGGGGAGGACCCCATCCACAAGTTTCTCCAACTCCTCTCCAGTGAAGGCAGGGGCCCTTTCCCCAGGCGCAGCAGCCATTGTCCCTTCCAGACCGAGGTCACAGCAACACTTGCAGTATAGGTCCTCTCCTGTGAAAGTTCAAGTCGCAAGTGGATAAGTAGATAGAAAATGGCGGTCACGTCTGCGGTGGTGCGTACCGCGGCGGTGCGTACCGCCACCGCCGGCGCCCTTCGCCATTGGCTCCTGAAACCCATAGGCTTCAATGTTAACCAATGCGGCTTCGCGCCGCGGTCTTCGCCCGCCGCCCGCCGCGGTGTGCCACGCCAGCGCATTGACCTCACATCCCATTGTCACACTTCACAGGTCAGGCAGCCGCCATTTCGAGGGTCCACATGGCTCAATTTCAACTGCGTCACACAGGCCTAGGCCTTGCATAGCCACTCAGACACGCCATTCACTGCATAGAGAATCGTTTACTGTGCTAGCTGTGAGTACGTACCTGTGGGTTGCTTGACTGTGTGCTCCATGTTGTCCTTCCTAGGCACCGTCCGCTGGGTTTGGCGAGGAGACGGATGAATCCTCCCGTGTACCGACCGCTGGTGGACCTGTCGACAATGGAAGAACGCCACATTATCCTGACCTACCGTCTTAACCGTGCCACTATACATGAACTGTGTGCCCAGCTGGAGCCCGACCTGATGTCCCCCATCCGCCAACCCACAGGGATTCCCCCTCTGGTGCAGGTCCTGTCAGTACTCCATTTCTTGGCAAGTGGGTCATTTCAGACAACAGTGGGAATTGCTTCTGGGATGTCTCAGCCCATGTTTTCGAAGGTGTTATCCAGAGTGTTGTCTGCCCTGATGAAATACGTGAGGAGCTACATCATTTTCCCTGAGGTGGGCGAATTGGCTGCAGTGAAGGTTGATTTCTACACCCTTGGACATATTCCCAACGTCATTGGTGCCATTGATGGGACCCATGTGGCTTTGGTTCCCCCAAGAGACAGGGAGCAGGTGTACAGGAACAGAAAAAGTTACCATTCAATGAACATCCAGGTGGTGTGTTTGGCTGACCAGTACATCTCGCATGTAAATGCCAAATTCCCAGGGTCAGTGCATGACGCCTACATCCTGAGGAATAGCAGCATCCCTTACGTGATGGAACAGCTAGAGAGACACCGTGTATGGCTATTGGGGGACTCTGGGTACCCCAACCTGTCGTGGCTACTGACCCCAGTAAGGAATCCCCGGACCAGGGCAGAGGAACGGTACAATGAGGCCCATGGGCGTACTAGGAGGGTGATCGAACGCACCTTTGGCCTCCTAAAGGCCAGGTTTCGGTGCCTGCATATGACAGGTGGATCCCTAATGTACTCACCTAAGAAGGTGTGTCACATCATCGTGGCCTGCTGCATGCTTCACAACCTGGCTTTGCGCCGCCAGGTGCCTTTCCTGCAGGAGGATGGTCGAGACGGTGGTGTTGTGGCAGCGGTGGAACCTGAGGAGAGTGACGAGGAGGAAGACGACGGGGCTGAAACAGACAACAGGGACAGAATCATTGAACAGTACTTCCAATAGGACACAGGTAACAATTCAAAGATAATTTAGTAAATGTGAACTACTCTCCTGCATCTCTGCTGCCTGTCTATTTGCCCCAGTGTATGATGACTGAGTTGTGGCTTTTCCCTCCCTATTTCAGATCTGGGGTCCCCACTACGAGTCCTGTGCTTCGTTTCCCCATGGACTACAGCTTTGTGGCAGCTGTTTGTTGACTTCACTATGTACAAGGACATATTTGCACTGTCATGTCAATTACAATATTTTGAAATCACAGCCAGACTCCAGATAGTTTTGTGCAAAATAGGTGTTTATTTAAGTGCTCAAAATGGGATGGGTGGTTTCAAGTGGGTGGGGGCTATGGTGAAGGAATGTCCATGGCAGAGTCCAGAGTAACAGTCACACAGGTGCATTGTCCAGAGGCCTGTGGAGAGATGGAGCATGGGCAGTTCAAGGATGGACAGGGTGACAATGTGGGACAGTGGGATGACATCAGGTGGTATCCTTTGCTGGCGGGGGTCTTGACATCCTACTCTGTCTTCTTGCGAGATCTCAGGGCCCTCTTGCGGGGTGGTTCTTCTCCTGCAGGAGGTGGGGGTCTGGTGGGCTGCTGCTGTGCGGGGGCCTCCTGTCCACTAGCGCCGGCGGAGGTGGTTGGCTGTTCTTGGTCCAGGCTAGTGGCAGGGGCCCTTGGGTGTTGTTGAGTGTCCGTCCTGGTGTTGATGAGGTCCTGCAGCAGCCCTACCATGGTAACCAGGGTGGAGGTGAGGGCTCTGATGTCCTCCCTGTACCCCCGATAGTGTTCCTCCTGCAGTACCTGGATCTCCTGGAACCGGGCCAGTACCGTCGCCATCGTCTCCTGGGAGCAGTTGTATGCTCCCATGATGGTGGTGAGGGCCTCGTGGAGAGTGGGTTCCCTGGGCCCGTCCCCCCCCTGTCGCACAGCTGCCCTCCGAGTTGCCCTGTTTCCCTGGGCCTCTGCCCCCTGGCCGGTGTGCCCACTACCACTGCCCCCAGGTCCCTGTTGTTGTTGGGGTGGTGGGTTATCCTGGGTGCCCTGTAGTGGTAGACACACCGCAGATTGACGCGCCCTGGAGACAGAGGCATGGGCCCGCTGGGTGGGAGCTGTGCTGGTGTTCCCAGAGGGGTTTGGGTCTGTAGTGGCCTGGGCCTGTGTGAGGGGAACCGACTGTCCAGAGGTCCCCGATGGTCCGGGCTGGTCATCGGTGTCCAGGTCGACAGAGCTGCTGTCATCGCTGACGGCCTCTTGGGTGGGGGGTGTGGAGAATTCTGGGCCCTCCGCGGCGGTGTGTTGACGGTCAGGCCCTGCAGGGGTATAGAGGTATGGTTATAGTTTCAATGTGTGGCATATGGGTGTATCTGTGGGTTCCCGTGTCCCCAAGTGCTGGCATTCGTGTGTGGGGGCTTTGGTGAGGGTGGCTTGTGGGGGGGATGTGTATATGGATTGGGCATGCTTTGGTGATGGGTGTCCATGCTTAGTGGACGCATGCAGGCCTAGGTTTTTGGATGTGTGGGTTGTGATGGTGAGACATTGGCAGGGAATAGGTGTGCTGGGGGTGGGGGTGAGGATGGTGGTGGGGGTGAGGATGGTGGTGGGGGTGAGGGTGGGGGTGAGGATGGGGGTGGGGGTGAGGGTGGGGTTCGAGGATGGGGTTGAGGGTTGGGGTATGATTTGGCATGCAGGTGGGGGGGAAGCAGTAGTGAAGCTTCAACTTACCAGTATCCATTCCTCCGCCGACTCCTGCGAGGCCGTCAGGATGCAGGATGTTCAAGACTTCCTCCTCCCATGTTGTAAATTGTGGGGGTTGAGGTGGGGGTCCTCCGCCAGTCTTCTGCACGGCGATGTTGTGCCTGGATACCATGGAACGCACCTTCCCCCGTAGGTCGTTCCATCGCTTCCTGATGTCTTCCCGATTTCTGGGGTGCTGTCCCACAGCGTTGACCCTGTCGACAATCCTCTGCCATAGCTCCGTCCTCCGGGCAATGCTGGTGTATTGGACCTGTGTGCCGAAGAGCTCTACCCGAACGATTTCCTCCACCATGACCCTGAGTTCTTCGTCTGAGAAGCGGGGGTGTCTTTGGGGTGCCATGGGGTGGTGTGTATGATGTGTGGGGTGGAGTATGTGTAGTTAAGTATGTTGAGTGTGGTGGTGTGTGTTGTTTTGTGTGTGGATAGTGTGTGGGTGATGGTGTTGAGTGGCTGTGGCTGCTAGTTTGTGGATGGTGGTGTCTCGCTCTGGCCTTATTTCAGAATTTTTGGTCGTAGGGGTTTGTGGGTGATGTGGGTGTGTGTTTTATATTGTATTGTGTGTGTGGGAGTGGTGTGTGTATGTGTATCAGGTGTGTGGTATTCAAATCGGCCAATGTGGCTGAGTTTTGTTCGTTTGTGTGTATTCTGACCGCGGCGGTGTGTCCCGCCAATGGAATACCGCGTTTGAAAGACCGCCGCGTGGATTCGTGGGTCGTAATGGCATGGGCGTATTTCTGTTGGCGTGACGGTGGAGGTTTTGTCACCTCCACTTTTCCGCCGACCGCTGGTCTGGCGGTCTGTTGTGGCTGTCGGATTTTCGGAGGTTTGCCTTCTGCGGGTCAGAATGACCGTGGCGGGTTTCCGCGACCGCGGTGGGATTATGGAGGATTTCTGACCGGCGGTAGGCACCTTTTACCGCCGAGGTCAGAATGACCACCATAGTCACTTACATTGAAGTTCACTAATTGTCAGAAACCTCTAATGGTCGCCCATCCCGGGCCGGGAAAACTTCTCTTTAAAAGACTCGCACCGAGTCGGGAAGTTGTCTTTTCGGGATAGCACATCAGGGTAGGTTCCCCTGCAGACTGCCGTCATCCACAAATAGTGACCGCTTTCGGCATGCAACTTCCCAAATGGCCCCTCATGTACCAAGGGATGGTCTCAGGGCCAAATAGACTTCATCTCTGCCAAAGACCTCCTTGTGCTGTGAAAATCGATGCACACCCTGCTGGAATCGATACACAGCCTGCCCTGCAGCAAGCAAATCACCACATGATGAACTGAAATGACGCAGCCTGGCTCCCCGAGTAGAGATCGATGCAGCTCCAGCATTGCGACCGGAACTTCCCCACACAGCCCACTGGATTGATGCATGGCCTACCTGGAACAAGGCAGCTCGACTTCCTGCGAGAAGAATTGACACAGCGCCTGCCATGTGCCATACATTTCTCCACATCATCCACCAGATCGACGCAGCTCTGGTGACTTCGTCCTGCGCATCCACGATTTCTCTGCATCGTCTCCGGGGCCTCCAAAGAACCTACAACCCGAAGAGGATCCAAGCCTGCGCACCGGAAATCGATGCAAAGCCCTTGCTGCATGGAAAAACATTGACGCATCGTCTATGTGCCCCTGGAGAAACCGACGCACACTTCCCCGTTTTCCACGCACCTCCTCTGCGGTCCTATAAGGATAATTTAGACCAGGGGTCCTCAAACTTTTTAAACATGGGCCAGTTCACTGTCTCTCAGTCACTGTTGGGGGCCGGACTATAGTTTGAAAAAAATATGAACAAATTCCTATGCACACTGCAAATATTTTATTTGTAGTGCACAAAAAGCAGGAGAAACAATGCAATGAAGAACGATTTTAATCAGTATGAACTTATTTCAATGGGAAGTATGGGCCTGCTTTTGGCTAATGAGATGGTCAATATCTGGTTCCATATTTGTCACTGCTAGTCATAGCAAGTGATGCAGTGTTCATCAGTTAGGGGCTGATTCTAATTCTGGCGGGCGGCGGAGGCCGCCCGCCAGAATTCCGCCCCCATAATACCGCTCCGCGGTCAGAAGACCGCGGAGGGTATTATGAGTTTTTCCCTGGGCTGGCGGGCGGTCTCCAAAAGACCGCCCGCCAGCCCAGGGAAAAACTCCCTTCCCACGAGGATGCCGGCTCGTAATCGAGCCGGCGGAGTGGGAAGGTGCGACGGGTGCAGTAGCACCCGTCGCGTATTTCAGTGTCTGCAAGGCAGACACTGAAATACCTTTCGGGGCCCTCTTACGGGGGCCCCTGCCGTGCCCATGCCATTGGCATGGGCACGGCAGGGGCCCCCAGGGGCCCCGCGACCCCCCCTACCGCCATCCTGTTCATGGCGGCTTTCCCGCCATGAACAGGATGGCGGTAGGGGGGGTCAGAATCCTCATGGCTGCGGAGCGCGCTCCGCAGCCATGGAGGATTCAAACGAGCAGCGGAAAGTCGGCGGGAGACCGCTGACTTTCCGCTTCTGACCGCGGCTGAACCGCCGCGGTCAGAATGCTCGTTGGAGCACCGCCAGCCTGTTGGCGGTGCTCCCGTGGTCGGTGGCCCTGGCGGCCACCGGCCGCCAGGGTCAGAATGACCCCCTTAGTCTGGATCTGGTTGGAGATTTCAGATGTTTCATTTGGGAAACAGTCTGTTCCCAGATATAGGTGCTGCCAAAGATGGTTGCAATTTTGAGTGCATGGTTCCTGAGATTAAGATATTTCTCAGAGGGGAGAGATGCATAGAAATTAGTAAGGCCGCTTGATTTGAATGTTTCTTTCAGAGAGTCACAATTCTGTAGTTCCAGTAGGTAAATAGGATCAACAACTTCAATGTAAAAAAAAATGGGTTCCGGAAAAGCTTCATGTCCTGTTCATGGAGATGAAGCTCTTTAAATCTAATTTGAAACTCCTTTTGCAACATTTCTAGCAAATCCACACATGTTTTGTTTGGGAATGCAACTGCTGGTTTTTCCGCCAACAGGTTTTGAGTGACGGGGAGATTGCAGAAGTTTACCTCCTTCACTTGTTTAATGAGGAGGTCTAATTGTACTCTAAATGCTTTCACATGTGAATGCATATCACAGATGAGCTTCCCCTTTCCTTGAAGTTGAATATTGAAACTGTTGAGTAGCTCTGTTATATCTGTCAGAAAGGCAAGGTGCCATTTCCATTCTGAATCTTTGAGCTTTGGTACTTCTTTGTTTTTTGAAAGCATAAAATCAGAAACCTGTGGAAGTAAGTCATAAACACATTTTAAAACTCTCCCTCGACTCAGCCAATGGACCTCTGTGTGGTACAGAATATTTCCATAGGCAACATTTAGCTCAGACAGAAATTCCTGAAGCTGTCTGTGGTTTAGTGCATGAGCTCTAATGAAGTTAACACAAGATACCACAATTTTCATGACAGAGTCCAACTTCAGTGATTTACAACACAGTGCTTGTTGGTGGATGAGGCAGTGTATGGCTATTGGATGTGAATGGTTGTGTTTGTCCATTTCTTTCTTGATGTGTGCAACCACTCCTTTCATAGACCCCACCATGCTAGGAGAACCATCAGTTGTCACACTGGCTAGTTTAGCCCAGTCCAGCTCCAAATCATTCCCAGTTTGGCAAACTTTTTCATAGATATCCTCTCCTGTTGTTGTTCCGTTGACGCTTTTCAGTGCAGAAAGCTCCTCTGTGACATCGAAATAATCATTTGTCCCACAAATGAAAATTAGAAGTTGTGCAGAACCACGAACATCATTGCTTTCATCGAGTGCCAATGAAAAATAGCAATGTTTTTTTAGGAGTTTTGCAAATGCAGATGCAAATTTTCCCCCATTTCTTCAATCCTTCGTGTAATTGTAGGTCCTGAAAGACTCACTGTACTAAATAAATCAGCCTTCTCTGGACACATCTCTTTGGCAACAGAAAGAAGGCATTCTTTAACAAATTCTCCCTCTGCGAATGGTCTCCCAGTGTGCGCTATGAGCTTGGCAACTTGAAAACTTGCTTGCAATGACGATATATTTAGCTGCTTTTGCTTCACAAAAGTATGTTGCTGAGTTGTCAATCCATTTTTCAGTTTTAATATTTTATCTTTTCTCACTTGTCCGACCAAACAATCATATCGATCTTTATGTTGAGTTTCATAGTGTCAACACAGATTGTAATCCTTGAACACAGACACTAAGGGGGTCATTACAACATTGGCGGGCAAGTTGTAACCGCCGTGCGGCCGCAGTCCCTCGGTGCCCATTATGACATCCCCGCTGGGCCGGCGGGTGGAAACAGAGTTTCTGCCCGCCAGCCCAGCTGGGATGTGGGGCGCAACATGGGAGCCGGCTCCAAATGGAGCCAGCGGTGTTGCGGCCGTGCTATGTAGACTTTGAAAAGCTGCACAGGGCCCTGTCAGGGGGCCCTGCACTGCCCATGCCAGTGGCATGGGCAGTGCAGGGGCCCCCAGGGGCCCCACGACTCCCCGTACCGCCAGCTGCCAGGAAAAGACTGGCAGAAGGGGGACTCGTAATCCCCTAGGCAGCGCTGCAAGCAGCGCTGCCCTGGCAGATTATCACTGCCGGGGCAAATGTGGCGGGAAACCGCCGGCCCCGGCGGTGCGACCACGGTGCGACCGCGGTGCTACCGCCGCGGTCGTAATCCCCTCTGAAGCACTGCCAGCCTGTTGGCGGTGCTTCAGCCAAAACAGCCCTGGCGGTCTTGGACCGCCAGGGTTGTAATGAGGGCCTAAATTCTGTGTGAAAAAGTAATCGTAAGTCCACTGTTCCCTGCACTCAGAGTCAATTTTTCTTTTTGTTGACATAATGATTTCCTAGGGATTCAAAATTGCTATTAGTAAAATACCAAAAAACACACAGCCACAAAAACAATATACTAGCAATAATGACTGAACAAAAATAAAAAATGTCAGCGCTCAGCAGTAACGCAAATGGTCAGCGCTCAGCAGTAATGCGCAAGCTCACTCACTAGCAAGCACACACACAAGCTCACTCACTAGCAGACACACACACACAAGCGCATTCACTAGCAGGCACACACACACACACACACAAGCTCATTCACTAGCAGACACACACATACACACACACAAGCTCTCTTACTAACAGGCACTTCTCACAATAATTTGTAATGAATGGCCCCACACACACCCCTGTATGCCATGATTCATCACTGTCCTAGCTTGCTTGCCAAAGAAGCCTCTAATAGTGGACAAGCTTCCTATCTTCACAGGAAGCACTTATGGATGGAGGGTGGGCAGTGGGATCAAATTAATGCAAAATACATCAAACATACAGTAAACATCAAAATTTGTGTTATGCCCAATTATTGGGAACACACTTGTGGCAATTGATTTTGCTGGATGCAATTAATATTGACAAACAGACATACACATACTGACATACAGTACATACATACACATACCCATACATACTGACATACATACACACAGACATACATACTGACATACATACATACACACAGACAGACATATACATACTGACATACAAACACATACATACAGACATACATACAGATACAGACATACATACTGGCATACATACATATACATACATACTAACATACATGCATATGTACACAGTTAATTTTTCTTACAGCATTTGAGGCAAGCAATTGATTTTGACCTGCAGAGTGCAACAATCATATGATAAACTCCTTTTCTTGAAAAACAGTGAGGGAGAAGGTCAAACACTGTTTGCTCCAGCTTAGCATTGGAGAACCGAAAAAGAAACAATGCTGTGGAAGTTCTCGCCAAGGGGTACAGGTGAAGAGGAAAGGAGCTGCAGAAGGAATTGTTGGGTTGTGACTCTTTTTAATAAAATGTTAGCTTTAAGAATGTTTTGGCATCATTTTCGCTAGGCTTTTCTACAGTGACAACTTTTTGGTCTGCACCGCACAGGCACAGCACAGGCACAACTACATGATTGAATCCAAAAGTGTGCCTGAGGTCAATCTCCCCTGTTCGCAGTCTTTCTCTATGAGGAATCCAAAGGGTGTCACAGGACACAGGATGATGGCTAAGCTTGTGCAAAGTCCAGTGCTCACTATATGAGGTGTGGGCACAAGCGCAGAGGACCAGCAACGGGTGGGCCACACCGCAGTGCCATGCTTCACCAGCTGAGTGATGCCATTCCTATGCTCTGTCACCGTACAAACACATACATACAGACATTCATACAGATACAGACATATATACTGGCATACATACATATACGTGCATACTAACATACATGCATATGCACACAGCTAATTTGTCTTACCTTTTTTTTTTGCAGGACGGTGGCTGTGGCTCATGGAGGTCGGCGTGGCTCTCCTGTCCTCGTTGCTTGCCTCTTCCCTCCCACGCGGAGGGAGCAGGGAGGAAGTGACCGGCCGTCACTTCCTCCCATTACCTTCCTTGGGCCTGCATTTTTTTAATGGGCCCGGTTGCGCTATGCAGCAGCGCTGACCGGGCCCTTAGACAAGCTAAGGCTGTCTCTTCCCTCCTGACCCCTCCAGCTTCGGAGGGAGCGGGGAAGAAGTGACCGGGCGCCACTTCCTCCCAATCCGTTGGGCCTGTATTTTTTTATGGGCCCGGTCATGCTATGCATCAGCGCTGACCGGGCCCCTCTGGCGCGGAGGGAGCTGGGAGGAGGTGACCAGCCGTCACTTTCTCCCATTACCTTGCTTGGCTGCAATTTTTTAAAGCGCCCAGGTCCCTCCCACACACAGGGAGGTGGAAGTGACCGGCCGTCACTTCCTCCCATTACCTTGTGGCTGCAATTTTTAAAGGGGCCTGGTCGTGCTGACAAGGCCCCTGGGGTTCAGGACCCTGGCGGGCCGTAGTTTGAGGACCCCTGATTTAGACGCAAACCAGGTACTTTGTGTTTGCTGAGACACTTATTGCTGTTGAAGAACTAAAGACTTTATTAATTATTTCAAAATTGAAATTTCAACTTGTATTTATGATCATTTTTACCTCAATCTACTCAGATAAATATTCTATATTTTTCTAAACCTGTGTGGTTGATTTTTGTGGTATTTATTCTGTGTTATTGCATGATTTATTGGACAAATACTTCACACATTGCCTTCTGAGTTAAGCCTGACTGCTCAGTGCCAAGCTACCAGAGGGTGGGCACAGGATAATTTGGATTATGTGTGACTTACCCTGACTAGAGTGAGGGTCCTTGCTTGGACAGGGGTAACACGATACTAATGCAAGGAGGGATATGTTACAGGCGCAGTGTCCTACTAAGGATTCAACACACACAAACACATTTCTATAAGTGTCTGGTCACACCAAACATTTCTTTGCACTGTATAGCACATAGGTTGTTGAAATGTCTCAACTGTCGTAGCCAAGAATGTCTGACTCATATTGAGTCAAGGTATACATACCAAGGTACAGCCCTCCTGACCACAGAAAGAAGGACCTTGTCAGATACTGTCCTGTAGAATAGGCAAACAGAAAGGTGGATGGTGTCACCAGCTTTAGCCTTATCATATACCACACCAGAGAAATCCACCATCACATAAACCTAGGTATAGACAGAGGGCAGTGCAACAGTCCCGGATCACAGACATATCATTATCCAATGAAAATGTCTCTGGCCGTATGACACACACATTTGTCAGTGTTGTGACACAGGCACAGTGGTCTGCAATGAAGAAACACATCTACATCTACATTCAGGTCACACAAGAAGAGTGTTTAGCCAATGTGAATTGTGAATGCCTTGCTCGCACTTGATTACAAAATATTTCATGCTGACATGATGACACATGATGGCCCGCACCTCTTTAACCTCTTCATGGCAGATCTCTCTGCAAAACTAGACGCAACCAAATCACATTCTCCAAGGATGGGAAGTCTGGCTATAACACATCTGTCATATGCTGATGACAGTGTTCTGTTAAGCCACACAAAAATAGGGTTGCAACGACTGGTCACTGCCTTGGGCGAATTTGCAAAGACAAACAAACTAGAGGTTAACACTTCAAAGACAAAAACAATGTCAATAGGCAGCTCTTTGAATCCTGCAAACAAAATAAAATTAAACGGTTTCACTCTCGATACGATCTGCAGCTACAAATATCTTGGATTTACAGTAGACAATAAGAGCAATTTTGTGCCACAAAACCAGTATATTCTACAGAAGTCCAAAGCCTTGATGTTCGCTTTCTGCACTCTTGCTAAAAGATTAAAGGGCCCAGCATATAAACCACTAATGTCGGTTATGTCGGCCAAATTCCTTCCAGCAATCACATACAAAAGCGCAGCCCAATACGGGAAAGATGCTATCCTCCTGGAAAGGCAGCAAATAAAAATCTATAAGCAAGTCTTCAATCTACCTCGCTCTGCGTCCCCTGCACAGATAAGGCTGGAATTTGGTCTAACACAACAGCACCTCGGCAGAAAATCCCACACAATAAAGATCTGGTACAAAATAAGTAAAAATACTGTCAGCCCGCTAGTAGCGGCACTATGGAGGTCAGTAAACGGCAGTCCTAATTCAGTATACAATAGTTACCTGAACAACTCCTTGCAAGAGACGAAAACAAAGTACCTATGGAATTCCAACATGTCGTATTCCCTTTTGTGTTGAGCGATAAAAAAGGAAATAAGTATCCAATCTTTTTTAGATGATAAAGCTAAACTTGCGCAACGCTCACACGCCTGGCTGGTAATGCACACTTATACCACCACGGCCCCGTCACAATACTTGGCCGAAACCTTCGCACTTCACATCAAGCATCGCTTCTTGACTCTGCGTTTGGGAGCATTTCCTGCTAGAGCGGATCAACCATCGTGTAAGAATAGAGGAGAGACTTCCTGCAGGCTATGCAAAGGCCCGAAAGAAGATATGGTTCACCTCATTTGCATTTGTCCAGCCTTAAAAGAAGCCCGCAGACAACTATTAAAACCGCTTTTTATGAGAAATGGGACTCGTTCCTGTCGGTCAGCGGTGATGTCAATGTTTGATCCAAATGATGCACAATCAATATGCAAATTTATCAAATTCTGGACTGCACACACCAAAGACATAAACCTGTCATCCGGGACGCATACTTAATCACGCACTTTTTTTGCATCTTAGAATTAAGAAACTGATTTTAGATCCTCGCATGGCTTCACGGCCAAGGAATTTACGGAATTTTATAGAATTTTAAAGATGTCTTATTTTTTTTAAACATGTTGTATTATGAGATGATTGTTATGGTTTTTATTAACTAAACAATAAAGATGATTCACTACTTAAAACACATATGATGCAATCGGCCCAACCAAGCACACAAAACAAGTTCAGTGTTCACTTCTAACCTTCCACCCTATCACTGTTCAAGCTGCTTTGGCACAGGTCTCATACATCCTAAATCTGTGACATACATTAACTGGAATAATCCATGTCTACTTAATTTGACAGAGCAGCATCAGACACCTGCCAGTGTCACAACTCTGAACTGCCAACAGGTGGATGTCATGGTGAAGGTACTGTAGAAAGACAAAACAAGCAGTATAGGCTTGAAAACATGCATTTTACACAAATCACATAGCAAGCATCCGGAAAGGAAATTCCAATGCAATGAAAGTGACACAAACAAAGCAGCATCATCAAAGTGGGGTTATGTTAAAGGCTAACTCTTCAGGTACCCTTTGACTAAATATTGTAGAGTATCACTCCCTAGTTGCTGCCAAAAAACTCAACTCCACACATTCTCACAACTGAAGTTCTTCGTACAGTCACAGCCTTCACATCACATGACATACTTGCACTCATGAAAAGTAGCTGTTGATGAGATCTTCCCACAAGTGTTCTTCTTCCTCTTCACCACTGTCATCCTCACTTGGCATTTCAGGAGTCTCACTCGGTGGTACTGTTGCCTCCCCCTTCTCTGGGATTCACAGGATATTCCTCCGCAGGACGATATTGTGGAGCATGCAGCATGCCACGTGATCTGCCACATTTTTTCAGGGGAGCATTGGAGGACTCCACCGGTCCAGACAACACAGCTAAATCTTACTTCAGGAGCCCCAAAGCCTGCTCCACTACCTGACTTGGTCTTCAATGGGCCCCACTAATGCAGACTTCCCCATGACGTTGTTGGATTCCTTAGTGGCGTCAACAACCGAGGTTTGAACATGAGGAATCTCCTTTTAAGGAATGGGACATATGTGCAACAATGAGTCACTCACTTCATAATTGTACCACCAGACATTGCACACACACAAACAGGACAGATGTGACTTACCAACCAGCCACTCCCTCTATGAATACAGTTGTGACATCAGCTGGGGTATGGTGCCGTTCTGCATTATGAAGAAGTCATGGGCTGAACCCAGATATTTAGCACAGACCTGTGAAATGTAGAGATCCGTGAAACAAACAACTTTCACATTGATGAAATGGAAGTTCTTTATGTTGCGGTAAACTTGTTCATTGGCCTTCGATGGAACAAAGCCAACATGTGAGCCATCAATGCCCCCATCACACGTGGGATGCATGCAAAACCATAAAAGTCAGCCTTCACATGGGCTAAATCCTCACATTTGGGAAACTGGATATAGTTGTCCATTTGTTTCAACATTGCTGGGAGGACATCTTTTAACACAAGACTGAAGATAGGTTAGGACATGCCAACTGATAGGGTCAGTGCATGTTGGAAGGACCCTGTGGCTAGGAAGTGCAAAACTGACATGACTTGAACAATGGGTAGTATGCTGGTTGGATAACTATTAGCTGGCATCAGATCTGGCTCCAACTGATGACATAAGACCGCTATTGTTTGCTTATTCAGGCAGGACTGCAGGATAATGTGGCACTCTATCATGCTCTGAAGATCTGGGAGTGGACGGTAGACAGGAGGTTGTCACACCATCTCTCTCCCTGAGTAAATGTGTATGACAAAACATGATTTCTAAAATTAGTCATTGTGTCAAGAGCAACACACATAGCGCATGTTAATGATATCATGTGACAAGGCAATTCTGAATGGATAGACATTGTGACCAGTACACAACACAGCTGCAAAAAAACACAAAGGTCACATGTGACCCCCATGGTTTTCCACATATGTGGCCACAACATGTATATGGACCAAACTCAAAGATGTGCAGCACAATGGCCCCTCTAATTGCAAGTGGATGTCTCTACCACCAAAATGAAATGACTGTCATCGGCGGTGGACTGGCCCACTGATAAATTACATATGTGGCCTGCAACATACTACAATGGTGTTTAAGTAGTAGAACATCCATGACTAGACAGGATAATAAGGTTTGTGAGGTTAAAAACACATTTTTGCAGGTGTGATGCAGTTAATATAACCGAATACAGCATTTCAGGCCGCCAAAATGGCAGCTGCCTGACCTACTATACTGGACATTAGGAACCACCTGCAACCGCCGGCAGAAATTGTCATGGTCATAGGCAGCTACAACGGCGGCGGACACAGTTATAGGCTAACGTTGTTGCCAGTGCTGGTCGCAGTCCAATGGCTGTGTCTGCTGGTTGTGACAACCTCATTTATGGCAGACTTTACTGCCACGTTCGGCATATTCAATCACTTGACTCCTGACACTGCTGCCAGCAAGACCTCCACTACATGAGCTGCTGTGTACCACTTCTGGAAGCAATCATGACATATCCAGCAGGTGATAATGCCTCTGCCTTCTCTCCAGAGGAGCAGGAAAGGCTAGTGACTGAGGTCCTACCCCTGTATGCACAGCTCTATGGTTCACAAGAAGAACAGGCATGTCCCTCCAGTGCACAATTGTCTTCTCCATTCTTTTCTTCCTTACAGGCTGGAATCGGCCCATGTGTGTCAGTCTGACTACTCGTGTGCCTGGTGTATCAGTCAATGAAATATACAATGTGTGGGTATTGGTGACCAGTGTCATATGTTAAATTCAGTCACACTGTGTTATGTGGGGCTATTGGAGTCCCAGATCATTCTTGTGTTGGATGCACATAACTAAGTGACCAACAATTACTACCATCACTGACATCTCTTTCCTCATGATTGTTGTAAATGCCAAACAACATGTATGTTCGTGGAAGCATGAGCTGAGTATGCGAGTTGTATGAACCACTTGAGATAAATGTGAGCAATGTGTATAGTGCCACACAGATTTCAAAACGTACCTACCCTTTCTAAACTGTTGCTTGGGAAGCATTTCATGACTCACTCTGCCCTTCAGGTTGCCACACACCACATGCCCAATTGGTGTTGGCTATATGATATCCCGTCATGCATGGAAGTCATGGTAATGGCGTGTCATGTAGGTTCTGTCAGCTTAGCTTGCAGAGCCCAGGCCTGTCACATGCATCTCCCAGTATGGGACCTAGTCTAGGCTGTGGTAGAGTCACAGCGGCTATGTGACTGTGGCACTGTGCCCACTCCCTGTACCCCAGCAGATCCTGTCATGTGGCCAACATGAGGCTCCGGTCACAAAACCAGCCCTGAATGCCCTGAATGCCTCATTCCTTTGACTAGGTTAGGAATGGGTACAGAGGTAAGACATTAATCTAAGCCATATCTTCACTTAGCATCATTGTCAATGTGCGTCTGTGACTCATATCTTGGTTATATCGCAGACACTGTAGAATACATGCCTTTGTTGCATGCCCTTTCTGTAGGATGGCCACATATGTCCAAAGGAGTGTTCTGTGCTCCAGGTACATGCCACATAATCCCACCCCTGAAGTGGCATGAGTATGCATTTGTTATTCCACATGTCCACACATGGACAGGGAAGACACTTTTTGCAACCACCATGTCAGTCCCTCTGGCAGTTGCCTATAGGGACTGTATTCAGTGTGTTATTCTCACAAAGTGTGAATGTTTTGGTCACTTCATACCTAAGGAGTTTACCCTTCAGAAGCCACATATGTGTGTAGTGTTTCATTACAGCTCACATTACAGTACTGGTTGCTGGAGCATGGGGTACATGATGCCAGTGAGCTTGCTTAGTTATTGTAGTGCCTGGGAAGGATGGTGGGTTAGTCTGCAGATGGAAAACACATGTCTATAGTTATTTCCCTGTCCTTATTGGCTTGCATGTGTCACAATTGGGGAGTACTGAGAAAAGGAAAAGTCTTAGCTTGTTGCTATTGATATGTATGTGACTCAACCATTTGAGATGAAACTTGTGATCATGATCTCTTGATTTGTTTTTGTATCCATGCAGGTCAACGCCAATCAAAAGAAGGCACTAATGAGGTCCATTGTCCGGAAGGCACAGACCCTGGGGGTCCAGAGCCGGCTGAAGGCCCACTGCAGGAGATGATAGGGAGGACCTGAGACACTGGGCAAGGATAATCACTGAAGTCCAGATGGGGAAGTCCTCCCAATGTGGGTGGACTGCCTGTTAGACCATGACCCCCGTAATGGCCTGCATTCTGTCAATGTCCTATTCAGTGCTTGATGGGCATTTGAGGGCAGCACAGCAGCCACAACAGGGTGAGGACACAGCATATTCCTGCCAGTCACATTGCCAAATGAATGTGTTCTGACAGCTCCCCCTGACAATTAGGGATGAGCCATGTGTCACACAGTAGATGAGTGATTGTTTCTGCATATATGTCACATGGTACATACTGATGTTGAATGTCTATTGGCCAAGGGACCTAGGACACAACTGGGTAGAATCCACAAACCACTTGGTTTCCAAAGTTGACATATGGCTGTGTACATTGATCAATCAGCAACTGTTTTTTTGTTGTAGTGTGTGTAATGTCTATGCCACAGACCGCTACTCCTCAATGTTAAATGCCAAAGGTAAGTAAGTGATAAATCACTGTCTCCAGCCATGTGTCTGGGTAAATGAGTATATTGTCATCTTCCACCCAGAGGCTAGTTTACCTCAGCGTATGACAGGTGTTGGTGCCTCAATACAGCCTGTAATGTGAAGATGGGCAACATACATGTGACAGAGACTACATTGTTCTTTGCGTCAACTATAGATTAGTACTTTCCTTTGGTAAGTGGGGAATGTTCAATGACATGATTTATGTACCATAACTGTTGCCAACATTCCTTGTACCTACATGTCAGCATGGGTATCTTTCTCATTAGCAAAACATTTGTAAGCTGATATTTCATGCATGGTCTACCTATGTTGATGGGATGATGTCTGTAGTCCCTCACATATATGTTCTTGGCAACATGTATATTGAATACACCATTTACAATGGGGGCACATTTCATGTTGTGCCACATGCAGGAGTGTGTCACCATTGTTTATTGGCAGACACATACCTTCATGCATCATAGCTTGTCACTTGTCATGAACAACTGCAGTAGCAACGACGGACATTACAGGTAGGCCTAGAGTTTTGAGACATAGGCCCTCATTTGGAACTGGGCGGCCTGGGCCGCCATGCCGGCGGTGGCGGGGAATCCCGCCTTCCAGCATGGTGGCCCATATTGCCACATAAAGAACACAGGCAGCCTGAAGGTGGACGGCATCATTATCCAACAGGGCAGCACTGCTACCCCTCGGATAATGATACCATTTCCCCCAGCCTTTCCCTGGCGGGCCAAGGAAAGGCTGGCAGAAGGGGTGCTCCGGATCCACTTGGCATGGGCAGTGCAGGGACCCCTGTGCAGTGCCCCATTGCGCAGGTCACTGCCCAATTTACGGGCAGTGATCTGCGCGACGGGTGCAGCTGCACCTGCCGCACAGAGGCATTGACAGCGGCTCCATGTTGAGCCGCCGGCATAATCCCAGACAAGCATTCTGCTGGGCCGGCGGGCAGAAACAATGTTTCCACCCGCCGGCCCAGCAGAATGTATATTATATGGCCGGCAGGGTCCCAGGGGGGCTGTTGGTCGATAGAAAGACCGCCAGCATGAACACCGCATAATGACCACCGTGATATGCATTTCCATGCCCTTGATGTGGCAGCATGTAGCAAAGTGCACGGCATATGATGAATGGGTGAGGTTTTTGACCTGACTATTGGCATGCATCATGAAGTGACTTGCAGTTATGTTGAAATCACATGTGTTTGGGTACAAGCATTTATCTGAGTCTGCATGACAATAATGGAAACGATGGTGTAGCTTCCAATTGGTCAACATGTTGAGGCGCTTCAACAAGTTCTTGTAAATCTTTGGGCCTCTCCAACATTCAAGGGACTAATGGTGTCTACTGATGCACCCAGAGTATGTCAATAGTGGTGATTCCCCTGTGGCTTGCTGATTCATTGTGTTGTACATTTTGGAGACATCTCTCCCTGACATATTGCACCTGATGCCTACAGTGTTCATTTTCATGCCACATGTGCGGCCTATCTGAGCAACATTAGTAGTACCTCCATTGCTGATATGTTTCTAGTGTGATTATGAGTATTTCCCTCCACACCCAGCATAACACATACTATGTCAAGCATACCCACAGGCACCACACCAACAGTTAGTGCACACCCACCACAACAAGCATACCTGCTGACACCACCACAACAGACATACAGACATCTACCACTACCAGCATACCTGCAGACACCACTCCAACAGACACACACACATCCACTACTCTATCCCCACCATCTCCACCTCCCAGACTCCCAAGACACATTAACACACTTACTCACTCATGCAACAGACACCAATCAAACACAAGCATACCTCCTAGAAGCACACACCCACAACATCTACACTGACACAGCCAACATCCACTCACTAAACCTCCAATTCCCCAACCCCTTCTTATGACCCTCCCTGTGTTCTGAAGTCTGTTTTTTTTGCTTGAGCTTGCCCTTTTACCTGTTCCCTCCACCCCATCCTAAACTCAAGAGATCCCGACCCACCTCCCAGCCCCTCCCTTCCACCTCCAAGTCCTCCCTGCCCCTCTGCAAGCACCCATTCCCCTTCAGTCAAGTGACAGTGACATGATGTTCCTGTGCCAACACACATGGAATAGCCTATAGCCTTAGGCTTTTCCTACTTTCAGGTTAACAAACCAAAATAGTTGTCTTTTTGGGTATACATTTGTCCTGCAATTCCATGTATGTTGTACCACCGATATGGATTATATATTCATCTGATGTGTGTCAACTTGAGTTTTGTTTTTGCAGACATGGAGTGTGTTAAATTGTGATACTTTTGTTTGCATTGGACTGTGAATGTGTCCATTTACCTGCGGGTACCTTGAAGTTACTTCATGTAGAGGTATGTCCCATACAGTTGGAGTTGTATGTGTTTTGTTGACATGCACTTCCACATTGTGCAGATAGGAATGTCATTTGGGTCTAGTATTGTTTGTCCCAGAGATATCTGAAGGGACATTTCCTGCACAAATGTTGTTTTATGGGTAGTTTCAAGGTGATGTGTGTCCAAGTGCAGCCTCTTCCCCTGGGTGTTCCTGCTGGCCCCGTCCAAATTGGGCAGTGTTGGGAATGGCCTATCTGGAGGGTCACCTCTAAATTTTTTTCCTTTCTCCTCTCCTTTTTGTGACCTCATTTTTGCTGGCTTCAGCACTCTGGATACTTTACCACTGCTAACCAGCACTAAAGTGCATGTGCTCATATCCCAGCTTTCTGCCTACCTCTCTCTACTTTTCTGACACAGTTTTTGCTGGTTTTAGGACTCTGTGCACTTTACCACAGCTAACCAGTGATAAAAGTGCATATGCTCTCTCCTTTAAAACATGGTAATATTGGCTCATGCCTGGTTGGCATGTTTGATTTACTCATAAGTCCCTAGTAAAGTGCCCTATATGTTCCCAGGGCTTGTACATTGAATGCTACTAGTGGGCGTGAAGCACTGGTTTTCCTACCAACATAAGTAGCTCCTGAACCATGTCTCAGACCTGCCATTGCAAGGCCTGTGTGTGCAGTTTCACTGCCACTTTGACTTGGCATTTAAAAGTACTTGCCAAGCATTAAACCCACTTTTTGCTATATATAAGTCACCCCTAAGATAGGCCCTAGGTAACCCATAGGACAGGGTGCTATGTAGATAAAAGGCAGGACATGTACATGTGTGTTCTATATGTCCGTGTAGTGGAAAACTCCTAAATTCATTTTCCACTACTGTGAAGCCTGCTCTTTTAATGGGCTAGCATTAGGGCTACCCTCATATACTGTTTGAGTGGCAGATTCTGATTAGAAAGGAATAAACAGGCCATGTTTAGTATGGCCAGAACGGTAATAGAATATCCTGCTTATTGGTGAGGTTGGAGTTTATATTACTGTTTTAGAAATGCCACTTTTAGAAAGTGAGCATTTATCTGCACTTAAAATCCCTCTGTGTCTTACAGCCTGTCTCCAATCAATGTCTGGGCTGGGCTGGTTGACATCGTCCTTGTGCATTTCACGCAGACAGCAACAAACACCGGATACAGAGTCACCCCTGAATTCATCTGCATACTGAATGGGTCTTCCGGGGCTGGGACGGTGGACGGCCTGACACGTTTTAAAGGCTAGTGACCTGCGCTCACTCAATGGACTGCCTAACGCCCTACTGGGACCCTGGGAGGCAGACCTGTACTGAAAGGGGATCTTGTGCACTTCAAAACCACTCTTTGAAGTCTCCCCCACTTCAAAAGCATTTTTGGATATATAATCTGGGTCCCTGGCCCCACCAGATCAGTCACTTCTGGACCAGATCCTGCAACCTGTCATGAGGAACAGCCTGGCTGCCCAAAGGACTCACCTGGTCTGCTTTGCTGTGAAGGACTGCCACGTTGCTGCTGCCCTGCTGCCTTGCTGGCCTATGATTTTGCTGAGAAGTCATCTCCAAGGGCTTGGATTGAGCTTGGCTCCTATTTTCTGAAGTCTCAGGGCCAAAAAGACTTCGGGCCTGATTACAACTTTGGAGGAGGTGTTAATCCGTCCCAAAAGTGACAGTAAAGTGACGGATATACCACCAGCCGTATTACGAGTTCCATAGGATATAATGGACTCGTAATACGGCTGGTGGTATATCCGGCACTTTACCGTCACTTTTGGGACGGATTAACACCTCCTCCAAAGTTGTAATCAGGCCCTTCATCTCTTCAAGGAAACTCTTTGTGTAGTGAAACTCACGGTCACAGCCTGCTGACAACGACATGCAGCCTGCCCTGCAACAGCCAAACCAGAATGACGCAGCCTGAATTCCTGAGCGAAGATCGATGCAGCGCATGCGTTGCGACCAGAGATTTGATGCACTGCCCTACCGGATTGATTCACAGCTGAGCCGGAATGAAGTAGCCTGACTGCCTAAGTGAAGAAATCGATGCAGCACCTGCTGTGCGACAGACAATTCAACGCATTGCCTACCGGATCGGTGTAACGCCTGTGACTTCTTCCCGCACAACCAGGACTTTTCCCCGCATTGTCCCTGCGCATCCAAAGATCCCTGCATCGCAGTGAGGAACCAGGACTGTGCGCTGGAAATCGAGGCAAAGCCCCTTGCAGCATGGAAAGAAACAACGGATCGTCTGTACCGCGTCCGAAATTCTGACGCACATCTTATTATTTTCATGCATCTCCCCCTCTGCGGTCTCAGTGTATGGTAATTTTGATGCAAACCAGGTACTTTGTGAAAACAAGAGACAACTGTTAATTTATAAAATTTAAGACTTTTTTAAAACTTGAAAAAGTGATATCTCAACTTGTGCTTATTGAATCTTGATTGTTTTGATCTTATTTTAATCAGATAAATATCATATATATTTCTAAACCTGTGAGGTGTATTTCTGTGGTGTATTCACTGTGTTACTGTATGATTTATTGAACAAAAACTTTACACATTGCCTTTTAAGTTAAGCCTGACTGCTCAGTGCCAAGATACCAGAGGGTGGGTGCAGGATAATTTGGATTGTGTGTGACTTACCCTGGCTAGGAATGTGGTCTCTATTTGGACAAAGGTGAATACCTCTGCCAACTAGCGACCCCATTTCTAACAGGCAGGTATTGTTGCAAAGTGAGGTCTATATATTTGTCTCTCTGTGTAATGTGCATCCCATTGTCTTTCCATTGTGTTGTAATGTGGGTGCTGTTTACTGGAAGTGTTGTTTGTGTTCCATGCCACAGCCATACATATGTGTGTTGAATGTGACAACAGGCTCTGGCATGTGAGTAACTGAGTGTGTGAGTTGTATATGGATATGTGATGTTGGTGTTGTGAGACATTGTTATGTACACTTCGCTGTCCCTATGCCTGAGATAAGGGACCTGTGTTTTTGTGCAGTTTTGCAGTGCAGTGTGAGAGACATGCCCAAAGGGGGCATAATGTGACTGTGCATGTTTTCTTCTTTGTGTATGATTCTGATTCAGGACACAATGACATGTGTACTTGGTGCCCTTAGCGTGACCCCCATATCATGTGGCAGTGGCGGAATAATCTATTGGTACAGTTAATAACACAGGTAGGTGTGTGTACGTACAGTCAGTTCTGGCCACAGCGGTGTGGGTTTTGTGCACTTTTGATGAGCAGTGGCAGGATGTGTGTGATAGGCTCCATGGTGCATCATACGTGTAAGGCTTCCTGCAGGTGAGTGTCTCCCTTTACAGTCCCCATTTCTGCCTGTTGAGATGTGGTGGTTGTACTGCCACAGCAATCTTGGTGGTGTGCAACCTTATAATTTGTCTGGCAGAAACACAGGCTCCGCTGGCTTGTTTGTGCACGCTTGTGACCTTGGCGGTCTGTGTTGCTTGGTGGTACTGCTGGGACTGCGGCAGTCTTTGCTCCATAGGCCAGCATGACTCATAAACTGGCTGTCCGACCGCCAACCCGAAGGCAGTTGGACCGCTGCCACCTCCATGGCTGTCCATGGACCACCAAACTCATAATCGGGCCCTAAGTAACTTTAAAATGTCCAAAACAGCCCGTCATCTTTGAATCAATTGCTCATTCATCTGACATTGACCCTCACACTCCTGTTTTTTAGAGAGAATCTGAAAACCTTGCATTTCACCAATAACTATGTAGTGTCCCTTATATCAAGTTATTTTACACTTTCCAAAGCAGATTGTATGGAGACTCCTGGTATGCACTGGTCCAGGAACAAACCCTCCATTTATAAATTCTCATACTCCTTTATGAACAAGGACATCAATATTACCCTGAACAAAATTACATTATTTTCTGTCAAGGTTACCTGTGTTAAATTAGGTTTGCCAGATCCAGGCATGGACATTTGGTCAAATGCCAGATGTAGTGCCCTAAGTCCTAAATTTGTCTTCAACTTCAACCACCCTCACAGAGGTTGTGTGCCCTAGTTAAAATCAGGTAGAATGTACCTATCTCCTAGGGATTCAAATAGACATGCAAGAAATATTTGAGAAGGCAGTCCTTAGTTACTACATGCTGGTTGTATTTGTCCCAGTGCACAAACCCCAGCCATGCTGCTGATCAAACCATGCATTGTTTCATCTTGCTTCCTAAGAAATAAATGTGGACTAGCAGCGTTCTTGAGTCTAACACCTATGTCGTCAAACTTTATCTTAGAATTCCCTTTGAGTGTCCCACTCAACCTCGTTATTCACCTATCTCTTATCCCCAAGAAAGCACAGTCTCAGGATTACTACACAAATATCAAATCTGTTAGACTTGGCATCCTTAGAGTGGTCTCCCCTAACCTTTTGCCTCTGTTTCCTAGGTTGTTGATGTGTGCTGGACTCTGTATTTGTCATTTTTGTTACCCTGGGCGCTTTACCACTGCTATCCTGTGCTAAAGTGCAAGTACTCCTATGTAAAATGTTTGTGTAAATTGGCTTTCCGTGATTGGCATATTTGATTTACTAGTGAGTCCCTAGTACAGTGCACTAGAGGTACCCAGGGTCTGTAAATCAAATGCTAGTAGTGGGCCTGCAGCACTGGTTGCGCCACCCACATTAGTAGCCATGTAAACAAGGCTCAGACCTGCCACTGCAGTGTCTGTGTGTGCAGTTTTTTAACTGCCAATTCGACTTGGCAAGTGTACCCACTTGTCAGGCCAAAACCTTCCCTTTTTTTACATGTGAGGCACCCCTTAGGTGGGCCCTAGGTAGAGCCATGGGCAGAGTGCAGTGTATGTTAAAGGTGGGACATGTGTTTTACATGTCCTGACAGTGAAATACTGCCAAATTCGCTTTTCACTGTTGCAAGGCCTATCTCTCTCATGGGTTAACATGGGGGTTGTCTTTAAAAATTATTAACGGGCAGATTCCCTTTGGGAGTAGATAGAAATCTGGAGTTTAGGGTCTCTGAGCTCAAAATTAAAAAATACATTAGTGAAGTTGTTTTTTAGATTGTGTGTTTGAAAATGCCACTTTTAGAAAGTAGGCATTTTCTTGCTTAAACCTTACTGTGACTCTGCTTGTTTGTGGATTCCCTGACTGGGTCAGTTTGACAGTTGGGCTGTTTGCAACTCTCTCTAGACAGTGACACAAAGGGAGCTGGGGTGTAGCCTGCATATCCGGATGAACCATTGGGCTGGGAAGGAGGGGAGGAGTGGTCACTTATACCTGAAAGGGCTGTGCTTGACCTCACACAATGCAGCCTCCATCCCCCTGGTGAGTGTCGGGACCTGACCTAGGCAAGGCAGGATCTTGAAAACAAGAGAGACTTCTCTTTGAAGTAGGCCTTCTTCAAAGGCAGAAAGGGGTACAAGAAGGGCACCCAAAACCCCTGAAAATTAGATCACTTCTGGAATCAAGAGGAACCTCTGCCAAGAAGAAGAGCTGAAGAGCTGAGGATAAGTGTTGCTCCTGCCTGTGGCTGTGCTTTGTTGGGCTAGCCTGCAGTTGGTGCTTCTGCCTGTGAAAGGGGATGAAGACTGGGCGTTGTTGTGCATTCCTGCTTGAGCAGAATCTCCAAAGGCCGGAACTGAGCTTGCCTCCTGTTGTTGAAGTCTCAGGGTAATCAAAGACTTCCCCTGTCAGCACCGGGACTCTCTGCTGAGACTCCAGCCCTGCCAAGTGGTACCCAATCCAGTTCCTGGGCCCTTGAAAGGTGAGCTTGGCAGACAAGAACTGAAAATCCATGCACAGACTGCCATGAGGGGAAATTTTCGACACATCTTCAGTGATGCGGCTGATAAATGACACGCCGTCAGCTTCGCGGCTGAAATCAACGCTCCACCTGCATCTCAGCTGGAAGATCAGCACAACGCAGCTGGAGAAACGACATGCAACACCCGCTACTTGAGGCTGATAACGACACAAGCCCCATGCAGCGTGGTTTTGTAATACCGTTCGATCAGAGTTTCAACGCAACATTGCTGGGAGCGGAAAATCAATGCAAAGCCCGTCCTGACCCGAGGTGCCTATTCAGATTTACGCATCACTCTCTTAGTGAGAGAAGAAACTATGCACGCCTTCCTGACTATAGGAGGAACGACGCACATTCCCGCTTGCGGGTGAGAAATCAACACAGTGCTGGTCTTTTTCGACGCACACTCGCCCATGTGGCTTTATTTGACGCTAACCAGGTACTTCTGTGAAATAACAGTATTCTCACTGTTTTCAAAGGATTAAGGGCCAGATGTACCAAACTTGTTGCACGTTGCAAACATCGAATTTTGCTGTTTGCGATGTGCATAAAGCACATTGCGATGCCCAATCCCCGTTTTGCTAGTCAGTAACTTGGTTACCGACTCGCAAAACGGAACTGCGAGTCGCAATTAGGAAGGGGTGTTCCCCTTCCTAATTGCGAGTCGCAGCGCGATGCTGTATTGCTTTTTGACCGCAAATGTGGTCGCAAAGCAATCGCAGTTACCACCAGTGTCACATTGGTGGTAACCTATTCGCAAAAAGGAAGGGGTCCCCATGGGACCCCTTCCCCTTTGTGAATTGCATGGAAAACATTTTCTTAGAGCAGGCAGTGGTCCTGTGGACCACTGCCTGCTCTGAAAAAATGAAACGAAAACGTTTCATTTTTCCGTTTTGTAATGCATCTCATTTTCCTTTAAGAAAAACAGGCTGCATTACAAAAAAAAACTGCTTTATTTAAAAGCAGTCACAGACATGGTGGTCTGCTGTCTCCAGCAGGCCACCATCCCTGTGAGTGCTGCCACTCGCAAGGGGGTCGCAAATTGCGACCCACCTCATTAATATTAATGAGGTGGGCCTTTGCGACCCCCTTGAGAGTCGCAGATGGTGTCAGCGATACCATCCTACATTCTGGATTGTGACTCGCAAATTGCGAGCCGGTCTGACTGAGTGATAAAGTGGCGTTAATACTGCCAACATGCTGGCCGTAATTACCGCCAAATTATGACCATGGCTGTGATAACTCCCATAGTCAGCCATTGTACCACACCAACCGCGAGGGTGTTAACTCCACTAACCACGGCGGTAGCCATCAACAGCCAGGCGGAAGACAAGGTACCGCCGACCATATTATGACACACCACTATGATTTCTGGGGCAGTACCAATGCCATCAAAAGCCTGGCGGAAACACAACACAGAAGATCAAAGACTCACCATTAGAGACACAGAGAAGATCAACACCGTCATGGAACCAGAACTGCAGGTCTTCCCGATGCTTTTCTACGACCAACACCAACACCGATGAATACGATGATGGTGAGTACAGCCGGCTAGCACACAAGGGAGGGAGGGAGTTAAAGGAGGGTCACACACACACAACAGGCACCATTCACACACACACCATACCCACAACCAGCTGCAGAGGAAAAACAATGTCACAGGACACACATCATAATAATGCAAGGACAACAGTAAGGCAGAATTGAAAATGTATTTGCATGACAACATCCACCATTAGTACTGAAGTGATAAATATTATACATGAATCATTGTCCAGAAAGGGCCAATGCCCATTCCAAAGTACAAAAGGCCCACATGGCCACAGGGCAGCGTCCAAGCCCCAACTTGATCCGGACATTCACCGCACCAAACTGTGCAGGGGCAACATGTTGGAAGTGGGAAGGCACCTCCGGGGGAAGTGGGGTGGGGGCACATCAGCTGAAGTTGGGTACTCACCCACTGCTTCTGGAGGGGGCTCCTTTGTCAACAGTCTCTGGAGGGTGGTCTACATGCCCTCTGCTGGAGGTGCTGGCTGCATTGTCTCTACTAGGGGAGGTGACCCCAGGGCAGACTCTGCTGGATGTGAGGGCTGCGTTGTCTCTGCTGGGGGAGGTGTATCCTGGGCAGCCTCTGCTGGAGGTGAGGGCTGCATTTTCTTTGCTGGGGGAGGTGTCCCCCTGGGCAGCCTCTGCTAGAGGTGAGGGCTTCTTGTCTTTCATTGGTGGTTGAGTGGGAATGATTACTGTCATTGGTGGTTGAGTGGGAATGATTACTGTCATTGGTGGTTGAGTGGGAACCTCTTCTGTCATTGCTGGTTGCCTGGGAACCATTACTTCATTGGTAGTTGAGTGGGAACCTCTTCTGTCATTGGTGGTTGAATGGGGACCTTACTCTTCCTGGCTGGTGGAGTGGGATCCTTCCCTGGCTGGCGGAGAGGGATCCTTCCCTTTCCTGGATGATGGAGTGGGATACTTCCCTTTACTGGCTGGTGGAGTGGGATCCTTCACTTTCCTGGCAGGTGGAGTGGGATCCTACACTTTCTTGCCTTCATGACTAGGAGGTGCCACCACTGCCCCATGGACGGGTTGGCTGAGGTGCTGGGCTGGATCATTGGGACCCTGCTCTTAAGGGGGTGGAGTGGGAGGAAATAAGTAAGGTTGGGCAAGGAAAAGCTTCTTAGGGACAGTGGGGCTCGATGAGGGAGGAGGGATGGGATTGGAGGTTGAGGGAGTGGTTGTTAGAGGTGTACGTCTGCTCGACTTGGGTGCAGGTGCATGGGCAGTGTGCTGATATGAGGTGGATGGCTGTTGGGTGCCCGTGTTTGTGTCCGTTGGAGGGGGGGCAGACAGGTTGGGAGAGGACACAGGGAACGTGTGGATGGATGTGGTGGTAGTGTCTGCTAGTGATGTGTGTGTGCTGCTTGGTGTGGTGATGGTGGTGTTGGATCTTGAAGCAGTGCATGAAGGTGTGAGTGTGGATGTGACTGTGAGGGAGGAGGAGGAGGGGGAAACAGTGAAGGCAGTGGATGTTGTTGTGTGTGCAAATGTCTGGTGTTTGTGTGAGTGCTTGTGGCCTGAAGTGTGCTGCCTGTGTTTGACTGTGCTACTCGTGTCTGATGTTTTGTGTGGATGCTTGTCTGTATGTGTGCATGGGATGGGTTGGGGTTGTGGAGGCTGGGACTGGGCAGTGATAGTTGGAGGGGGACGGTAGGAACAGGGACAATGGCTGTCATCAGAGAGGAGGTCAGACCCTGGAACAATCTCTTTTGGGCCACCAATCCACCGTGGATGCCCTCCAGGAATGCATTGCATTGCTGCATCTGGGATGCCAGCCTCTGGATGGCATTCACTATGGTTGACTGCCCTACAGAGATGGTTCTCAGGAGGTCAATAGCCTCCTTTTTCAGGGCAGCAGGGCTCACTGAGGCAGGGCCTAAGGTGCCTGGTGTGAAGGAGATGTCCACATTCTTGGGTGAGCGGGCACAGGCAACTCGTGAGAGGCTACTGGGAAGACGGTGCTGGTACGGGTGTGGCGGCTGTACCAGGAGCTGGGGTGGTTCCAGAGGTGTCTGCGACTACCAGGGAGCTCCAATCGGAAGAGGAATCAGAGTCAGTGTTGTCACCTCCTGTCTCCGCCGTGGTGCTCCCCTCATCCTCCGTCCCACTGGTTCCATCGGCGTCGGTGGACTCTGACTCCTGGGCCCTGTGGGATGTAGCTCCCTCAGTTGCCGCTGCCCCTGCTCCTCCGCCAGATGATGCTAATGCACACATAGACAGGATGACAGAAGAAAAAAGGGGGAGAGAGAGATAGAGAAAGGAAACACTGGGTCAATTACAGCACCAACATCACAGTTGGCATACACATTACCATCGTACACAAGGTTCAGAATTGAGCACTGTGCACCACACTGGCAATCAATTGAGTAGGAGCCACAGCAAGATGAGGGCCAAACACCACCAAATGCAGCCCTCCTGTGACCCACTAAGCCCTGTCTGACATGGAATACAACCTAGCTAGGTTACCTGAATTTGCTATAAACCCATTGCCTGGCATTAAGGGGCAACCACTCACAACCACCACCCAGATCCCATGCCACCTACCAATGATTGTAGTTACGCCAACTGTACTCACCCCCTTGTGGCTGCTGTGATGCCCTCAAGCATCCATCCACCTCTGGGTAGGCCACTGCCAGTATGCAGGCCATCAAGGGGGGGGCAGATTCTGATGGGCAGCCCTTTCTGGTTGGGAGGCCATCCCCAGCTGGGCCTCCATGGTCTTACCTGCCCAGCGCCTCAGGTCCTCCCACCTTTTCTGACAGTGGGTGCTCCACCTGCTGTAGACCCCCAGGTCCACATGTCCTTGGCGATGGCACGTCACAATCCCTTCTTCTGATAGGTGCTAACCTGCAGAGGTAAACAGACGGAAGGACACCATTACACATACAATCCAGCCTGTCACACATATGGCCCACAAATTCCATTTCCATCTTTATTGGCACACACATCACATGGCGCCCACCATGTACACTGCCAACAGACATACTACCCCCCATAAATTACACGATGCTTGCACACACATCTCCATGCAACCTTGGCACATGCATTGTGCCGAAGGTGTACTCACCTGTTGGTCTGGAGGCCCATACAGCAGTCCATATTGGGGTGGGACCCCTTCCACCAAACGCTCCAACTCCTACGAAGAGAAGGCAGGGGCCCTTTCCCCTGTCAAACGGGCCATGGTAGGTTCCAGACACAGGTCACTGCAGCACACGCAGTGTAGGTGTTGTCCTGTAGAAAGTCTGGAATCGAGTGAGGATTTAGATAGAACATGGGGGTCACGTCTGCGGCAGTGTACTCCGTCACCGCCACTGCTGATCCCGATTGGACACTGTAATCCATAGACCCCCATATTAGCCAATGAGGAATTCCACAGTGGTGTGAGACCACATTCTGCAACGACGCCCATCAACGAAGTTACCTCACTTCCATCTGTTCCTAGATACAGGACAGGCGGTTGCCATTTAGTGGTTGTGGACAACGTTCAGATAATCCATAACTGCGTCATTACTGATGGTTGCACGTGCAATGCCATTCCCACTGTCCCATCACGTTAATGCTCTATGTAAACTGAGGTGGTGGTTCCATTGTTCAAATTGTGACAGCCTACTCACTCATTTGTCCCTTAGATACCTACCACTGCAGATAAATAGGAGAAGGAGACAAGCCCTCATGTACAGACCCCTTGGGAACTTGGCTACACTGGAGGAGAGGCATACAATACTCACCTATGGACTGGACAGGGCCACAATCACAGAGCTGTGTGCCTAACTGGAGCTTGATTTGATATCAACTATCTGTCATCCCACTGGATCCCCTCTCTTGTGCAAGTCCTATCAATGCTCCATTTCCTGGCAACTGGTTCTTTCCAAGTGACAGTGGGCTTGGCAGCAGGAATGTCACAGTCAATGTTCTCAATTGTGCTGGTAAGGATTCTGTCTGCCTTGGTCAAGCACATATGCAGCTATATCGCTTTCACCCAGGTATAAGATTTGACCACTGTGAAGGCAGGATTCTATGTAATTGAACGTATGCCAAATATTGTTGGGGCGATTGACGGAACACATATTGCATTTGTTCCCCCCACCAGAATGAGCAGGTGTTCAGGAATCAGAAGAGTTTCCACTCACTCAATGTGCAAATGGTGTGCCTGGCAGATCAGTACATCTCCCACATCACTGTCAAGTATCCTGGGCCGGCGCATGATGCCTTTGTTCTGAGGAATAGCAGCATCTCACACCTGATGGCACAACTACAGAGGCACAGAGCGTGGTTAATAGGTGAGCCTGAGTGCCTACCCAATTGTATGTTAGTTTATGCCTTCTGGTGTTAACCCCATACCATTGTGTAAGGCTAATGTTTGTCTCTCAGTACTTGCAGGTGACTCAGGCTACCCAAACTTATCGTGACTCCTGACCCCTGTGAGGAATGCCAGGACAGGGGCTAAGCATTGTTACAATGCTGCACATTGGCGAACCTGGAGAATTATAGAAAGGACATTTGGCCTTCTGAAGGCCAGGTTCAGATGCCTGCATCTGACAGGTGGATCCCAGTGCTAATCATCCAAGAAGTGGGCAAGAATGCCAGATAGTAGTGGCATGCTGCATGTTGCACAACCTGGCCCTCAGATGACATGTGCCTTATCTGCAGGAGGAGGAGACTGGAAATGCCCCTGTGGCAGCAGTGGACCCTGAGGACAGTGAGGATGAGGAGGCAGAGGATGAGGATGTGGACAACAGAACATCAGTTATACATCAATATTTCCAGTGACACATAAGTGAGACAGTGTAACTGACCATTCCTCTGACTATTGTTTTATCAGTGTGGCTGTAGCAGGATGACATTCACTTCGTTTGCATCTCTGCTTACTGTCAACAATGGCATCTAATCTTGCAGATGTTGGTGACATTACGACAGTGTACTGATGTGATGGCTACGGACAGTTACAGGTCATTAATTGTATTGTATCACAGTTTTCATATCATTTGCACATGATGTGACTGTTTCCATAAACGCTCATTTTCATCATATTAAACACTATCAGGCAAGCTGTGTTCAAGAGTGTTTATTGTAGTGCAAATAATTGATGGGAAAGTGCAATGGAATGGGGTGATGGTAGAGGAAAGTCCATGGTTTGGTTCCATTCTGTTTGTAGCACAGGTCCAATGTCCAATGACCATAGGAAAGGGACCAAAGGCAGTTCAAAGTGGACAAGGTGACAGGGTGGGACACTATGGGGACATTCAGGAGGTTCTTACTTCCTGGCAGTGGTATTGGCTTTGGAAAGTGTCTCTGGCTTCTGTCTGGGTCACAGGGAATGTTTTCAGGTTGGTTCACCTTCTGCAGGGGGATGGGTGCTGGTGGCCTGTGGGTCCTGTGGCAGGGCCCCCTGCCCACTAATTGCAGCAGAAGTGGAGAGCTGATCAGTAGGCTGGCTAGTGATAGGGGCCCGCTGGTGTGCTGTCCATTCCCTCATGATGTTGGCCATGTCTGCAAGCACTCCTGCTATGGAGATCATGGTGGTGTTGAGGGCCTGCAAATCCTCCCTGGTCTCCTGATGGTGTTCCTCCTGCATCTGATTGTTCTCCTGCATGTTGGTAAAGATCTGGGCCATCTTGCCCTGGGATTGTTGGTAAGCCTCCAGGACATCAGTGAGTGCCTCCTGGAGAGTTGGTTCCCTGGGCCTGTCCTCCCCCGGCGCACAGCGGTCCTCCCTGTGTCCCTGTGCCCCTTTGCCTCTGTCCCCTGAACTGTGTGCCGACTGCCACGGACCCCAGGACCCTGATTGCCTTGGGTGTGAGTTGTGGACTCGGGTCCTTGTACGGGTGGGCACACTGCTGATTGACATATCCTGGGGGCAGAGGTGTGGGGATGTTGGGTGGGTGCTGTGGTGTTGGATACTGATGGGGGAGGCTCTGTGCTGGACTGTGAGTAAGGTGGGGTGTTTGACTGACCAGTGGTCCCTGATGGGCCAGGTAGTTCATCCAGATCCTGAAGTCCAGAGTTACTGTTGTCACTGGGTGCATCTTCTATTGAGGGACTGGTTAGATGTGGCACATCCTCTCCGCTGAGATTGGCTGGTGCACCTGTGGGGATGTAAGTGATATTTTAGGCCTTATGTCTGTACAAATTATACATCCCTGGCTTCCCCATTATTGTTGCTGTTGCCCTGCCACCTTTGTTTGTATATGGTAATGTATTGTATTCTTGTTAGATCTCCATGCTGTGTATTCTTTTGTGATGGGTATCCATGCAGGGCTTGGACGGCTGTCCATGCATTGGTATTGAATGCATGGTTAAGCATTGGGGTTAGTTTTGCCAAGACTTGTCCTTCCCATGCTGTGAGCTGTGGGGGAGGACGTGAGGGTCCACCACCAGTCCTCTGTATGGTGAGTTGGTGCCTTGCTGCTAAGGAACGTACCTTCCCCATAGGTCGTTCCACCTCTTCCTTATGTCATCCCTTTTTCTTAGATGCTGTCCCACGGCGTTTACCCTGTCCACAATTCTCCACCATAGCTCCATCTTCCTGCCAATAGATATTTGCCTTACCTGTGCTCCAAACAGCTGTGGCTCTACCCTGACTATTTCCTCCACCATGATCCGCAACTCCTCATCAGTGAAACGAGGTTGCCTTATTGAGGACATGGGTTTTGTGTGGTGTGTGTTCGTAAGAGGGTGTTGAGTAATGTGGTGGGGTGTGTGACGGATGTGTAGGTGTTTGTGGTATATGTGTGTAGTTGTCTCAGTGGTCTTGAATTAAGTCTGGTGGCAATAATTGTGTTCGTAAAGGGTTGAGGGTAATGTGGGTGTGTGTTTTATAGTGCTGTGTGTGGGTATGATGTGTGTATCAGTGCCAGGTGTGTAATTTCGGTTTTGGCCAATGTAGTGTTGTTTTGGATTTGGGTGTCTATTCAGAGGGTGCTGGTGTGTACTGCTAATTGTTTACCGCCTTTGAATGTCCGCTATGGTGATTCGTGGGTCATAATGTGGTGTGCGTTGTTTTGTTGGCGTAACGGTATGGGTGTTGCTTCTGAAGTTAAGCCTGCTGCTCCTGCCAAGCTACCAAACGGGTGAGCGGGAGTTAACTAAGTGTGATTCTCCTTTACCCTGACTAGGGTGAGGGTCCTTGCTTGGATAGGGGGGTAACCTGACTGCCAACCAAAGACCCTATTTCTATCAGTGGTGATCTGCGGTGAGGATTGGACTTGTAGTTGTACTCGACATACAGTGATTAAGCGTATGCTACTATTTTCAGTGCAGACCATTACGTGGCTACATACAGCTTGTTTTTGCTTTTTTTCTCTATCAGATTGTTTTTTCCTACTTACATATTTTTGCTGATCTCTGATTGACTTTTGAACTTCATTGGGAACTATCTCTTCTGCCTTGGAACTTGCACTGTTGTTGATTCTTTATAATGTCTCAATCTGGAGATTCATCAGCTGGAGCTGCTTCTGATTTAGGGAAATTGGAGAGCTAAACAGTTGCCCAGTTGAGGCAGCTCTGCAAAAACCCTGCTTGTCCCATTAAGGGCTCCACCAGGAAGGAGGAGCTGCAGAAGGCACTGAGGACCTGGGTGACAGCCAAGGAACTTGAGGGGCACACAGAGGAGGAGGAGGGTGAAGGTGAGGTGGTGCAATTCATACACAATGGTATAGTGGGTGGGCCTGTTATGTCCAGGGAGGACGTCTCCGGGGCAGGTAGCAGTGTGTCATTCAAGGGTCTGACTCGTAAAGAGTTACAGGACAGACAGGCAGAGAGGGCTCACCAGCTGGAGTTGAAAAAGTTTAGAATGCAAAGGGAGATGGACGAAAGGAGGATGGCCATAGAGGAGAAGAAGAATCTGCTGGCTCATGAGCTCAGCTTCTGGGAGCTGGATCAAAGGAGCAAGTCCAGTAGGGATGGTGGCAGCAATATCACAGTGCAGCCTAAGAGGAGGGCGCACATTCCTAAAGACTTTGTGAAGTACTACAAAAGGGAGGATGGCATATTCTTGTGGTTCAAGAGGTATGAGTCTGCCCTCCATATGAATCTGGTCCTTGAAGCTCATTGGGGGGTGGGTTTGTGGAAGCACTTTGATGTAGAGGGGAGGGATACTCTGACATTCTTAGGCGATCCTCAGGGGCTCACTTACTCACAAGGTATGGTCTCACGCCTGAGAAGTATAAGGACAGGTTTGGGTCCTATAAGAAGAAGGAATCCTAAACATGGTTGGAATGTGTTGATTCTTTTTGCAGGTCACTGGATGATTGGGTGAAGGTCAATAAGGTGACAATGGATGAGGGGCTTTGCAGTTTGATTGCTTGGGATCACTTGTACAGTTTATGTTTGCCAGAGCTAAGCCAGCACCTAATTGACAGTAAGCTGACTGGCCCCAGGAAAATTGTGCAGGAAACAGACTGCAGGGAGAGCACCAGGGTCCATGAGAGGAATGGGGGAGACCACGTCAAGGGTGGGCAGGGTCCCTCTCAGAAGAAAGGGAATAACGGTAAACATGGGGAGTTCTTTAAGGGGCCCCAACCTAATACCCAGGGTAAGGATTCCCAGCCCCCAGTAAAAAGAAGCCATGGTTCTCCAAAAGGAAACCTTTGGAAGGGGTAAGTGTTATGCATGTGAGGTCAAGTGAGGGAGGACACCAAATTCCCCAAGAATATACGGCACCAATTGGTGGTCAGTCCCAGGGTTTGGATATTGTAACGCTTGTGGAGGAGTTGGTTCCAGGTGGGTGGGAGCCAGCTGGGATGACCCATGTCTCACTAGGGGACAGTGAGATGGTCCGGAGATCCTAGTGCCTGAAACACTAAAAAGTACAGGCAGTGGGTGACCATTAATGGACAGAGGATGGATGTTCTGAGAGGCACAGGAGCCAGTGTGAATACAGAGAGGAGTCACCTGGTGTCTGAAGAGCAGATAGATCCCCTTATACTTCACCAAGCAGTTGCAGTGGACCACTCAGAGCGCCTGTGTAGAGTGCAGCAGGTTCCCTTTGAATGGGATTATCTCAGGTTCCTTGAAGGTAGCTGTGAGTCCAACCATCCCTGTGGATTGTTTGATTGGCAATGACCTGGAGGATTCCCCTTGGAAGTAGGTAGAACACAGGTCACACTTGGAGATGTTGGGTCTGCCTGGTGGGGCATGCGTATCCACCAGGTCAATTGCAGCCCTTCAGCGTGGTCAGGAGCCCCTGGAGCCTGAAACAGTGCCCAGGGGACTACCAAAAAGAGGAAGAGCAAGGGGTGTGGGAAACCGGTCCCAGAAGATCCCACAGTCTGGGAGGAGGTGGAGCCTGAGGGTGATACCCCAGAGCCTACAGGGGAACAGGTGCTGAACTGGGGGAGGTCGCTGAGCTGTCACAGTGGCAGCAGGAAGGGGGATCCACCAGGGCTGCATTCTGTGAGGCACAGAGGTCATGCCCTACTCTAGTAGGTTTGCAGCAGCAGGCTGCAGACCAGGCAGCTGGCAACGAGCCAGGGTCTCACCTGACTTATTGGGAGGACGGCCTCCTGTATAGTGAGCCTAAGGTTTCTGAACCTGGGTCAGCCTGTGTGCTGGTGCCACCCCAGTGCTTCAGAGCCTTCCTCCTGGGTATGGCTCTTGCTGTGACTTTAGCTGGACATTTGGGGCAGGACAAGACCTTTGAAAGGCTTGTCACCCACTTTTACTGGCCCCTAATGCGCAGGCACTCATATGCTCATTGCAGGTCTTGCCAGACTTGTCAGGTAAGTGGCAAGAGTGGGGGGAAAATGTAAGGCTCCCCTTCAACCTTTTTTAGTGGTTAGTACCCCCTTTGAAAGGGTTGATATTGACATTGTGGGGCCTCTAGCCCAAGACAACAATGGGCAACAGGTTCATCCTGATCTTGGTGGTCCTTGCCACCTGGTACCCAGAGGCCATTACTCTGAGGTCAATCACCTCCCCTGTGGTGGGTCGTGCATTGATGGGCGTTTTACCGGCATGGGGTCCCCCAAGAAAGTGGTATCTGATAGGGGTACCAACTTCGTATCCACTTATATGAAGTCTCTGTGGCAAGAGTGTGGGGTGACATATAAGTTCACTACCCCTTACCACCCCCAAAGCAATGGTCTGGGTGAAAGGTTCACCCACCTTGAAAGGCATGATCATGAACCTGTCAGAGCCCTTGAGGTGGAAGTGGGACATCCTCTTGCCATGCATTTTTTTTGCCTACAGGGTGATTCTTCAAAAATGGCTTGGATATATTCTTTTTGAGTGACTTTACGGCAACCCTGTCAAGGGGACCTTTGAGTCTGGTGAAACCCCCAGTAATAAAAGCCCCCAGTAAACCTCCATAGGATGTATTTCGTTACATGCTGGCCTTCAGAAACTAGACTGCCCACTTCAGAGCTCTTGCAAAGAGAACCTGGAAATAAGCCAGGCAGACATGAAACAGTGGTATGACCAGAATGCCACTCTGGTTGAGTTTTAGCCTGGGCAAAAATTATGGGTGATGGCGTCAGTGGAGCCCAGGGTGTTCCAGGACAAGTGGACTGGGCCATTTGAGATGGTGGAGCGAAAGAGCAAAGTCACCTACCTGGTGGACTTAGGGACTCCCAGGAACCCTTTAAGGAACCTGCATGTGAACCGTCTCAAACCACTTTGAGTGGACTGAATTGTCCATGCTCCTAGCAACAGATGATGAGGGGAAGAAAGAGAGCGAGCCTCTTCCTGACCTCCTGTCTGCTCAAAGAAAGATGGGTCTGTGGAGGGAGAGAACCTCTCCCCCTCCCTGACCTCAGAACAGCAAAGGGACCGTCGCCAGGTATTGGGTCAGTTTGCCTCCCTGTTCTTCCTGATCCCAGGGATCACACACTTGTGTACACTGGGGACAGTCCATTCATTAAACAGAAGGTTTAAAGAGTGACTGATAAGGTCAGGGCCAGCATCAAAGATGAAGGGGGTCATTATGAACACAGCAGGAAACCCTGATGTGTTCATACTGGTGGTCTTTTCACAGACAGCCAGCCCCCTGGATGCCCCGCCGGCTGCATAATATACATTCTGCTGGGCTGGGACATTGCCGATGGCTCCACATGAAGCCGTCGTCAATGCCGATGTGCGGCGGGTGCAGCAGCACCTGTCGCGCAGATCACTGTCCTTAAATCAGGCAGTGACCTGCGCGACGGGGCACTGCACAGGGGCCCCTGCACTGCCCATGCCAAGTCCATGGGCAGTGCATGGGTCCTCAGGGGGGCCCTGAAGCACCCCTTCTGCCAGTTTTGTGATACTGTGCAACCGGATTTTCAACTTAACATCGCCATGTGTGGAAAATCAATGCACAGCCTGCCCGCACCCGAGGTTCCCGTCCAGATCGACACCTCGCTCTCTTGCAGGAGAGAAGAAACAACACACGCCGTTCTGACAGGAGGAGGAACAACGCATGTTCTCGCTTCCGGTTGAGAAATTGACACATCGCTGGCCTTTTTCGACATGCAGCTTTATTTTGACACCACCCAGGTACTTTAGTGAAATAACAGCATTCTCATTGTTTTCTAATGATTAAGGCCCTCATTATGACATTGGCGGTAAATGCCTCTTAACGCCGTGCTGATGGCCGCCCGGCTAGCGAATATCTATTCACCTTATTATGACACACACCCTCCAATCTGACAGAATACAGCCACAAAAACAGATCCACCAGCACGAAGGTCAGTGCATAAGTGGCAGTCCCAAAACCATCACCATTACGCCAACAGAACTACGCCCATCACATTATGACCCTCGAATCACCACGGCGGACATTCAATGGTGGTAAACCATCGGCGGTACGTACCGCCATGCTCACACTGGACAACCACAGACAAAACAACACCACATTGGCCAATTCAAGCAACACACACCTGATGCCCATACACACACCACATCCACACACCCACACTACTATAAAACAGACACCCACATTACACAGAACCCTTTATGAATACAATTCATTGCCACAAGACTGACACCAAGACCACTGCGACAACTAGACACACATACCACTCACACCCATACACCCCTCACACACTCCACATCACATACCCCAACACATTACCCAACACACCCTCACCAACACACCTCACAGAACACCCATGGCACCACAAAGGCACCCACGTTTCACTGAGGAGGAGTTAAGGACCATGGTGGAGGAAATCATCAGGGTAGAGCCACAGCTATTTGGGGCACAGATTTTGCAGATATCAATAGCAAGGACGATGGAGCTATGGCAGAGAATTGTGGACAGGGTCACAGCAGTGGGACAGCACCCAAGCACAAGGAACAACATCAGGAAGAGGTGGAACGACCTACGGGGGAAGCTACTTTCCATTGCAGCAAGACACCAACTTGCTATACAGAGGACTGGTGGTGGACCCCCACCACTTTTAACAATTATCACCCCCCATACCTGCATGCCATCACACACCCACACCCTCACTTCCATCACTCCACTCCATCCCACACACTCCACCATCACATCACACTAATCTCAATGCCAAGCCCTGCATGCTCTATCAATGCATGGACACCACTCCCAGCCCTGCATGGAGACTCATCAACCAAAGCATGCACAGCATAGGGAAACTAGCATAACCACTATACACAAACTTACACAATCAAAAGCTGGAAGGGAACAACACCATATAGGGGAAGCTACAAAAGTACAAATGTCAGACACCTTAAGTATAATACATCATTTACACCCAACCAATGTCACTGGAGAGGAGGTCCCACCAATATCCAGTCCCTCAACAGAAAAGGCCCACAGTGATAAAAGTAACTCTGGACTTCAGGATTTGGACGATCTTCCTGTCCCATCAGGGACCACTGGACAGTCGGTCACCCAAGCCCGGTCACAGACCACCACAGAGTCTCCCCCATCAGGAACCAACACCACAGCACCCACCCAGCATCCCCAGACCTCTGTCCCTAGGACCCGTCAATCAGCAGTGTGCCCACCTGTACAGGGACCCCAGGCCATACCTCGCACACAAGACAATCAGGGACCTGGGGTCAGTGGCAGTGGGCACACCGTTCAGGGGACAGAGGCAAAGTCCAACAGGGACACTGGTAGGACTGCTGTGCACCAGGGAGAGGACAGGACCATGGAACCGACTCTCCAGGAGGCACTGTCTGAGATCCAGGGAGCCCACCACCATTCCCAAGATATGATGGGCCAGATCCTAGACAATGTGCAGAAGAACAGGCGGCTGCAGGAGGGACAGTATCAGGGGATCAGCGTGGACTTGCAGGCCATTAACACCACCCTGGTCTCCATAGCAGGGGTGCTGGCAGATATGGCCAACATCATGAGGGAAGCAGTGTTACACCAGCAGGCCCCTACCACTAGCCAGTCAACTGAACAGCCCTCCACTTCTGCTGCCACTAGTGGGCAGGAGGCCCAGCCACAGGACCAACAGGCCACCAGCACCCCCCTGCAGAAGGTGAACCACCCTGCAAACTTTCCGTGCGATCCAGACAGAAGCCAGAGACACTTGCCAAGACCACTGCCAGGAAATTAGACTTTCCTGATTGCCCCCCTTGTGCCCTACTCAGTCACCTTGTCCACCTTGAACTGCCATTGCTCCCATCCTATGTCCTCATGGACAATGCACCTGTGCTACAAACAGACTAGAACAATAATACCCTGGACTTTCTTCCATCATCTCCCTATTCCATTGCACTTCCCCTCTATATTTTAGCACCACAATAAACATCCTTGGACAAAACTCGACTACTAGTATTTCATGTATTGTAAATTTGTATTGATTGAAACAGCTACAACCATTACAAATGAACTGTACATAGAATGAGCATAGAATGAATGACCTGTAGCTGGTTTTTGTTATCACACCAGGAGAATGTGTCATATCACCAACATCTGCAAAAATGAATATCAAGAGGTAAGAGTAAGTAGTGCAAAGACATGGGTTATGCCAGCATGGCTATGCAACACAGAATACAACAATACTCATAGAAATGTAAAGTTGCAGGGTCTCACCTCTGTGTCATTGGACGTTCTGACGTTTCACAGATGTTCTGATGTCCACATCCTCATCCTGTGCCTCCTCATCCTCATTGTCATCAAGGTCCACTGTTAACACAGGGGAATCTCCAGTCTCCTCCTCCTGCAGAAAAGTTACATGGCGTCTGAGGGCCAAGTTGTGCACCATGCAGCATGCCACTACTATCTGGCAGACCTTCTTGGGTGAGTTCCACTGGGATCCACCTGTTAGATGTAGGCCCTTGAACCTGGCCTTCAGGAGGCCAAAGGTCCTTTCAATGATCCTTCTGGTTCACCCATGTGCCTCATTCTAACGTTCTTCTGCCCTTGTCCTGGCATTCCTCACAGGGGGGAGCAGCCATGATAGGTTTGGGTAACCAGAGTCACCTGCAAATATTAAGGGACAACATTTAGCCACACACTATCCTATATGGCCAACACCATAGGCATACACCAACATAAACTGGGTGGGAACCAGGGCTCACCTATTAGCTACACCCTGTACCTCTGTAGTTGCGCCTTCACATTTGGGATGCTGATATTCCTCAGGACAAAGGCATCATGCACCATCCCAGGATACTTGCATTGACGTGGGAGATGTACTGGTCCGCCAAGCACACCATCTGCACATTCATGGAGTGGAAACTCTTAAGATTCCTGAGCACCTGTTCATTCTGGCGGGGGCACAAATGCAATATGTGCTCCGTCAATTGCACCTATTAAATTGGGGATATGTTCCATTGCATAGAATCCAACCTTCCCAGTGGTCAAATCCTCAACCTGGGGGAAAGCAATGTAGCTGCACATGTGTTTCGTCAGGGCAGACAACACTCTTGTTAGCACGTTTGAGAACATTGGCTGTGAAATTCCTTCTGCCAAGCCCACTGCCACTTAGAAAGAACCAGTTGCCAGGAAAATTGAGCACTGATAGCACTTGCACAGGAGAGAGGATCCCAGTGGGGTGAATGATAGCATTTCAGATCAGGCTCCAATTGAGCACACAGCTCTGTGACTGTGGCCCTGTCCGGTCTATAGGTGAGTATATGTGCTTGTCCTCCAGTGTAGCCAAGTCCACCAAGGGCCTGTACACGGGGGTATGTCTCCATCTCCTATTCATCTGCAGTGGTAGGTATCTGAGGGACACAAGAGTGAATAGGCTGTCACAAACTGAAAATGGAGCCACAACACCAGTTGGCAATGTGCAAACATGTTATGGGACAGTGTAATTTGTGAAGTATGTGCCTATTTATCGAGTGACGCAGCAATAATCGATAGGCCTGTTCACCCCCCCTGAAATGGCGATTGCCTGTCCTGTGTGTAGGGACAGGTCGAAGTGAGGTAATGACCCTAATGTTGTGTGCCGTGGTGGTAGGCGGTTGTGAACCGCAGTGCAATTCATCATTGGTTGTTATTGGGCCCTATAGAGTACAGTGGCCAATGGTGATCTACGCAGGCGGTGACGATATGCACCGCCACGGACATGACTGCCATTTTCTATCTGATTCTTCACTTGTTTCCTGACCTTCCATAGGAGAAGACCTACACTGTATGTGCTGCTGTGACCTGTGTCTGGAGCCTACCATGGCCCATGTGACCGAAGAAAGGACCCCAGCCTTCACTTCGGAGGAGTTGGAGCGAACGGTGGATGGGGTCCTACCCCAGTACGGACTGTTGTATGGGCCTCCAGACCAACAGGTGAGTACACCTTGTGCACTATGCATGTGGCATGAATGCATGGAGTTGTGTGTGAAGGCCTCGTGTAAGGGGGGTAGGTGGATGTCCTTTTGGTAGTGTACATTTTGTGGGCTGAGCTATGTGTGTGCCAATGGTGATGCAAATGGGTATGGTGGGTGTTAGAAATGGGATTTCTCCCCAGCACACACGGACTTGCGTCGTTACTTTCCACGCGGGGAAGTCGGCATCGTTTTCTGGCGCTCGGACCGTCTCTTTCTGTGGATCGCGGGGATTACCAGATGTCCCGGGTCTGTGCGTGGATTTTCCTGCTTGTTCTCCGGCTGCGCGTCGGTCTGCGGGGCTGCGCATCGAAATTACGATCTCACGGCAGGCGTCGCGTCGATTTCTCCTCTAGAGGTCGGCGGCGTTGTCCTTGCGAGGCCGTGCGTTGGATTTTCGATCGTCCCAAGAGCGTGGCGTCGATCAGCATCGGTGTGCGGCGTTTTTCTCGCCGCGGAACCAGCTGTGCGTTGAAATTTGCAGCGCACGGAGCGTCCAAATAAAAGAGAGAAGTCTTTTTGGTCCTGAGACTTCAGGGAACAGGAGGCAAGCTCTATCCAAGCCCTTGGAGAGCACTTTCACAGCCAGACAAGAGTTCAGCAAGGCAGCAGGGCAACAGCAAGGCAGCAGTCCTTTGTAGAAAGCAGACAGGTGAGTCCTTTGAGCAGCCAGGCAGTTCTTCTTGGCAGGATGTAGTTTCTGGTTCAGGTTTCTTCTCCAGCAAGTGTCTGATGAGGTAGGGCAGAGGCCCTATTTCATACCCAAATGTGCCTTTGAAGTGGGGGAGACTTCAAAGAGTGGCTAAGAAGTGCACCGGGTCCCCTTTCAGTTCAATCCTGTCTGCCAGGGTCCCAGTAGGGGGTGTGGCAGTCCTTTGTGTGAGAGCAGGCCCTCCACCCTCCCAGCCCAGGAAGACCCATTCAAAATGCAGATGTATGCAAGTGAGGCTGAGTACCCTGTGTTTGGGGTGTGTCTGAGTGAATGCACAAGGAGCTGTCAACCAAGCCCAGCCAGACGTGGATTGTAAGGCACAGAAGGATTTAAGTGCAAAGAAATGCTCACTTTCTAAAAGTGGCATTTCTAGAATAGTAATATTAAATCCGACTTCACCAGTCAGCAGGATTTTGTATTACCATTCTGGCCATACTAAATATGACCTTCCTGCTCCTTTCAGATCAGCAGCTGTCACTTCAACAGTGTATGAGGGCAGCCCCAAGGTTAGCCTATGAAGGGAGCAGGCTTCACAGCAGTGTAAAAACGAATTTAGGAGTTTTACACTACCAGGACATATAACTACACAGGTACATGTCCTGCCTTTTACCTACACAGCACCCTGCTCTAGGGGTTACCTAGGGCACACATTAGAGGTGACTTATATTTAGAAAAAGGGGAGTTCTTGGCTTGGCAAGTACTTTTAAATGCCAAGTCGAAGTGGCAGTGAAACTGCACACACAGGCCTTGCAATGGCAAGCCTGAGACAAGGTTAAGGTAGCTACTTGAGTGGGTGGCACAACCAGTGCTGCAGGTCCACTAGTAGCATTTAATCTACAGGCCCTAGGCACAGGTAGTGCACATTATCAGGGACTTATAAGTAAATTAAATAGTCCAATCAGGTATGATTCCAGGTTACCATGTTTTAGGGGAGAGAGCATATGCACTTTAGCCCTGGTTAGCAGGGGTAAAGTGCGCAGAGTCTATAAACCAGCAAAAACAGTGTCCAAAAAGTGGAGGGAGGCAGGCAAAAAGTTAGGGGTGACTACCCTAAGGCTGTCAGGTCTAACATGTGTCCCCCCCAGCTGAAAGTGGGGAGAGCTACCCGACTTCCTGGGAGCTCTCATCGCTAAGGCGGAAGTACCTGGAGAGACCATCAGCATTGGCGTGGTCAACCCCTGGGCGATGTTCCACCGTAAAGTCCATCCCCTGTAGGGAAATGGACCATCTCAAGAGTTTTGGATTCTCACCCCTCATCTGCATGAGCCATCTGAGGGGCCTGTGGTCTGTCTGAACCCGGAAGTGAGTCCCAAACAGGTAGGGTCTTAGCTTCTTCAGTGCCCAGACCACAGCAAAAGCTTCTCTCTCAATAGCACTCCACCTCTGTTCCCGTGGTAATAGTCTTCTGCTAATAAAGACTACCGGTTGATCTCTGCCCTCCTCATTCAGCTGTGCTAGGACTGCCCCTATGCCATGCTCTGAAGCGTCTGTCTGCACGATAAATTCCTGGGAGTAGTCAGGGGCCATGAGTACGGGGGCCGTGCACATGGCTTCCTTCAGGGCGTCAAAGGCTTTCTGACAAGCCTCTGTCCAATTCACCAACCTAGGTTGTTTCTTGGAAGTGAGTTCTGTCAAGGGTGTTACAATGGTACCATAGCCCTTGACAAACCTGCGGTAGTATCCTGTGAGGCCTAGAAAGGCTCTCACCTCAGTCTGTGTTCGTGCGGGTTGCCAGGCCTTGATAGTTTCAATCTTGGCCTGGAGTGGCTGCACCTTGCCACCACCCACTAGGTGTCCCAAGTACACCACGGAACCCTGCCCAATCTGGCACTTACTGGCCTTGATGGTCAGACCTGCCTGTTGCAGGGCCTAAAGCACCTCCTTGAGGTGAAGCAGGTGTTCCTCCCAGCTGGAACTGTAGACAGCTATGTCATCCAGGTAGGCTGCACAGAAGGCATCCTTGCCAGCTAGGACCCCGTTAACCAACCGTTGGAAGGTCGTGGGGGCATTTTTCAACCCAAACGGCATCACCCGGAACTGGTAATGGCCATCAGGGGTGGAGAATGCGAATCTTTCCTTGGCCCCCTCAGTCAGGGCGATCTGCCAGTTCCCTGAAGTAAGATCAAACGTACTCAGGAACTTGGCAGCGCCTAGTCTGTCCACGAGCTCATCAGCTCGGGGGATGGGGTGAGCATCAGTCCGTGTGACTGAGTTGAGACCCCGGTAGTCCACACAGAACCGGAGTTCTGGCTTCGCTCCTGGGGCAGTAGCCTTAGGGACCAACACCACTGGGCTGGCCCAGGGACTACTGGATTTCTCAATAACCCCTAGAGTCAACATCTTGGAGACCTCCTCCTTGATGCTGGCCTTCACCTTATCCGACAACCTGTAAATTTTGTTTTTCACAGGGAGACTGTCACCAGTGTCAATATCATGAACACAGAGGTGGGTCAGTCCAGGAGTAAGGGAGAACAGGGGGGAGAACTGCTCCAACAGCTCATAGCAGTCTCCTTTCTGATTTAGAGTCAGGGAGTCAGACAGAATGACCCCGCTTACTGACCCATCACTTTCTTGGGCAGAGAGGAGGTCGGGGAGAGGTTCACTCTCCTCTTCCGTTCCTTCATCTGTGACCAGAAGCATGTTGATCTCCGACCTCTCAAAATGAGCTTTTAGTCGGTTCACATGGAGCACCCTTAGGGGATTCCTAGGGGTTTGGAGGTCCACTAGGTAAGTGGCCTCCCCTTTCCGCTCCTTTATTTCAAATGGGCCAGACCAGCGGTCCTGGAGAGCTCTGGGCTCTACTGGCTCCATTACCCACACTTTGTCTCCAGGTTGAAACTCTACCAGGGTGGCCTTCTGGTCATACCATTGTTTCATCACCTCTTGACTGGCCTCAAGGTTATCTTGGGCTTCTTTCCAGAAGCGGGTCATCTGGTTGCGGAGGGCCAACATATAGCTGACCACATCCTGAGGGGGTGTCTTTGGAGCTTTCTCCAATCCCTCCTGGACAATGCTTAAGGGTCCCCTGACAGGGTACCCGTAGAGAAGTTCAAAGGGACTGAACCCTACCCCCCTCTGGGGGACCTCTCTGTAAGCAAAGAGAAGGCATGGTAAGAGGACGTCCCACTTACGCCTCATGGCCTCAGGGAGGCCACCAATCATGCCTTTCAGGGTCTTGTTGAATCTCTCCACAAGACCATTAGACTGGGGGTGATAGGGTGTGGTGAACTTGTAAGTTACACCACACGCATCCCACAGAGACTTCATGTATGCAGACATGAAGTTAGTGCCTCTGTCAGACACTATTTCCTTGGAGAATCCCACACGGGTAAATATCCCCATCAGGGTTCTGGCCACCACCTGTGCAGTTACGGTCCTCAGAGGGATTGCCTCTGGGTAACGGGTGGCATGGTCCACCAAAACCAGGATGAACCTGTTGCCTAAGGCAGTTTTGGGGTCCAAGGGACCAACAATGTCGATGCTCACCCTTTCAAAGGGGGTGCCAACGACAGGAAGTGGAATCAGGGGGGTTTTAACCCTTTTTCCTGCTTTACCACTGGCCTGGCAGGTAGGACAGGATCTGCAGAACTTATCTGAGTGTGTCCTCATTTTGGGCCAATAAAAGTGGGTGACAAGCCTGTTAAAGGTCTTGCCCTGCCCCAAATGTCCTGCCAGGGGAATGTCGTGAGCCAGACCCAGTAGGAAGGTTCGGTAACATTGGAGGACCACCAGCATACGTGCTGCCCCAAAGCCCGGAACCTTAGGCTCACTGTAGAGGAGATCATTCTCCCAATATAGGTGGTGATCGCCAGAGGCGTCGCCTGCTGCCTAGTTTGAGGCTTGTTTCCTCAAACCTTCCAGAGTGGGACATTCTTTCTGCGCCTTGCAGAATTCCTCCCTGGTGGGCCCACCCTCAACTTGCCAGCCAGCAAGCTCAGGTAAGTCACCTAGGGCGGCAATGTCTTCCCCAGTTGGCTCAGGAGCCTCCTCCTCAGGAGCCCCGTCAGCCACTGTAGGAACTTCTGGGGCCGGTTTCCCGCACCCCTGGTCCCTCCTCCTGGCAGCTCTCTGGGCCATCGTTCCAGGCTCCAGATGCCCTTGACTTCCCTCTCGGTCAGCCATGGACCGTGTGGTCATGCAGACCCACTCAGGTAACCCTAACATCTCCAGGTGAGACCTGAGCTCCACTTCTTTCCAGGCAGTGTGCTCAAGATCATTGCCTAACAGACAATCTACAGGCATGGCAGGACTCACAGCTACTTTCAGAGTACCAGAGACCCCCCCCACTCAAAGGGAACCAGAGCCACCGGTAGGTGACTCTCGTGATTGTCAGCGACCCTGACCTGGTGGAATGTATTGGGTACTATCTGCTCTGTTGACACCAGCTGACTCTTGATAGTAGTCATACTGGCTCCTGTGTCACGCAGAGCCTCCACCTTCTGCCCATCAATGGTGACCCACTGCCGGTACTTGGAAATATTTCTGGGCATGTGGGCCTTGGGCACCATTTCTCCTTCTCCCAGGGACACTAGGGAAATCTCTACCTGCTCCCCAAAGCTATTTGGGTCCATCTCCCCCAAGAGCGCTACACTAGTCAACCCAGGTGCCTGTCCGGTAGTGGACGGTGCCCTCTTGGGGCACTGTGGATCGCCTTTGTAGTGACCATACTGGTAACACTCCATGCATTTGGGGCTAGATTTCCCTGACTTGTCATATGTCCCTGGCTTTTTCCCAAATTTGGAAAAGGAAGGGTTGCCACCCCCTCCCTGGGAATTCTTTTGGGGGCCTTTAGAGAGTTCCTTATCTGCAAGTTTATCTCCCCCCTCTTTCTTCTGTTGGGAACCCTGACCACCTTTGTGGGAGTCCCCCCCAGGTACCTTCTTGGACACTCTGGTGCTAACCCAGAGGTCCGCCTCCTCAGCAAGCTTCCTGGGATCAGTCAGCTTACTATCCACTAGGTGCTGGCGCAAATCTGTATAAGTAACATTAAGCATATGCTCTCTCAGAATCAAGTCATATAAACCTTTATAATCTGCTACTTTGTTGCCCCGCACCCATCCATTCAGTGCCTTACTGGAGAAATCAAAGAAATCTACCCATGTTTGTGTGGTTTGTTTGGTGCTGTCCCTGAACCTCTGACGGTATCCCTCAGGGGTCAGCCCAAACTTGGCAAGTAAAATGGCTTTCTGAAGTGAGTATGTGTTTTGATCAGGTTGATCCAATGTGAGAAGTGTGTCCCTCCCCAATGGCGGCACATAACCCCACATAGCTACCCCCCATTGCCCTTCAGGAACCTCATGAGCCCTTAGTGCAACTTCATAAGCAGCTAACCATTTATCTATGTCATCTCCCACCACAAAACTGGGCACCACATTTTTGGGTATACGAACCTTCTTTTCTCCAGCAGGTCCTGTCTGTATGCTGCCACCATTATTGCTGGATTCAGACTGTCTCGCCTTGATCTCCAGCTCCTTGAGACTCAGTTCATGAGCCAACAATAGTTTCTTTTCAGCCAAAGCTCTTTCAGCTTCCACTTGTTTGGCTGCTCTTTCAGCTTCTGCTTGTTTGGCTGCTCTTTCAGCTTCTGCTTGCTTGGCTGTTCTTTCAGCTTCAATCTGTTTGGCTGCTCTTTCAGCCTCAGCTTGTTTGGCTTCTCTCTCTGCACTTCTCTCCTCCTGTTGAGCCTCAATTTTCAGTTTTGCCATTTGCAATTGGAACTCCCTTTCCTCTCTCCTTTCCTCTGCGGTCAGGCTTTGCATAGAGACACTGCTCCCTGGTCTGGAAGGGGGCCCAATTGCAGTGGTAACACCATCCACAGATAGTGAAAATTCCTCTGAGGTGCCATTTTCTGGCTCCTCTTCCTCATCATCCTCTAAATGGGCTTCTGCCCAGGCCCTCAGCGCCACTTGAAAGTCCTCCTTTCTGGAGGCCCCTTGGGTGGGTACCCTCAGTGCCCTGCAGAATCCTCTTAGTTGTTTGACCGTATATGTATCCAACTGGACTAGGTCAAAGTCCCCTGTCTGAGACCCAGTCAGAGACATGTTGAGTGAGGATTTAGTTTTTGAAAATTGTCAGGAAAAAAATCAGGTTTTCAAAAAGAGATAAAAACCAAGTTGACCTTCAACTGTGGGTAGGTAGTGAAATACTTAGCTACTGTATGTCACTGCACAAATACAAGTCCTATCCTCACCGCTGATCACCAATGTTAGAAATGGGGTTTTTGGTTGGCAGTCAGGTTACCCTCTGTCCAAGCAAAAGCCCACACTCTAGTCAGGGTAAGTCACACACTATCCAAGATTATCCTGTGCCTACCCTCTGGTAGCTTGGCACGAGCAGTCAGGTTTAACTAAGAAGGCAATGTGTAAAGTATTTGTGCAATAAATCATACAATACCACCATATAGCACCACAAAAATACACCACACAGTGTTTAGAAAAATATATCATATTTATCAGGATAGTTGTAGGTCAAAAAGAATAAAGTTGCAATGGAAAATTGTAGAAATATCACAGGACAGTGATATAAAGTGTCTTAAGTCTTTAGAATATAAACAAAGTCTCTTTTAAGCACAAGTACCTGGTTGGGAGTGGAAAAATCTCCTCAGAGGGCCACCAGAGAAGAGGTGCGTGGAAAAAGGATGTGTGCGTCGATTTCTCCCCAGCACACACGGACTTGCGTCGTTATTTTCCACGCGGGGAAGTCGGCGTCGTTTTCTGGCGCTCGGACAGTCTCTTTCTGTGGATCGCGGGGATTACCAGATGTCCCGGGTCTGTGCGTGGATTTTCCTGCTTGTTCTCCGGCTGCGCGTCGGTCTGCGGGGCTGCGCGTCGAAATTACGATCTCACGGCAGGCGTCGCGTCGATTTCTCCTCTGGATGTCGATCTGCGGGGCTGCGCGTTGAAATTACGATCTCACGGCAGGCGTTGCGTCGATTTCTCCTCTAGAGGTCGGGCGGCGTTGTCCTTGCGAGGCCGTGCGTCGGATTTTTGATCGTCCCAAGATCGTCGCGTCGATCAGCGTCGGTGTGCGGCGTTTTTCTCGCCGCGGAACCAGCTGTGAGTTGAAATTTTCAGCGCACGGAGCGTCCAAATAAAAGAGAGAAGTCTTTTTGGTCCTGAGACTTCAGGGAACAGGAGGCAAGCTCTATCCAAGCCCTTGGAGAGCACTTTCACAGCCAGACAAGAGTTCAGCAAGGCAGCAGGGCAACAGCAAGGCAGCAGTCCTTTGTAGAAAACAGACAGGTAAGTCCTTTGAGCAGCCAGGCAGTTCTTCTTGGCAGGATGTAGTTTCTGGTTCAGGTTTCTTCTCCAGCAAGTGTCTGATGAGGTAGGGCAGAGGCCCTATTTTATACCCAAATGTGCCTTTGAAGTGGGGGAGACTTCAAAGAGTGGCTAAGAAGTGCACCAGGTCCCCTTTCAGTTCAATCCTGTCTGCCAGGGTCCCAGTAGGGGGTGTGGCAGTCCTTTGTGTGAGAGCAGGCCCTCCACCCTCCCAGCCCAGGAAGACCCATTCAAAATGCAGATGTATGCAAGTGAGGCTGAGTACCCTGTGTTTGGGGTGTGTCTGAGTGAATGCACAAGGAGCTGTCAACCAAGCCCAGCCAGACGTGGATTGTAAGGCACAGAAGGATTTAAGTGCAAAGAAATGCTCACTTTCTAAAAGTGGCATTTCTAGAATAGTAATATTAAATCCGACTTCACCAGTCAGCAGGATTTTGTATTACCATTCTGGCCATACTAAATATGACCTTCCTGCTCCTTTCAGATCAGCAGCTGTCACTTCAACAGTGTATGAGGGCAGCCCCAAGGTTAGCCTATGAAGGGAGCAGGCTTCACAGCAGTGTAAAAACGAATTTAGGAGTTTTACACTACCAGGACATATAACTACACAGGTACATGTCCTGCCTTTTACCTACACAGCACCCTGCTCTAGGGGTTACCTAGGGCACACATTAGAGGTGACTTATATGTAGAAAAAGGGGAGTTCTTGGCTTGGCAAGTACTTTTAAATGCCAAGTCGAAGTGGCAGTGAAACTGCACACACAGGCCTTGCAATGGCAAGCCTGAGACAAGGTTAAGGTAGCTACTTGAGTGAGTGGCACAACCAGTGCTGCAGGTCCACTAGTAGCATTTAATCTACAGGCCCTAGGCACAGGTAGTGCACATTATCAGGGACTTATAAATACATTTAATAGTCCAATCAGGTATGATTCCAGGTTACCATGTTTTAGGGGAGAGAGCATATGCACTTTAGCCCTGGTTAGCAGGGGTAAAGTGCGCAGAGTCTATAAACCAGCAAAAACAGTGTCCAAAAAGTGGAGGGAGGCAGGCAAAAAGTTAGGGGTGACTACCCTAAGGCTGTCAGGTCTAACAGTGGGCCATTTGTGTGACAGGCTGGACTGTTTGTCTAATGGTGTTCTCCTGTCTGTATTGCCTCCGCAGGTCAGCGCCCATCAAAAGAAGGGAATATGGTGTGCCATCACCAAGGACGTGTGGACCCTGGGGGTCTATGGCAGGCGGAGGACCCACTGTCACAAACTGTGGGAGGACCTGAGACGCTGGGCACAAAAGACCGCGGAGGCCCAGCTGGGGATGGTCTCCCAACGAGGAAAGGGCGCCCGTCGGTCCCTGACCCCCCTTATTGCCCACATACTGGCAGTGGCCTACCCTGAGCTGGATGGCGCTTGAGGGCATCACAGCAGCCACAAGTGGGTGAGTACAGGTGCTATCATTACAACTTATGGCTGGTGGGGTGGGATCCAGGTGGTGGTTGTGTGTCCTTGGGTGCCCCTAGGACAGGCCAGACATAGCAGCATAGGTCCTCTGGTATTTAAGGGTTTGAATGGGAAATACTGCTTACCTAGCTTGTTATTGTTCACTTCTGGGCAGGGCTGCATGGGTCTTAGGTGTGCTGTAGTTGGCAGTGTGTGCCCCTTGGTGACTAGCCATTTCACTGGTAGTGCCATGCATAGTGCGCAGGCCTGTTCCCTGTGTGTGAGGGTGCTGTGTACGTCAACGGTGGTGTTGCTGCAGTCATTGACCCTGTGTATCCTTTGTCTCTCAGCCCCCTTTCTTGTTTTCTCATTCTGTCCTTATGTGCATTAGCATCATCTGGTGGAAGAGCAGATGCACTCGCAACAGAGGGAGCTGCATCTCACAGAACCCTGGAGGCTGAGGGCACCAGTACGATTGAGGGTGAGTGGAGTACCACGGCGGAGAATGGAGGGGAGAATACAGACTCTGATACGTCCTCCAATGGGACTTCCCTGGTGGTGGCGGACACCTCTGTGACCACTCCATCTATAGGTATAGCTGCCACCCCCCTTACCGGCACCACCCTCCCATTCTGCAGATTTTCATGATCAAATTGTTTTTGTAATGCATATGGTTGCGTATATGGAGTGTGTATGAGGGTGTTTGTGTGTGTCACTCTTGTTTTCCCCCCACCCTCCCTTGTGTGTTAGGCGGCTGTACTCACCGTCATTGTCTTCGCCGACGTTGGTGTTCCAGGTGGAGCATAACATAGAAAATCATTGCAAAGAATTGCAGTTCGGGATCCAAGGCAGCGTGGTCCTTCCCTGTGTCTCCAATGGTGAGTCCTTTCACTTCTGTAATGTGTTTCCACAAGGCTTTTGATGGTGTTGGTACCACCCCGGAAAAGGTGGTGGTTTGCAGGGTTTTAATATGGTGGGCAGAATTTTGTCTTCCACCTGGCTGTAGGCGGCTGCCACCTTGGTGACTATTGTTTCCGCCTTGGCGGTCGGTGTAGTACATTGGCTGTCTATCGGAGATTTCACCACCCTGGTCATAATTTGGTGGTACTTACCACCAGCCTGTTGGTGGTATTACCTCCACTGTATCACTGTCCGCCAGGGTCGTAATGAGGGCCTAAGACTGTTATTCTTTTGAAAACTCTTAACTTGACTTTTTTATGTTGGATTTTTTTCGTTTTGGTCTTGTTTTGTTTAGATAAATATTACCTCATTTCTAAACATGTGTTGTGTCATTTTGTAGTGTTTTTACTGAGTTACTGTGTATGTTGGTACAAATACTTTACACAGTGCTTCTGAAGTGAAGCCTACCTGCTTGTGCCAAGCTACCAAGGGTGTGAGCTGGGGTTAACTAATGGTGATTCTCTTTTACCCTGTCTAGGGTGTGGGTCCTTGCTTGACAGGGGGTAACCTGACTGCCAAACAAAGACCCCATTTCTAACAAAATCCCATAACTCCTTAACACTGGGTGCGGTAACCAAATGGTAAAAAACAAAAGAAAGCTAACAGGAGCACACAGAGTGTAGAACGACAGAAGACATTAAAGCCTGGGATAGGAAAAAGAGAGAAGAAGTAGATGAGATGAGTGTACAATGAAGGTGAGAAAATGAAACTTAAATGTAGTGGATGATAAACAGATGTACCGTTTGGTAAACTGGTGTATAGGTCTAGAACTGGGTGGTGGAGGCTTTGGGAAAAGAGTGGTTAGGCCTGGGGCAATGGGCTGAAATTAATATTGCAAAAAGGTTAGGTATCCATTCTGCTTGGTGTTGATTGGAGTTTGCTATATTTGTGGAATCCTGGTAGTGGGGTCGCTTTGAGGAAAAGTAATATAAGTTGAGGGTTCAATGCTGATGGTAAGAGACAAACCACACAAAGACGTCAATGGTACTATTTGAAGGAACTGGACAGAAGGGCAATGAAGAGCAAAGAGGCTGGGGTAGAGAGATCAGAACATGAAGCTAGGGTCACAACAAACCATACATTGGTACCTGGGCTTAAGGCAGATGGCTGAATCCAGGGTAAGGAAGGAGAGAACTAGCGACCAATGGTGAATGCTGGCTATAGAGGAAATGTTTGTTTTGTCAGGACAAACGGGGGCTTCCACAGTCATGTGCACTCCATACATTTTAGTTAATTTATTTTGCCTGTGCCTGTGCCTGTTTAAGCTTTACAGACACAGAAAGGAACATCTCTTTGGTGCAAGTAATTAGCAATGCTTATGCACATTGTTGGCACCAGAATAAAAGACTAAACTGTTATTCATAGATTTCAGTGGAAACAATTGGCTTTATCCCTGACATTTATGTCTGGGTATTTACTGCCATTACATCAGACCAGTGAAAAAAAAAAACGATTCAAAGCAAATCAATTGAATGTCAGGTAATGTGCTGATTATTTGCCAGATCTGTCCCCCTCCTTTGCATTCCTGCAGACCTGAGGAATATGGAGCGACTTGGGTGAAGTTCTAACACTCCCAACTGCCATCTCCCTTTTCAGGCACCAGATGAGATGGGATTTCAAGATGCATTGTCATCAGGTCTCGCAGAACCACTTTTAGTGTACTTCTGAATCCCATCTCTTAATTTAAGAATGGAGATTGCAGTGTTCAGTGGGGAGGAAAGCTAAATATAGTGGTGAGAGAGGGTTGCTTGATGCAAGGCATTTCTTATGTTTTCCTGAGTGGTAAAGAAGAGAGTGTGGTGGCAATGGTGTCAGAACACCAGGTATTTAAATGTTTAATGTTTCAGAGGGGGAAACTAAAGAAGAGAGTAGGTGTTACAGAAAAAAGTTGGGGGATGAACACCCTAAGGCTGTCAGGTCTAACACATGCTAGGAAACTATATACTTTCCTAGGCGAAAGAACAACTAGATAAAGAAAATAAAACAGCACTGCGAATGTGGCTGATTCTGAAATAATGAAAATTAAGCCAAATAAAATGTAACTAGTCTAAAGGGCACAAGCAGCAAGCCTAGATGCTAATATGACATGCCCAAAGACAGTGTTAAAAAGGATATACAACAATATGAAGATCATATTGCCCTACCATAGTCTCTTCACATACACAAATGGGGTACCAGATTTGTTGATACAAGTGTGGGAATGCTAAGTGGAAGGAAATTTGTGGATCCCCCATACATTCCAGAAATGTCTGTCACAGGAATGTGAGGAAATGCTTTTTCCAAAGTCTGGCATTGAGGGTATGGAAACAAGAGAGGGCCACACACGGCACACCACCCTGGACTCACTTGGGTATCTAGTTTTAAAAATTGTCTGGGTTTGGTAGATTTTTCTGGTGGTACCCAAGCCCAGTCCAAAATTGACAGCTACACATTACAGACAGAAAGGGTCAATTTAGAGTAAAAAAAAAAATAGATTTCTGTATATATGTTGCTTTTGAGCTGTTTCCTTCCTTTGATTCTGGACCCATCCACACAAGAAAGGTTAGCATTTTTATAGAGATACAAGAAGGAATGCTGGGTGGTAGGACATGTATGGTCCCCATAGATTCCAGGATATTCTCTTACATTAATGTGAGAGAAAAATGAGTATTTTTATTCACATTTAAAGTTTTGAAAGGGTTTAAGAACAAAAAAATAATTTATGAAATCCACACAAGTTGCACCACCCTGGATTCCCTGGATATCTAGATTTCAGAACTATCTGGGTTTGGTTGGTTTACCTACGGGGTGGCTGAGCTCAGGCCCAAAGTCCTCAGCTACCCACATTAAAACAGTTGATTCTGGGTGGACATTTTGAATTTTCGATGTTGCATTTTGGGTCGTTTCCTGTTGCAAGCACCATCCTCAGCCACACAAGTGAGATACCATTTCATCAGGAGATAAGTAGAATTGCAGATTAGTGGAATATTTTTTATTACCTCTTGCATTTCTTTTAATGTTTGATATCTTAAAATAAGCCATTGAGCAAGAAAGAAGACATCTTAGAACATGCCCAATGAATCATATGATTGTATGGGAAAAGGCCAAATTGAGAGGTGTACTGAGCTGCTGAGTGCTGTTTTGAAGCACAATCTCTTGTACACAATTCAGAAATACATATGGTCCATCATATCTATGTTTAATTCATTATATTTTACCTTATTAATTGTTGTACAATCTGTACACAATGGGAAGCAATTAAAAGCTGTAACTCATTTGTTGGTTCTGGGTATTGCATGTTTTTGAAGAACCTACAAACCTTACATATCCCTGCAACCAGAAGGATTTATCAGAAATAATGGTATATTGCTTTTCTAAATTGTCACAAATAAGTCCAGATGAAAATGTCACCAATGGCTACTTTTCCTACTCATGTTCATTATTTCTATTTCAACATTTATTTGGCAATACTTTGGGAAAACCCTGAGGCACAAATGACCATTTGATGAATTGATATTTTTTTCTGATTTTCTGAAATACCACACATTGGGAAAAATGAATTCACTTTTGGAAAAATTAAACAACTGATAAAAATGTTCTTTGGAACAACTCTGCTTGTCCTTAAGGCTGGGAGGATGGTGTTTGTAGCACATTATGGCCCTCATTCCGAGCCTGGCGGGCGGCGGAGGCCGCCCGCCAGGCTTCCCCCCTCCGAAATACCGCTCCGCGGTCGTAAGACCGCGGAGGGTATTCCGAGTTTTCCCCTGGGCTGGCGGGCGGTCTTCACAAGACCGCCCGCCAGCCCAGGGGAAAACTCCCTTCCCACGATGACGCCGGCTCGTAATAGAGCCGGCGGAGTGGGAAGGTGCGACGGGTGCAGTTGCACCCGTCGCGTATTTCAGTGTCTGCTTTGCAGACACTGAAATACTTTTAGGGGCCCTCTTACGGGGGCCCCGCGACTCCCCCTCCCGCCATCCGGTTCCCGGCGGGAGAACCGCCAGGAACTGGATGGCGGGAGGGGGAGTCGGAATCCCCATGCCGGCGCAGCATGGAGGATTCCTTTGGGGCAGCGGGAAACCGGCGGGAGACCGCCAGTTTCCCTTCTCTGACCGCGGATGAGCCGCCGCGGTCAGAATGCCCCGCGGGGCACCGCCGGCCTGTCGGCGGTGCCACCGCGTCCCACGGCCCTGGCGGACTTGTTCCGCCAGGGTCGTAATGACCCCCTATAACTTTTGCCGTTGCCATTTCAAGAAACAATGAATTATCTTTTTTAAAAAATTAAACAACTGGTAAAAATGTTCTTTGGAACAACTCTGCTTGTCCTTAAGGCTGGGAGGATGGTGTTTGTAGCACATTATGACTTTTGCCGTTGCCATTTCAGGAAACAAACATAGAATTTTTTGCACACCATTTTTTTTCTCATCCCCTCACCACCTAAGCCCCCTCAAAATAAAAGCTACATTTGGCTACTTTTTCGCTTCCCTATGGAGGAATTCACAAACCCTCCATAGTCTTAGGTTGTTGGGGGTCGGGGTGCAAATAAGTCATAGATACCTTTTGGGAAAAAGGTAATGACGGTTTAAGTGAAAATGAACTGAAACATCAAATAGGGTTTAGGAAATTAAGGCCCAGAGTTATACTTGATTTGTGCCGAATTTACGTCATTTGTTTTTATGCAAATTTGATGCAAACCTAACTGCAGATTTATACTTTGGCGCTAGACCCGTCTAGTGCCAAGGTTTTGGAGTTAAAGACATTTTTTGCCAGCGTCACAGAGATGCAAGGTAGGCGTTCCTGGGCAAAAAATGAAGATATGGCCTTAGCGCCATATCTATCCCCCCATACTAAAATCAAGCACGGGGGAAGGGGCCTTAAATGATGGCGCTAAGCTTGCTTAGAGCCATTATTTAACATCTGGCTCAAGGCAGGTGTTAGGGGACCTGTGGGCCTATTTCCATGGTCAGAGACCCTGGAATGTGCCCACAGGTGCGCTCCCCTAGCCCCAGGGACACCCCCACCCACACCAGAGGGATGGCAGAGGATGGGGGACCCCATCCTCTGGCAATTAAGGTAAGTAGATGTAAGTATTCTTATTTTTTAATAACAAGTGCCAAAGGGGGGGCCTAAAGTAGGTCCCCCTACATTGCACTGGGCCCAATCGCCATGCCCAGGGGACTTGTGTCCCCTGGGCATGGCCATTGGGGTGGTGGGCATGACTCCTGTCTTTACCAAGACAGGAGACATATCCATGGGAGTTGTGTGTCAAAGGATGATGCTAGTCTGGTTAGAGGCATTTTTATGCCTCTGCCCAAACTAGCGTCATCCTTTGACGCACAACCTCCTTTTCCCCCTATGCCTCCCCCACCCAGGCTAGCATCCTTTTTTATGACGCTAGCCGTGCTTTACCACTGGCTGTTGTCATACCATAAACATGATGTTCTGCCGGCGGCTTGGGATGGCGCTAGCGGGCGGTATCATTTTTCACTCAAATCTGTGTTAGTGCAGTTTTGCGTGAAAAGGTACAAATCAGGGCCTAGATGGCTTGCCAGTCAGTGATTCATGTAATCACAGCAAAGGATGGGAAGCTGATATGGTGAAACCATGTTGTGCATGGCTTGCACATGACTCGTCTACCCCTGCAGCTGTTCAGAGTAGAGGAAGAACATTTGGAGAACATAGATAGCAGAAAATTATGGGTAGCTGTTAATAACATAGACTTTTCTACACGTGAAATCATGTACAAATATTTATTCACCCTCGTAGTATTTCTGATTCTGATAATGGTATACATTAAACCAGCACAAGGAAAGACAAATAGATATTGCAGAATACAAATTGTATGGTGAAGCTCTGGTCAACCTAAAGGGATGTCAGAGAGAGACTATTCAAAGGGTGCAAAGAAGCAATCCAATCCTAAACACCTACATTTATCAGTGAGAATGATACACGCCACGTCAGTCAATAGTTCAGAATATAGTATGAACCTTTATTTTATGCAGCACTACATTTTGATTGAAACTTAATTTAAGAAGGTGGTATTCATTTCTATGTCAGCTAAGACAGTCCCACTTTCTCTTTGACAGTAATCACGGCTGATGCACTCTCGGTATGTGGGATGAAAGAATCGTGATTATTTAGAACTCGTTATTTTATCGTGTTTTACACAGATGCGCGAACAACATGTCACTGACAGGTTGATTACCGGTTTTCGTCAGCTAAAATTGAACTATTTAGCATTAGATTTTGGAGCCCACAACACACATTCATACCAGTTACAGTGTAGTCGTTTTCATCACAGTGATGAGACTTTTATGGAAATGATAATTTATTTCATATTCTATGACTTGGAAGGTCAGATGTGCTTTGTAATTACCATCGAGTCAGTCATAAATGTTTTAAATGATTATCACTGATGATCGAACCCTGCCATTAAAAAATATCAGAGTTCATTTGTGCCAGAATGCGATGTATAAACTCTGTTACCTGGCAACAACATTACACATTTAAAGTGGAAATTAAATGTGAAAATTAAGCAAACACGCGATTATATCAAAGGAAGAATACTTTGTTGCCGTAGTTAAAAAAACACATAATATTGATTTGGAGGAATTGGTTGTGATATGCAGTTGAAAAGCAAGCTCTTGAAACCTTGAATGGGCAAACACATGTGGAGAACATTCTAATGTTAAATAGTGCCTGTGGATATATTCGTAACATCCAACGAGAAGTTGATTACGCTCATTAGGAACCGATAAACTATGTAAAAGTTGCATTTTCTTTTAAAAAGGAAAACATTTTGTTTTTCAACATATCACTGTAATCCAAAAGAGAACTCCAGATGACGTCAGTACATATTACAAAGTTGTTTTGTTGGTAGTAGAAGACAGCTTTTATGAAAGGTATGAGCCTTTTCAATGTCGTCAGTTGTTCATGTTTTGTCACATGTCAATCCTTAAGACTTGTGAATGGGGGCTTGCGTGTTCCAAATTCAAAAATGTACCTGTTGCTTTGCCCAAATATGGAAACTGGGCAATTGATGTTCAAGGAATTTAACAGCTTGGTCATACGGAGAAGCCAGGAGTAGTGGCAAGCATGTGCGTTGCAAAGATCCCACTTTATTTGATGCCACAGCGAATATGTGGACACCTTTTGTGAAACAATATCATCTCTTCACTTTACTAAATGTAGGACAAGTTTTCAAGATGAAAATACCAGTGACATATTGTTCGCATTGTAAAATTGGGAGCCCAGGATCTCGAGCAAGGCATGTGGAGGTGGAGGAGCCCCTTCTTGGCAGATTTGTGGTTTGCTACATTCCTGAGAGCTAGGTGAGACTTATACTGGAAAAAAGAAGAGACAGACTTTCTTGTGCACTTCTAAAGGGCTCTTTGAAGCTGGAAAGGTCAAAGGTCATTGGGGTCTGAGAACATCCTTAAAAGGAGAATGGGCTAAGAAGGGAATCATAAAGAGTAATGGGCATATTTGAAAGAAACTGGCAGTTGTTCTTGCTTCACTACTGCCCCAACTAATGACACCATGGGTGACCCGTATTTACAATACAGCACACCATGGTGGTCCTTAGGCCAATAGCATCAACATTTTTATGCTATTGTTGCGCTTTGCTGCACCAACGTCATAAATGTTGGCACAAGTACAGCAAAGTGTCAGGATGCCCATATGTTTCTATGGGTTTGCCGTTTTAATTCCTGCTTTGAGCAGGAGTTAAAAATGACACCACAAGTGGAACAGTGAAATGTTGTCGATTTCACTGTGCCATTTTTGCAGGCCTCCCACTGCCTGAATGCCCCCCTTGCATACATTATGCCTGGCATAGGCATAATGTGGTGCAAGGGCATGCAAAGTGGCACAATGCGAACATTGTGGCACTTTGTAAATACGGCATGGCAAAAAAGCCTTCCTAACACCACATTAGCGTAAAATAATGCTGCTAATGTGACACAGGAAGGCACTAGGGGCTTGTACATATGCCCCTAGGACTATATAACCTTTTGCTAAGCATTTATCAGTAACTGTGATCCAGAAACAGCCTCTACAATGCAGGATTTACCACGCAAGGCCTTTACCATGCATGCCTTTACAACAAAATGGTAAGTATAACTCAGGTGTGATGATATCAGGTAAGTGTGTATCAGGTAAGCATACTGCCAACACTTCAACCAGGAGGTGTTGCAAGCAATTTTGCGTTTTGACTTCAGCTGAGTAAAAAAAAAAAAGAAAATAATGAAAAAAAGAAAAAGGTACAGGGTACTGTTACCCTATCCCTCTAGCCTTCGTGCAGGCATCCCCTAGAGACCCCTCAAGGCTTACAAATATATATATTTTAAAATGTATGCTGAAAATTATGGCAAAACTGTGAATTTTGCTATTATTTTAAAAAAGAAAGCAGATGTGGTCTCCATGCTTGCTTTTAATATTGGCCAAGGGTGGGCTAGGTCACGGGAGAATTGCCAAAATATAAGGGAGGGTGCAGTAGCTCCCATCCTAGGGCTTATGAAAGCCCCAGGGACTGCTGCCTCCCTTGGCCACTGCAGAATATGGCCCTCATTATGACCCTCCGATGGGCTAACGGTAAAGACTGCCACATTATGAGTGTAACAGGTTGGCCTCTGCCAACTTGCCACATCCCCGCCTGTACCACCTGGGCGGTCGGACCGCCGGAGATCAGAATCTCTGATCTGGCGGTCCACTGAAGACTTTCAGCGGTATTTGGAGCAGGCTTTCCACCGAGGTTTCTGCGGTGGTAGCAACGCCACAAACTCTGGCAGAAAGGCTACCAGTGACAAGAAATATGTTTCCTGTCACCGGCAGATGACTCCCCCACCCTCGTCTGCAAGCCTAATTCTCCCCCACCCCTCCTTTCAGTAGAGGCCCCCCACCACTCACCTCCTCCTTTCTAGTGCAGCGTTAGCCATCCCCCAACCCTCCCTCTAGTGCAGCACCCACCCACCTACCCCATACCCCCACCCCCTTCTGATGCAGTTACCCCCCCACCGCATGTATGGACAGAGACACCCATATGCATTCCCCATATACTCATTCACGAACCTCACATACACTCATACACGAACACTGACATACACACATTCACTCACGTGCATCCAAACACGCATACACTCACAAGCATCCATACATTCATACACTGACAAGCATCCATTCAACATTCATACATGCACTCACCTCAACATTCATACACTCACTCACCTCAACATTCATGCATGCACTCACTTCAGCATTCATACACGCACTCACCTCAACATTCATACATGCATTCAACCATTCATACACACATACATTCACACATGCATCCACACACCCATACACCCACCCATAGACACACGCATGAACACACCCATACACACATGAATACACACACCCATGCACACACGCATGCACACATGCAGACACACACACATGCACACATACATGCACACACAATACCCCCACCCTCCCACCCTCTCCCCCGCCATGCCGTATTATAGGCTGGTGGAGTCCTTTTGGTGTGGTGGGGCTGTGGTGGACCCACCCCTGTGCCTCCGACTGCCAGCATGAACACTGGATGATTTCCAACCAAAATGTGGTGGAAATCCTTCAGTACTCATGCTCTGGTTTCCTGAAGACTGCCAGCACTGGAGGTCTTCTGGTTCCCGAGGCTTTGGCAGTCTTGGAAAGCCAAAATGAGGGCCCATGATTGGGGATGGACCATTTTGCACGCCCAGTTGTTAAATTAATCCAGAGGGCCCGTGCAGCCCCACTGCATCCACGGTAACTGCCACCTCCATGGGGCAAATGTGTTTAATGGAATGCAGGGAGGCCCACACAGCCCCCCTGCAACCTTGGAGACCACCACCTCTGGGGCAAAAATATTTAAGTGAATGTGTGGGGGGCTGCCCTGCCCCCTCGCAGCTCCAGGGACCACCTCATCCCAAGGGCAAATGTACTTAGGTTAATACAGGTGGACCATATGGCCCACCCCGACAAGCCTGAACCACCACCTCCCTTGGTCTAAAGTAATTTAAAGGAGAGGATCCATTGTGGACACCCAACAATGGGGATCACCACCACCATGAAGCTAAATTCAAGCAATGGAAGGGGGCAGTGCGGCCCCCCTCTTGGAGCCATAGATGGCACTGGGGATGGCCCCTGCTGCTTTCTGAGGTGCCCAACCTCAGAAGGTAGCTGTTTGATTTTGCTTGGTGGGAGCTAACAGCTCCGACCAAGCAAAAGCAAACATAACTTTGCTTTCAGGAAGTGGAAGCTATCCAACACCTCTCGCTTCCTGAAAGCAGTGTTTTTATCTATTTCTAGGCATGCAGATATGTGTGTAGAGAAACAAATGAAAACATTGTTCCCGCAAGCAAGGAGCTGCTGGTTGCGGGAGCAATGCCGGCTCCTGCAGGAGTCAGAAGCCAACTGGGACCGTGGTGCCTTGAAGCTCCCCCAGCTGTCCCCATAAGTATATGAAGGGTAAATTAGGAGGGTCAGGGGCACCCTTAGATACATGCTTGGCCCTAGGGGATGGGGTCCCTGGGGTGGAAAACAGCTGATGAAGGTAGGCCACATGCCCCCATATCTTCTTAAATGATGTGTTTAGCCCTAGGGAGGTGGTGGTCCACTGGACACTGGGGAGTCAATGCCGCCCCCACTCAAAAAAATATAAAAATACCCCCGAGGAGGTGGTGGTCTTTACGATTTTTGGGAATTCACAAAGGGCATTTACAAGTATTATCCTTAGGTCCGGTTGTATCTCTGTATGTGAAAACTTAAGTCTGAATTTCAACTCCTCCTCATTAGCCATGTTCCTAGGTGAACCAACAACACTTAGATCTCAAACAGAGATGCCTGATAAAAATGATTCATTTGCACTGTCTATGTCCTGTCTATAGTACTACCCCCAAAACCTCAAGGGGAGGTGTCCTGCAAGAAAGTCTGCGTGGTGCCACACTGACTATTTAAGCTGACAAAGGAAGTTTCTGACCATTTCACAATATTACTGCAAAGGACCCTGACACAAAGTTCTATCAAGGAGTGTAAAAAAGTTGTTTTTTTGTGAAGGATTGTAAAAAAGTATTTTTTTATGTGTACAAAACCCAAAAGCAAGAGGTATAAACGTATAGCCACACAGAATGGTCTTTAAAACCCACTATGCTTGGCTCAAACTCTTCATCAAAGGCAGGGACGTGTACTCACCGGACTTGTTAAAATTGCAATGTTTCAACCCCCTACTCACCATTCAGTTCCTTTGTTGCCGGTTTTTCACCATCCATTTCACTGGGCTGAGGGGCTATCCAGGCATATTGAAAATCCTGCCAATGTTTCCTGCGATCCTCATGTTTCCAGTAGAGGCATTGGACACATTTTCTATATGCTTGGATAACAGATTTCCCAAGATACCTATTTTATCTGTACTGCCTAAGATTCATAACAACATTCTGAAGCCCCCATAGTGTCCAATAGATGATCTATGCTTGGAAAAACATCTCATTGCACATCTCGTTGCATTCATCACTTCTTGTGTCCTTTTGTCAGTTCTCTCCCTTCTTACATACAACATAGTAAGGATTTTTTTAAACAAATCTATGATCTTCCATGGGAGGATGACAATTTGATGATTACCCTAGTTGTAAGTAGCTTGTACACAAGCATAAAACATAATAATGGGATTAGTGCATGTAGACATTTCCTGAAGGCAAGATCTTTATCAATTTTTCACCATCCTGAAATGATCATGACACAGTATTGTTTTGAGAACAACTGCCTTTGGTTTGAAAAAGAGTTATACAGAAGGTACAAAAGAGGTAAATGTAGACCTGCTTTGCTCCCAGTTATCCCAACCTGTTTCTCGGTTGGTGGGAGCAGCAGGTGTCAGTTGGTGGGAGCAGCAGGTGTCAATCACCCTAGATAAATTTAATACATGTCTTCCTTTGGACTAGATACATTGATGACCTCTTCCTGATATGGAAAGGCAACAGGGAACAGGCATCATGTTTTATTGCTAAACTCAATCCTAATGAGCTAATCCTGAGACTGAAGGGCACCATGAGTGAAGTGTGTATGGATCATCTTGATCTGAGAATTCCAATAGAAGGAGGCAAACATACATCAAGTCTCTTTAGAAAAAAACACAGCAGGCAACACTGTTTTGCATGCCCATAGTAGTCACCCTATGAATTTGATCAACAGCATACCTTATGGAGAGTTGTTAAGTGCACACAGAAATTGTAACACTGAAGAAGCCTGTGATTTAGAATGCAAATCGATGCTTGTCAGATTCAGGGAAACGGACAAGAACAATAAAGTTCTTAGTACTGCACTGTCTAAAGCCCAAAGTACCAACAGATATTGCCTTCTCAATGACACCAAGAAGAAGGGGGAACAATCTCTGAACCTTAAAGAAAATGTTGTGAGGTTTATAACAACCTATAATAGGAAGGCTGGAACAGTAAAGAACATTTTAAGGAAATGTTGCGGCATTCTATCCACTGAAGATACACTGTCTGATATTATTAGTGACCACCCAAATATTACATACAGGAGGAGGTAACTTTGAAGGACAGCCATAGTAAGAATGGAGTGGTTTTAGTCAGCTGTAGACAGACTGTTATGCCTAAAGATTTTTACACCTGCTCTAGCTGCAAAGCCTGCCAATTCAGTCACAATACCAATACATACTTTTCTCCACTACAAGGTACAGAAAAGTCCATTGACAAATTTCCAAATTGTCAGTTTGATTATTGTGTTTATGCTCTTGTGTGTCAGTGTGAAAATATATAAATTGGCAGTACTATTCATTCTGTTAAGAAGAGAGTTTTGGAACATTTGAGGGCTATGAAGAACGAGATAAACAATATCTAGTAGCTCAGCACTTTGCCACTTTCCCAACAGTAACAATGCCCTACTGAGATTTTACGCTGAGGACCTGCCTCCGTCAGGGATAGCATACATATGCAAATGTATAAGTCTCTTTGAATCCAAATACGTGTTGGTGCTTAATGCTAAGGCCCTGATTTAAGAAAATGATGAACAACTGCGCAAGATTATCTCCAGCTAACACCATTCCTTAGTGCCATCCATGCGCCATATTTAAAAAATGAAACACCATGGATCTAAGAAAAGTTTATCATAAAAAAAATGACGCTAACCACTGTGACATGCTAGAAAGAAAAATGACGCTAAATGCTACCAAAGTGGCGTTAGAACAACTTGCGGCATTTTTTTTAATGCAAATCGCGTTAGTGTCATATTTAACAGCATTAGCTTAAAAAAAAACTGGTGTGCAAGAAAAATAATAATAGGGAGCCAAGACGGAGAATGCAGGCAAGGAGATGCCAGATAGAGATCCCAATGAGCCCTGTACGAGCCAAGAGGGACCAGCAAAGTCCCAGGAGAGGGGAACGAGGATGCAGGAGTGTTGCTTTAGTGAGGAGGAGAATGACATGTTGGTGAAAGCTCTTCGTCACCTCCAAATTGCCACTAGGTAGTAGAGAGGGTATATGCAGGCAATAGCAGATAAAGTCAACAGAGGTGAAGCGGACTATGACTAATTGTAAGAACCGTTGGCATGATTGCAAGCAAAGAACTAAAGAGCAACTGGCCAGGAATCGAAAGGCATCACTGCAGACTGGAAGTGGAAGTCCCACACCCCAGAAGGACCTGGATGAGCTGGAGGAAATGGTGGCAGCCATCATCCAGGAGGAGCTGGTCACTGGAATTGCAGGACAGCACAGACTACCAAGACTTACCTCAAATGCACAGTCAGTTGCAGTTGGGAACTATCTGGAAATTTACAAATGGCAGAAAAAGGAGGCACATAGGACACACTGAAGGAATGCAAAAGGGTTGCATATGGATACATAGGCCCTCATTACAACCCTGGCGGTAAATCCCACTTACCGCTGTGCCGAAAGCCGCCAACATACTGTTACCGCTGCGGAAATCCGCTACAGGTATTATGACCCACACTGAGAAATCCGCCACTATACAGACACACACACAAGTCCGCCTCACCAAAGGTCAGTGATAAGCTGGCGATAGCAAAACCCACACCGTCACGCCAACAGGAATACGCCCACAGTATCACGACCCACGAATCAACACAGCGGTCTTTCAACCGTGGTAAATCGTTAGTGGTACACACCGCTGTGCTCAAAATACACACACACTTAAAAAACACAACCACATTGGACAATTCAAAATACACACACCTGACACATATACACATTCCACACCCACGCACCCACACCACTATAAAACACACTCCCACATTACACTAACAATTTTGAAGAAGCAGAGAGAGAGAAAAACAAAGACCACACCATCATCCAGAGGCACAGAACACCATTACACATACACCATCCAAGCACCTCACACCACACACCCCAACTCATCACCACACACATCACATCACACATCACCTTACACATCACTCACACCACATCATGGCACCTCAAAGACACCCCAGGTTTTCTGAGGAGGAGCTCGGGGTCATGGTGGAGGAAATCATCCAGGTAGAGCCACAGCTATTTGGATCACAGGAGCAGCAGACCTCCATTGCCAGGAAGATGGAGCTATGGCAGAGAATTGTGGACATGGTCAATGGAGTGGGACAGCATCCAAGAACAAGGGATGACATCAGGAAGCGGTGGAACAACCTATGGGGGAAGGTACGTTCCATGGTATCAAGCCGTACAGAGGACTGGCAGTGGACCATTCCTCCTCCCCCACAACTAACAACATGGGAGGAGCAAGTCTTGTTGATAATGCATCCTGAGTGCCTTGCAAGAATAGCAGGAGGACTGGACTCTGGAAAGTCAAATCTTTACTACTATCTCCCCCCACCCTACCTGCATGCCATCACAAACTCCCACCCTCAAACTCACTCCCATGACTCCACCACCTCCCACACACCCCACCATCACAACCCACCACTCCCACAACCAAGCCCTGCATGCAACAACAATGCATGGACACCCATCACAGACATGCATGGACACCCATCACCAAAGCATGCCCAATAGAGAGACTCACCCAGGCCACAAAATCACCACTCACACAAGGGCCAAGGTGATAGCGCAAGCACATTAATACAGGGAAACACACCCATTGCACAAGATGACACACACAGATACAATAACAATGCATTTACATCCCAACAGGACCCCTACCCAACGTCACCAGACAGGAGGTGCCAGCCATATCCAGCCCCCCCACAGAAGAGGACCACAGTGAAGACAGCCTGGATCACGATGACCAGCCTGGCCCATCTGGGACCTCTGGACAGTCGGTTCCCCTGCCACAGTCAGAAACCACCACCAGAATCTTCCCCCTCAGGAAACACCAGCACAGAACTTACCCAGTGGGCCCATGCCACTGTCCTGAGGACACGTCAATCAGCAGTGTGTCCACCACTACAGGGACCCCAGGCAACTCCACAAACACAGCACCATCAGGAACCTGGGGTCAGTGGGGGTGGGCACACGGTTCAGGGGACAGAGGGACAGGACAACAGGGAAGCTGGGAGGACTGCTGTGTGACAGGGGGAGGACAGGCCAGGGAACCGACCCTCCACGAGGCACTGACCAACATCATGGGAGCATACCACAATTCCCAGGAGACCATGGGCACGGTACTGGCCAAGTTTCAGGAGACCCAGCGGCTGCAGGAGGGACAATACATAGGGATCAGTGAGGACCTCACCAACATATACACCTTCCTGGTCGCCATAGCAGGGGTGCTGGCTGACATAAGCAAGACCATGAGGGAGGCAGTGGCACAACAAAGGGCCCCTGACACTAGCCAAATGATGAACAGCCTTCCATATCCGCTGGCGCTAGTGGACAGGAGGCCCCACTACAGGACCAAGAGGACACCAGCACCCCATCCCCTGCAGAAGGAGAACCACCCTGCAAACGGTCTCTGCGATCCAGGCAGAAGCCAGAGAACATTGCCAAGACCCCCGCCAGGAAACAATACTCTCCTGATTGTCACCCTTCTGTCCCACTATGTCATCCTGTCCAAATTAAAGTGCCGTTACTCCATTCCCTCTGCCCCATTGGACAATGCACCTGTGATACGAAGAGACTGGACTCTACTATGAACCTTCCTCCACCATCACCCCAGCCCCTTGCACATACCCCAATACTCATTAGCCCCTAAATAAACACCCTTTAAGCACAAACCAATCTGGAGTCAGTCTGATCTTTCACAAATGTATAATGACAACATTAGTAACAAATAGCAATGTAAATGTTCATTTACTCATACCAATGTATGACAGTTGTTGGGCAACAGTACATATAGCAGAAGACAGAATGGGGTACCCAGATCTGAAAAATGGAAATCCAAAGTGAACAGTCAGTGTCCATAGACAGAGGTTGAGAGGCTGACTTGTACAATGTCCTACAGTATTCTGAAATGTGAGGAGGAGTTACAGTTTCTCTTGCCTGTGTGTCCCTGTAAGTAATGCATGATGATGTTTGTTCGGTTGTCAATATCTTCTTCCTCTGCCTCCTCTTCCTCACTGTCCACAGGCTCCACCGCTGCCACAAGACCATCACCAGGCTCATCCTCCTGCAGAAAAGGCAATGGGCGTCGCAATGCCAGGTTCTGCAACATGCAGCATGCCATGATTATCTGGCACACCTTCTTCGGTGAGTAGTATAGGGAGTCACCTGTTAGATGGGGGCACCGGAATCTGGCCTTCAGGAGGCTGAACGTCCTCTCAATAATACGCTTAATTCACCCATGTGCCTCATTGTAGCGGTCTTCTGCCCTTGTCCTGGCATTCCACACTGGGGTCAGTAGCCATGAGAAGTTGGGGTAACCAGAGTCACCTGCAAATGTCGAGGGATACCTGTTAGACACACACTAACCCTTAGGAACAACCCCATACCCAGACACCTACTCATACTGTGTGGGGACCTTGGACTCACCTATTAGCCACACCCAGTGCCTCTGGAGTTGGCCCATCACATAAGGGATACTGCTATTCCTCAAAATGTAGGCATCATGCACAGAGCTAGGATACTTGGCATTCACATGAGAGATGTACTGGTCCGCCAAACATACCATCTGCACATTCATCGAATGGTAGCTTTTTCTATTTCTGTACACTTGTTCATTTCTGAGAGGGGGGACAAATGCCACATGTGTACCATCAATGGTACCCTTCACTGTGGGCAAATCACCCACCTGGGGAAACACGATGTAGCTGCGCATGTGTTTCAGCAGGGCAGACAACACTCTGGTCAACACGTTAGAAAACATTGGCTGAGACATCCCTGATGTCATGGCCACTGTTGTTTGAAAGGAGCCACTTGCCAGGAAATGGAACACTGACAGGACCTGCACTAGAGGGGGTATTTCTGTGGGATGGCGGATAGATGACATCAGGTCTGGCTCCAATTGGGCACACAGGTCTTGGATTGTGGCACGATCAAGTCTATAGGTGATTAAGATGTGTATGTCACCCATTGTCAACAGGTCCACCAGGGGTCTGTACACCAGAGGATGCCACCATCTCATCATCTACCCCAGTGGTTTTGGCCTATGGAGGAGAACGGTGAGCAGAGGGTCATTTACCACATAGGTTGCACAAATGTGTCTGCAGTAATGTTCGTAAATCCACGTGTGACATAGTTAGTCTGTATATGTGCCAAAATGTGCTGTGACACAGTTATGTGCCATGGCATGTGCCCCTCTGAAATGGCGGCTGCCTGACTTGTGAGGAGGGACAAGGGGAAATGAGGTAACTGGGCTGGCGTTGTGCTGCGTCGCCGTAGGCGGTCGAAGTCCGCCGCGTAAGTCAGCATTGGTTATCATTGAGCCCTATGGGTTCCAGGAGCCAATGCCGATGTATGCAGGCGGAGAGGTGACCGCCATTTTCTATCTGTTCACTCACTTGATACCTGACCTTCCACAGGAGAGGACCTACACTGCAAGTGCTGCTGTGACCTCAGACTGGAAGCAACAATGGCTCTAGTGTCTAGGGAAAGGGCCCCTGCCTTCATCACAGAGGAGTTGGACGAACTGGTGGATGGGGTCCTCTCCCAGTACACGCTACTCTATGGTCCTCCAGTTAAACAGGTGAGTACACTATGATGCGTGGGTAATGGCTGTTTGGAGTGGTGTGGATAGAAGATACATGTTGGGGGGGCTGGGGGCTGCATGTGAGGATGGTCAGTGTATGTGCGTTAGGGCATGGTTGGGAACTGGTGGGCAAGGAGTCTGACGGTCCCAACGGGTGAGTGATTTTCTTTCCTCCTGTACCGTTTCTCTAGGTCAGTGCCCATCAGAAGAAGAGCATTTGTTGTGCCATCACCAAGGAAGTGCAGACGATGGGGGTATATCATAGACGGAGCACCCACTGCCGCAAGAGATGGGAGGACCTGCACCACTGGAGCAAGAGACGGCAGAGGCCCAGCTGAGGCTGGCCTCCCAACGTGTAAGGGGTGCCCGTCACACCATGACCCCTCTGATGTTCTGCATCCTGGCGGTGGCCTATCTGGAGTTGGATGGGCGCATGAGGGCATCACAGCAGCCACAAGGGTGTGAGTACAGTATCATAAAGCTGACGCTGCGCGATTTAGGACGTATCTGGGTGGGGGATGTGGGCTGTGGGTGCCCCTAGGCCAGGGCAAACATGGCAGTGTAGGTCCCTTGTTGGGCAGGCTCTGAAGCACTCCAACCCCAAAAGAGTTAGTGGGCATCTACTACTGGGCAGGCTCCTGTGGGTTTCAGTTGTGCAGCTAATGATGCTAGGCATTGTACCCCAGGGGCTGGTGACTTTACAACTAGCTGGTAGTGCATGGCCTAGTGCATAGGGCTGCACCCTGTGTGTTGTGTTCGCCAACGGTAGTGGTGTTGCTGGCATTGACCATGTGTCTTTCCCCTTCTTGTTTTGTCACCCTGTCCTTGTGTGCATGAGCATCATCTGGCGGAGGAGCAGAGATACCGGCGACGGAGGGAGCTGCATCATACATGGCCCAGGAGGGTGAATCCACAGAGGGTGAAGGCACCAGTGGGACGGAGGGCGAGGGGAGCTACACGACAGGGACAGGAGGGGATACCAGCGACAGCAATTCCTCCTCTGATGGAAGCTTCCTGGCGGTGGCAGACACCTCTGTGCCCACCCCAACAACAGGTACAGCCGTCACCCCCCCTACCAGCACCACCCTCCCAGCAGCCCTTCAGTGAGTTTCCCGTGCCCACTCACCCAGGAGGGTGGGCATCTCCTTCGTCCCAGGCACCTCAAGCCCTGCCCCAGTCAGCCCTGCTGCCCTCAGTGGGTAGGCTATTGACCTCCTGAGATCCCTCACTGTTCGGCAGTCAACCATTCTGAATGCCATCCATGGTGTTGAGAGGCATTTGCAACAAACAATGCATACCTGGAAGGCATTCATTCTGGCGTGGCGGCCCAACAGAGAGCATTTCAGGCTCTGGCTTCAGCACTGATGGCAGCCATTGTCCCTGTGTCCAGCCTCCCCCCTCCAACTTCCACTACCCAGACCCAATCCCCTCTACCTCAGCCTATCCCAAGCACACCATTAGACCAGCGTGCACACACATCAACACACAAAAGTGGCTCAGTAAAACATTAGCACCACACATCCCACAGCCACTCACACAAGCACCATACCCATGCACACACACCAACATCCACTTCCTCCACCGTGACCCCCTCCTCCACGTCCTCCACCTCCCTCCCAGTCTCATCTCTACTCACACCTGCATGCACTACATCATCAGCCACTGCCTCCATCACCAGCATGCCCATCACAACACAGCACTCACGTGCAATCACCACCCCCACTACCATTCACACGTCCCATGTGTCCTCTCCCAGTGTGTCTGTGAGCCCTCCTCCCAAAGTACATCCACCTCACAACAGCCTCCAGCCCATGCACCTTCACCCAAATTCAGCAGACGTACACCTCCTACAACCACTACCTCTTCCTCCACTACCGCCCCCTCCATCTTCCCATCCCAGTGCGTCTACAAAACTTTTCCTAGCAAACATTGACCTCTTTCCTACACCTCCCCCCGTCCTTCCCCTAGGGCCAGGATGTCTAGATCCCAGCCCAGCACCTCAGCCACCAAATCTGAATCCACTGTGGTCCCTGCAAGTCTGGTACGATCGAAGGGGGCACCCATCAGAGTTGCCAGTGTGCCACCGAGAGATATGAAGGACCACCCTATTCTGCCAACTGCAAAGGTCAAAAATGGGCCGGCTTCCAGCAGGGGAAAGTCACACCACCCACCCAGCAGGGCCTCGCTCAAACACAGAGAGGATATTGCCAAGGTCCCTGCAGTGACTGCCAAGGAGGAAAAGGGCAACAAGCCAAAGGGCAAGTCACCTCAGGGCACAATACCTCCTGGTGAGGGGCTGGTGACCACCATATCATCAGGGATGGCAGCGACCTGCACCACAGTCACCACCGCCGCTCTGACCGCCACCTGCACCGCCGCTGCCACAACGTCAGGCTGCAGCATCCTCCCCAAGGATCAGCCATCCGAGACTGCCGGAGACGGTATTGTGTGCACTTGCAGCATCTCCGCCGCAGCCACCGGCACTGCCACCTGCACCACCATCAGCACCACCACGTTCACAGCCAATACCACTCTGTCGGACGTCAGCACCATCCCCAGTGGGCAGCCGCCCGAGTCTGCAGGTGTCGTCCTGGACCCTGGACACCCCACTTGAGGCACCACCTCCTGCATTGACATGAACCAGCAATTACCAGCCTAAGTCACTGCAGGATGGAGTGTGGCTCTGCCTCCATGGAGTATCATGCTACCTGTTCAAGGTACATCGCATGGCTAAGACACCCAGATGAGAGGATGTCAACTGCCACACCCCGGCTGCAGCATCACTGCGCACAAAGCCCCTCCAGAACCAGTTGAGAAATGCATCCACTCACCCAATCCTTGGCAGGATGAAGCACACTGGGCACAAAGCCCCCTCCAGAACCAGGGGAGAAAAGCATTCACTCACCCAATCCTTGCCAGGATGAAGCACACTGGGCACAAAGCCCCCTCCAGAGCATTCGGGCAAACAACCCACTTGAGAGACTTGAGAGACTGTGGCTTTGCACTCCCCAGGAGCAAGCTGTGGATAAACCACCAACTAGAGAGACTGTGGCTTTGCACTCCCAAGGACCAAGCAGTGGGCAAACAACCCACTAATGAGAATGTGGCTTTGCACTCCCCAGGACCAAGCAGTGGGCAACCCACCCACTTGAGAGACTTGAAAGACTGTGGCTTTGCACTCCCCAGGAGCAAGCAGTGGGCAAACCACCCACTTGAGAGACTGGAGAAACTGTGGCTTTGCACTCCCCAGGACCAAGCAGTGGGCAAACCACCCACTTGAGAGACTGTGGCTTTGCACTCCCCAGGACAAAGCAGTGGGCAACCCACCTAATTGAGAGACTTGAGAGACTGTGGCTTTGCACTCCCCAGGACCAAGCAGTAGGCATGGAGCCCCCTCGAGGAGCAGTGGCGTCGTACCATCATCCGGCTGAGGTGCCCCCCTGTCGCCATGAGGTGGCTGTTTTTTTTTCGACCTGAAGCCCCTGCAGTGTTCTCTCTGTTTTGAGGCAGGCGTCATGTGTGGGCTTCGCCCATGCTTTTTGGGACCACTGGTCCATGGACATTTACAAGGGACAGTGTACGGACTTGTGCACTTGATGTAAATATTTGTGTATACTGATTATTTGCTTTTCTCTTGATCTATCTGATTGTTCCAATATAACACTAGTTAAACACATTTCGTTTTGTCCTTGCATTCTTCCAGGGGGTGACGGGGTGTATCTGTGATGTTGTTGGATATGTGTGTGTGTATGTTGTTGTGGGTGAGGGTATGGAGTGAGGTTGTTAAGTGCTGCGTGTGTGTCTGTCACTCTCTTTTCCCTCCTCCCCTCCCCTGTGTGCTAGGTACAGTACTCACCGTTGTCGCCGCCGCTGCCACCGCCTTCTTTCTACTTCGTGGTGTATTAGTAGATACACCAACATGGGTAGGATCTGCAATTCGGGCTCCATGCCGTCCTGGTTCTTCGCGGAATGGTGAGAGGTGAGTGGTTCCCCTTCGTTGTTCAGTTTCCGCCGTACTTTTGATGGCATTGGTACTGCCCCAGAAAAGCTGACGGATTGGTGCCTTGTAATAGTGTGGGCAGTACATTGTCTTCCGCCTGTCTGTTCGCCATGACCGCCATGGTGTTTGTTGCTACTGCCGTGGCGGTCGGAGTGTTAAAGTGGCTGTGTTGGCGGTTTCCACCATGGTCGTGATCCCATTTCTTTTACCGCCGGCCTGTTGGCGGTATTACTGCCACTTTAACACCGACCGCCAGGGTTGTAATGAGGGCCATAGTGCGTTAGGATGGTGCAACAAGGACAAATGCTTTCCTTCCTCTCTATGCTAATGCTCTTCCCATGTGTGCTGCATCCTGTAGCACACATAAAAGTGCAAATACCCAGAAAGGATTGTATTTTCTGCAGGAAGGTGTCATTTTCTACCCCCAAAATATCTGCCCTGCAGCGTAGCCATTCTTGCTCCGTGGCACAAGGTTGTGTGAGTTGGCTCTCAGCAGCAAACATTGCTCTGATGCAGGGGCCAACACTGGGCTGCACCATATACTCTTTAAAATGTTGCTTTCAAGCGCATTGAAAATAACGGATTTGACGAAAAGTTGCACTCAGTAATTTTCACTGAAACCTGGGTAATAATGGCCCAACACTTCTGATGCGCCCACATCTTTCCCCTATACTTACCAAATATTTCTCAACCATCCCAGCAATCGCTTCACTGTTGCCACTGGTCCACCTGACCATGTGTAACACTCAGAGGGTCATTCTGACCCTGGCGGCCGGTGGCCGCCAGGGCCACCGACCACGGGAGCACCGCCGACAGGCTGGCGGTGCTCCAATGAGCATTCTGACCGCGGCGGTTCAGCCGCGGTCAGAAGCGGAAAGTCAGCGGTCTCCCGCTGACTTTCCGCTGCTCATTGGAATCCTCCATGGCTGCGGAGCGCGCTCCGCAGCCATGAGGATTCTGACCCCCCCTACCCCATCCAGTTCATGGCGGGAAAGCCGCCATGAACAGGATGGCGGTAGGGGGGGTCGCGGGGCCCCTGGGGGCCCCTGCCGTGCCCATGCCAATGGCATGGGCACAGCAGGGGCCCCCGTAAGAGGGCCCCAAAATGTATTTCACTGTCTGCATTGCAGACAGTGAAATACGCGACGGGTGCAGTAGCACCCGTCGCACCTTCCCACTCCGCCGGCTCGATTACGAGCCGGCATCCTCGTGGGAAGGTCGTTTTCCCCATGGCTGGCGGGCGGTTTAACTGGAACCGCCCGCCAGCCCAGGGGAAAACTCGTAATACCCGCCGCGGTCTTTTGACCGCGGCGCGGTAATTTGGAGGGCGGGATCCTGGCGGGCGGCCTCCGCCGCCCGCCAGGGTCATAATGAGGCCCTCAGTGTGCAACATGTCCTACACTAGATGCACAGGGTGGCCCAACAACAACTCTCACACACATCCATGCACCATTTGGGAATGGGCACAAAAGTGAACATGTACAACAAATGGGCCATGCTTGTGATCATCATTTGTGCTGCCGTACAAGTAGCTCCCATTTCACCATATAACAAGGTTGGCTGTGTTGTGGGAATGGTTGGTGTTGTGCACAAAGGACACCTTCATGCGTGAGAGCAGCCACAAGTGGCATCAGTGTTGCACTACAGGCCCAATGTCACAAGCCCGTAAGGCAACATTACCATCATACAAATTGTTGCCAATGTGGATCCAAGCTGCCCATTCCCCTTGTGCCACATTAACAAAGTCATACAATGCATGCATTGATCCACATTGTATATCCTTATGCCACTATATGCCTGTGGCAGATATGCTGAGCAAGGAAATATGCAGGGAGGGAAGAACTAATGGGGCTGATAATCCATAAAGGTTGCACTGTGCCATTTAATCACCTCATGTGTGATGCTTGCAAAAGGCAGATGACAAAGTGACTCAAGCATTGTAAGCAATTGACCTCCCTGTGCTTTGCTGCACTAGTGCCATCATTCATGGTGCCAATGCAGTAAAGCACCAAAATAGTGGCAAAACCCAATAGACTACGGTGGGAATGTCCAACATGGTGAACAGTAATGTAAATTATTTGCTTTCATGGTGTCAGTGGCTGGGGCAAGCGGCCTGCAAGGAAAATAGTGGTGTGGGATCAATGCACTAAACACTTTGAAAGGATGCCCCATATGTGATGCACAATGCAACACATAATAAAGGACTTCAATATGTAGAATTACAAACTTGTCATACACTTACTTGTCACTCCCACATCACCCTGAGTTCTTGGACTACACTGAACCTAATTCAGACGTGCTGACCTTTTCAAAGGCAAGGGGTCACACATGTTGCATGGGAAGATCACAGATATACACATGGAATGCCTATTATATGCAGTGTCAAGTGTGAAAGGGGCACATGAAAAGTACGCCAAGATAAGGAATGCAAGATGCTTCATCATGGCATGTTAAGTATGACCTGTCACTATCCACCACTCAAGTACACGTCAAACATTTTAGATACTTGGGTACAGCACTGTGATGTCTGTATCTGGATACACCGGCACATTTATACCCAGTGATAAAGAAAGATGCAGTGCATCAGCTATGCTTGCTCCGCTGTGCATCATCAGTTCAAATGTCTAAGGATGTGTGCCTCTCACTGATATTCAATGCATCCCTATACTAACCTTGGTAATTCCCAAAAATATGAAGGACCTTACTGACATTGCCACATAACCTGCATGGGGTAGCGGTCTCCCTATAATCTGTTCAAATGCACATCTGCAGGAAGGAACACATCCTGCTAAATCTACTAACAGGAATGCTGTCTGCCACTTACAATGTTTGACGATAATTGCAAAACCCCTTGAAAGTAATCTGCAATAGGATTACTACAATGTCTGTTCTCAGTACCACAACTACAATTCCACCATCAATGTGGTATCCCAACATGATGCATCCACACATCAACAAGCCTCAAAATGTTTCAGGTCCGCCTCCCACAACATGTGTGTTCACAGAGTGATAGAACTGGGTGGCTTTTCCACATACCTCCTCCTAGCAATTTAGGCCCAGATTCATGAAAAAGTGGTGCAGCGTGCTGCTGCACTGAAAATATCAGTGCTGTGCTGCGCCACTTTTGAACTGCAGTGATATATCTTATTTACAGGAATACAGCTCACCCCTGGAATTCCCCCTGTGCTGGAGATGAAGTAAGCTGCAATCAGGAACGCGAGGTGCCTAAGATTATCACAGAGACCTATTCTAGCATTGGTTGAGATAGTTTAGGGACAAGACCAACTAAACCACAATTTCAGGGCAAATCTAATAAATATTTTTTCAAGTAAGCTCCTGAGGGTAGTAAGAAACGCTGGATAAAAAACAACAAACTCCTAAAAAAGAGAGGGAGAATCTCCACGTACGGAGACCCCACAGAATAGATGTAATCTCAGAAATAGAGATAATATAAAAATGCCTGATAGATATCAATATACTGATACACGTCAATCTCGTTCCTTTCAGGACTCATCGGAAAAACAAAATGAGAGGTCAGAAAAACAAAATGAGAGAGGTGGCCGATCAGAGCGAAGAACAGAGTACATGAAACCGAGACAGGAATCACAATGCTCATCGGAGGTTTCTGTTAAAAAGGAAGAGAAACCTGCCCAACAAAAACCCCAAGTCAAAAAGAAAAAAGTGGCAGCAGTCGCAGTTCGACATGCCACTCAAGAAGGAAGTGGGTGCTAGCACTACTAGACAGCGCGGCAGAGGTCACAATAGTTCGCCGGAGTCTTCAAGAGCATCTGGAGGTGAAAGCAACTGTTGACTTTCTCCAAGTAGTATATCACAATCACGTAGGATGGGATAAAGAATCCCCCTACCATGTAATTCCTATTAAAAATCAACCCCAACCACAACCTCAGTATCCAATAAAACATGACGCTAAAGCACCTGTGAGGGAAATACTCACACAACTAGAGTACCAGGGTGCATTCAACCCTGCGTATCCCCAATGAATAATTCTTTATTCCCAGTAGCTAAATCAGACCATTCATACAGAACAGTCTTAGATTACAGACACTTAAATGGTCATACACGCACATATGCTATACAAAACTCACATAGCACAACACTGATGAACAATATAGTGCGTAAAAAATACAAAACAACTCTGGACATTTCCAGTGGTTTCTTCTGCCAGAATATAGTGCCTGAGAGTAGAGACTTAACAACTTTCAGTGCCCTAGGCCCCCAGAAAAAAATATTTTGTTTACCTCAGGGGTATAAGAACAGCCCAGGACTGTTCGCAGCTCGTGTCACTGCAATTTTGCACACTATTGACCCTGAAGCATTGTCCTATGTAGATGATATTCATCTTATGAATTATGAATTACTACAACATTTCAAACAGCTAGCCCGCATTGTTGTTGGATTTGCTGAATCTGGCTACAAATTCAACTTTAGAAAAAACAAATTGCCTTCCTCAGCATCCTGGTCCTGGGCTTAGAGCTATCAGGTGAATGGAAAGAGATTAGAGCCACAATTTTTTTTTTTTTTTGTCCTCATACACCTCTGACCTTCAATCAACTCCATATCACCCCACCACCGCTTCTTGTATATGGAGATAACTCACGCCAGAGAGACCCGAACTTTCTCATTCAAACCTTGACACTGATCAGCGTTGATGATACGAGAGTAAATTGGGGCTAGATTTGCGAGTCGCAATTCGGAATGTTGGATGGTGTCCCTGACACCATCTGCGACTCGCAAGGGGGTCGCAAAGGCCCTCCTAATGAAAAATAATGAGGTGGGTCGCAATTTGCGACCCCCTTGTGAGTGGTGGCCCTCACAGGGATGGTGGCCTGCTGCGGACAGCAGACCACCATGTCTGTGACTGCTTTTTAATAAAGCAGCTTTTTTTTTGTAATGCAGCCAGTTTTCCTTAAAGGAAAACGAGATGCATTACAAAAATGAAAAATAAAACCACTGCCTGCCCTTCCCTTTTGCGAATGGGTTACCACCCATTGCAAAAGGGTACAAACTGCGATTGGTTTGCGACCGTGTTCGCAAAGCAATCCTGCATTGCACTGCGACTCGCAATTAGGAAGGGTACACCCCTTCCTCATTGCGACTTGCAAACCCGTTTTGCGATTCGGTAACCAGGTTACCGAATTGCAAAACAGGGTTTGTGCATTGCAAAGTGCTTTTTGCACATCGCAAACAGCGATATTCGCTGTTTGTGACGTGCAAAAAGCTTCGTACATCTGGCCCTTGTTTCCTCACCATAGGACATAGACTGATTAGTACGCCTAAGTAGTATATTGTGCTAAATAAAACTGAGTTTCCTCTCAATTGGCAGGTACCGTACCCATGATCGAATGTTCAGTCGCAGGGTTTATACCTGGTGTCACAGCATGTGGTTGTGCTGGCACAGCACGTGCTGGGTTTGTATTTAATGTTTGCATCCCAAACTGTACTAACCATCTATATGTCGCTGTTAATTCAGTATATGAGCGATGAACCTCAGCTACTGCTAAAGTCGCTACTGCAGGGTGTGGTGTATAGGTGGCCAATAAAGGCCAGGTAGGACCATCATTACTTAGAGGACCTAACCTTACTGGTAGTATTGTATGGGGTAGGGCACCATCAAGCCAATTATTATGTTCTTGATAAGATAATGGTATTTCTAAATATGCATATGCCCTGTATTGTCCAGGTACGTTTGCAAGTGTATAATGATGAAATGTGTTTGTTTTCCCATCAACTGCTGGAAATGTGACCCAAGAATAAAAGTTCTGTTCTATAAGCTGGATGGGCGTCCACCACAAATGTGACTGGACTCCCCTGGGCCGTTAGGCCATTTGCTAATGAATGTGTAGTCTCTTTTGACTGCTATTGCTACCTGCTGCGGATTCGTCATGCTAGATAGAAGATATGTTCAGAGGAGGCACACCAAATAGGGTTTTTCCTTTTAGAGTTCAAGCTTGAACAACTTCCAGCCTCATAAAGGATAACCTACATAGCTGGGGAGGAACTCCTCAGTACCACGGACGTCTCCGTATACGGTACTGCGGTATCATTGTATGTAATGAGACAGAGATACTCCAGAGGACGCGAAAATTAGAGCCTGACTAAATGTTGCTGGCACCATGTCACTCAAAGTTTCTAGGAGGATGCATGTGGACAGCTCACCACCTACTGTCACTCCAACAACACATGTAGGGTGTCAGATGAGTCACTTAGCAACTCAGCTATCTGTATGAAAAAATTCCAAGTATGTCTGAATAACTTCACTTGTAGAGTGAACACAAATCTGGAACAACGCCCATGTCTTGCAAAGTTTACACAGTCAAGTCAATGAAAGTGGTACATATGTCGTAGACCATGATTAAAACATCAAGGTGGGTGTAAAACACCTGGAACTGTGGACTGGCAGATTGTGCAAATAGTGACTACACACAAATGATATTCAGGTAACAAAGTATGCCATTAGGGCTCTGCAAATGTGTGCCTTGATTTGGGGTTATGTAACATGTCACAGAGCAACCAGTAGCCAATACAGTCAAAGACTGACATTTCACTATCCCATTGCAGGGGATGATGCCGTATATAGCGGGAAGTGGCCTCCCTCAGGAAAAACATAGCTGCCTACCATAGCAGCAGTGTTGAGAAATCAGCAGTTCCCACTTGCTGCAGTGATGCGTTATGTGTGTCCACAAATGTCAGCTGCTGGGACCTTTGATTCCAAATCTCTTTTCCCTGGTGTGTGTGACCCCCCTGAACTTCAACAACAGCACCACCCCTGGCACAGGAGGCACCACACACATCAGAAGATGAAGACGTGGAAGGAACAACATCCACACGTAAAGCCACCCATTAGCTCCTGTCTGTGCCACATGGACAGTATCTCTTTAGTTCTGTGCTTAAGATCATGTGTTGTGAGAGCTGGCAATGTGCCCTCTTCACTCTACCACTGTTAACTTATCTTCCATGGACTGTTATTGTCTCAATTCCTATTGTTAATTTGGACACCTCCTCACTAATGCACACTTCTCCTACACGTCTCATGAGATGTCCCCCACCCTTGGACTCTGAATGTTGTTCATCAAATGGCTCAGGATCTCCCATGGGGTCAGTGAACTGGACATTGTACTCTATTGGAAACTAAACTTGCACATGCAAATAGATCACCATAATCAATGCCTCATGCTCTTTTTTCAGTGTTCAGTCAACACATATAAATGTCTGCATTGTGTGAAGAAATGTCAATGAGAACAGAACTAAATGACATATGTGGCTTAAGGTCAAACACAAAAACACACACTTGGACTCAAACATGACATAAGTGACCAATAGTATTGTGGACTATAAACACCTTACTGAGCCTCCCAAGCATGTATTGAACAGATATCCATGCAAGTTGACATATGGCATGAACGGTTCAGAACTCAGGTGTCAGAAAATGTCCCTGATGATTGTACCAGTACAACAAATATGTGAGAAACAGAAGAGGCATGTGCCAGTAACCATCTTCCAAATAGGGTGAAATGACAGACCTTAGCAATGGCAATTGATGTTGCATCATTACACATCAAAGATGTTGTATCCATACACAATATGAGTGTCAGGAACTAAGCTTAAAACTGTTTTTAGTAGCTGATGTAATAGCACTGCCAATCAGCCAGCTCCTTGGTCATTGGGGATACACATAGTCATACATGTAAATCAATACTGAATGCATACCCTAAGGCATTTTACTAACTTGACCAGTGCAGACATAAGAACACCTATACAGTTAGTCACCATGGACACCTAATTGTCAGAAACTTACAGGATTACAGGATGTATTGTTACCTAAAATAACAACCTAATAAAAACCTAAACTAATCACTAACCTACACCAAGCTAACCTATACTAACTTATCTTAACTTAACCCTACAGCTAGGTATCCTAATCTAAACTAAACGTATCTACATAACGCCACTCAATAAACATTGTCCCCCACCCCCGTATGAGTCAATAGATGTGTAGGATAACATGAACTAAAGCTACACACATGCTAACTTTTTTAATATATACCCCTATACATGACCACCCTACCCAACCACCCCAAACAGAAAAAAGCCTAAATCCTACCCCCCAAACTACACTAACTATATCCTACAACTAACCCTCTCTATCCTACCAAGCCTATGTATACTCCCCTAAAACCCACTAAAACTCTACACAAAGCAGACTGAGGAAGGTAAGGTCCTGGGAAGTGGTGAGTGGCCACAGCTATAGCTTATTTAGCTTCCTTTTTATGTGCTTTAGGATTTTATAATACCTGGCATTGTCTGCCTCAAGTCTGGCCAACCTAGCCTTGACCTCGACTAGGTCTTACACATTTCTGCCTCAAAGGTGGACCCAGTGGCAGATGGTGGTAGCTGTTGTGGGGCTCTGGCATCAGATGTGCTGTAGATGTTGAGGGTGCCAGACCTGATGGAGCACCATGGACTCTGGGTGCAGAGGACACTTCTTTTGTTGAGATGGTTGCAGGCTGTTGAGCTGGTCCGTCATGTGGGAAAGACTTCCACAACTCCAATGACTTTTCTGTGTGGTATCTCTGAGATATTTTCCATTTCCTAAGCCTGGACCTTGCATATGTGTCAGAAACGTTTAACACGTTTTGCGAATTTCTGTTTCTGGGCTGAAGTCATTGTGGCAAAACATGAGGAGAACATGTCATCAGTAACTGTGTTGAGTAGAGGTAGAACAAGCATGCATTCTTAACATAATTTTCTGATAACATGTTGTCAACCAGTAAGCCAACAACAAGGGCAAGGCCTAAGTCTATACAAATCTACCTAGCAAGCATCTACAGTACTTTGTACATGTTGCAGGGCTAATGGCTTTCCAAAGTTGCACACTAGGGTCAAGATTTTAGAGGGTCTAGGGCCTCCTTGCACCACATCAGCATTATAATCAATATGGCCCTAATAAGGCACAACAAGGCCAATGGTCAACAGAGTATCAACAAAGTGGTACAATCCTAGCATTGTGCTAGCTTGTCAGCCCTTGCGCCACATTAGGCCTGTGCCAGGCATGATGTATGCAAGGGTGGCATTACCCAAGTTGGGCGACTGCTAAAATGGCACACTGCAATCAAAGAGATTCAGCTGGGTCATCTTGTTTTGGCTACTTTGAATGCCATCTCAGAGCTGGAATGAAAAGTGGGCACGCCATTGGTCACATTTGGCCCCAGTGTAGAGTCCAGGATTAGCATTAGATTATCTTGCACTAAACATGAATAGTAGATAATTTTCATTAAGAAGTTAACCACAATTGGTACATACCCAGCTCCATGGTGCACCGTATGTCATATATGGCACACACATGGTGGCAGATAGGGGGAGCTAAGGACCGCAAGAGACTTGTTCCTGCCCCTATCTGTGCACAAACTTGATCCACCTCCTAACTACCGGGTACACACTCATCATGCACATTTCATACACATGTGATGTGATCATACTTGCTCACAACTATCATGATGGCTAAAACCTATGGTTTCATCTGCACACATCTTATTTGCTACAATGCATGGAATTGTCCCACATCCATCAGAAGAAGGCAAATCTCTGTGTGCCTTATGTCATTATTGAAGAGCAGTGATGCACCAGTGGTGCAAGTGTCTCCTTGCCAAAGGACCTTGGAGAACTCTACCCAGGTACATATTTCGTACCATGTCTTCACTACATTTGTGCAATGTGTGGCACACAGTGCAGGAACAGCTGCTGTGAAAATAAATGTTTGAAGCATCCATGCATTACAGAAAGCCAGCACCTCTGACACATATCTTGATTGACATCAGTGTGTTTGTCGGCATACAAAACATTTCCTAAGACCCACTAATCCCTGGCAGCACACGTTAGCACCTGTGCATCATTCAAATTACTCCAAATCCTCAGCATACCATCAGACATGATGTCAATACAAAAGGATAGATGATTGTGTCTAAATTGACACAGATGTCATTTTTACATGGCTTAAAACATCCATCCCTCTCAGACACAACTGTGTTTGTACAAATGTGACATACAAGGTGACACTTACTGGTTGTATCGGGGTCTTATGAACTGGAAACCTTACCTATGGTGTAGCGTGGAGGTCTGCCTGCAAGACAAGATAGGAAAATATAGCTTTGTGATTTATGAACAAAGATTAGCATGGACAACTGTTAAACATTGCACTTGATTAGCTGAGTGACCTAGCCAACTTAGTGTTTGGAATGACCCACTGCCATCTACAACATGTCAGTCAGCCAGACATAGGTAGCACCCAAAAACATATATAGCAATGTGACTTACCCATACATGAATGTCTCTGATTCATACGTTACACTTACTGGGGAACAGGACACTGCTAATTGTCCGAAGCTTACGGCAGATAATAGGGAAGTGGCGCTGCACCCAGTGCAGTCCCACTTTCCTTGGGCACCTTAGCACCCCCCTACCACCACAATGTGCGCGCCGTATCTAAGATAAGGCACACGATGGAGCAGGTTAGGGGGCAATGGCATCATCATTTTTAAAGCTATTGATGTACTGTTCAAGGTTAGTTCCAAGATTGTGGCCAACTCTGAACACTTCATAGGGGCCCATCATAAGTACTGGTGGCATTGAAAATGCCATAATGATTTACACAAATAAATCTTAGTTTTCTTTTTCTTTTTTAGTTTTTGGCCCCCCCTAACAGGGCAATGGCCCCCTTGCATACTTCATGCATGGTGTAGGCATAATGTTGGCCATAGGCTCATAAAGTGGCACAATGCATGCACCCTTTCCACTGCATTATGCCTGCGCCAGCCATAATGTATGGAGTCTCTGTCCCCATTTTAATGTTTGCTGACGATACCCTATTAATCTCGAGAACACCAATGGGCTTGCAAAATGAGCTGGATGCTTTTTATAATTTCTGTTCTAATAGAGGACTTGAAATAAATCCATCAAAATCAAAGTTCATGACTTTTAACCCGCACAAACTGTTCAGGGGGAAAATGTCAATAGCAGGCCAACCAGTGGAGAGAGTCAGCCAATTCGATTACCTGGGTATTAGGCTAAGCGATGACCAAAAATGGTCAGCGCAGATTGGGAAGAGTCTGTCAGTTTTAAGGCAGAGGTCATCAGTGAGAGGGAGGAACATTGCTAATATTGCGCAAGGGGAGATATCACCTGCTATCACTGTATATAAAGCAGCGGCAGTCGCAGCTTCAACCTATGGTGCTGAGCTTTGCGGACACACTAATTCAAGGTGTTTGAATACGGTAGAAAATCATTTTCTACTGAACTTTCTGCGACTGCCGATGAGTACCCCTCTCACTCCGCTTAGATTCGACCTAGCCTTAAATGAGATCCACAATGAAATTGCACTAAGACCACTTAAGTATTGGGTGCGCCTTTGGACTTCTGAGTATCTGTCCACCCTCCATATAGTATTAAAGGAGTTTCTTGTAGATGATTGTGTATTAAAGATCAGAGACACGTGTAAATTCCTCAAAATGGAGGAGGTGTGGAGTGCTCCTCATAACCTGACCAAGGAAGTAAATGACCGTATAAATAGATGCTACTGGGAGAACATCCTGGCACAAATTTGGGCAAAAAATCAAGGCAACCGGACGCTATCGTTTTTGGATCACAAATGTAGCCCCAAATTTGAGGCCTAAATGGACAATGTAAATCCTCCCTATACCAAAACACTTTTTATTAAATTCAGGTTAGGGATCCTCCCGCTAAAGACATTTACTGCACGATGGAGAGTGGAGGATTGTAACTCAATATTTTGTCATCATTGCCAAAAGTCAACAGAGTCACTTGCGCACTTTATGTTTTTATGTCCTAGATATTTGGGGCCAGATGTAGCAAACGTTTGCGACTCGCTAACGGGCAGAATCGCAATTTGCGACAGTGCAAAATCGGAAATGGGATGCAAAAAGCCCATTTCCGACTCGCAAAAAGCGATGGGACCCGTTTGCGAGTCGCATCCGGTGTGACCCCATTTTGCGACCCGCAAATAGCAAGTCGCAATTTGCGAGTCGCAAACCTTATGCAATTGCAACTCGCAAATTGCGACTAGTCGCAAAAAGCCCAGTTTGCATGTCCCATTTACCACTAACTCAGAGCAGGTGGTAACCATTACCAAAGTATAAAAGGGGACCCAGAAGCCATCTGGGTTACTTAAGATGGCGGAGATATACCTGATAGCAGTGAGGAGGAGAGTCTACGCAGCCCAGCAGAGGAGGAGGAGGGGCCACAGACAGGAGAAGATATATAGAACCAGGCAGACTCTTTTTCAGCAAACTGAAGAGGAGATCTATGACAAATACCGCCTTAGCAGCGCAGCCATCCTAGAATTAATTGATTTACTGAAACCACAGCTAGAACACCAGACTCTGGGGGTCATTCTTACCTCGGCGGTAAAAGCCGCTTACTGCCGGTCAGAAGACCGCCACAATACCGCCGCGGCTGCGGTCAGCCGCCACGGTCATTCTGACCCACAACTGCCAAACCTCCAAAAATCCGACCTCCATTGCAGTCCGCCACATCAGCGGCCAGCGATAAACTGGAGATGACCAAACCTCCACCGCCACGCCAACAGAAATACGCCCATGCCATTACGATCCACAAATCCACGCAGCGGTCTTTCAAACGCGGTAGTCTATTGGCGGTACACACCGCCGCGGTCAAAATACCCACACCTTTACAAAACACTACCACATTGGACAATTTGAAATACACACACCTGATACACATACAAACAACACTCCCACACATCCAATACAATATAAAACACACACCCACATCACCCACAAACCCCTACTACCAAAAATCAGAGACGAAGGAGAGAGAGACACATCAGAGAATAGAGAGCCAGACACACAGAGGCACACTACAACATCACACACACCACATAGTAGCACAAAGCACCACACACCAACACACTCATCACCACATACACCACCCCACACCTCATCCACACCACCCCATGGCACCACAAAGACACCCACGCTTTACGGACCAAGAACTCAGGGTGATGGTGGAGGAAATCCTAAGAGTGGAACCCCAGCTCTTAGGCTCACAGGTGCAGCACACCACCATAGCAAGGAAGGCGGAGCTATGGCAGCGGATCGTGGACAGGGTCAACGCGGTGGGACAGCATCCCAGAAATAGGGACGACATCCGCAAACGATGGAACGACCTACAGGGGAAGGTGCGCTCGATGGTATCACGACACAACATCGCGGTGCAGAAGACTGGCGGAGGACCCCCACCCACCCCACCAGAATTCACAGCATGGGAGCAAGAAGTGTTAAACATCCTGCATCCTGAGGGCCTCGCTGGAGTACCCGGAGGAATGGACTCTGGTAAGTCCTATCTCATATACTTCATCCCCCCCACCCCACCAGCATGCCAACCCACACCCCCACCCTCACCCCCAACCCACCATCACACATCATCCCTGAGAATGTATCCCTAGCACAACCCACCCAACCCCTCACCAACCCTTGCATGCCACCACAAACATTGGACACCCATTACCTAAGCATGACCACTGCACATACCCATCCCCCCCACAAACCACCCTCACAACACCACCCACAAGGGAATGCCTGCACTGGGGGACAAGGGCACCCATAATTTGCACGCTTTTTCACACACAGAAACAATAACCATACTCTCTCACCCCATGCAGGACCCGAACGCCAACACACCGGTCAGGAGGGTCCTCTAATGTCCATCCCACCCCCGGAACAGGCCCCCAGTGAGGACAGCAGCTCTGGCGACCTGGAACCTGATGACCAGCCCGGACCATCGGGGACCTCTGGGCAGTGGGTTCCCCAAACACAGACACAGGCCACAGCAGACCCAAACCCCCCTGGGAACAACAGCACAGCTCCCACCCAGCGGGCCCATGCCTCTGTCTCTAGGACAGGTCAAGCAGCGGTGTGTCTGCCACTACAGGGCACCCAGGCTAACCCAACACCCCAACAACAACAGGGACCTGGGGGCAGTGGTAGTGGGCACACCGTCCAGGGGACAGAGGCCCAGGCAAACAGGGCATCTCGGAGGGCTGCCGTGCGACAGGGGGGGAGGAGAGGCCCAGGGAACCCACTCTCCAAGAGGCCCTCACTACCATCATGGGAGCATACCACCACTCCCAAGAGACGATGGCGACGGTACTGGCCAGGTTCACCGAGATACAGGCACAGCAGGAAGAACGCTACATGGGGTTCAGCAACCAACTCACCACCATCGCTACCGCCATGGGAGCATGGTCCAGGCCCTCAACAGGATAGAAGACACGTTGCGGGACCATGTGGCACCACACAGGGCCACTGTCACTAGCCAGGAACAGCCTACCACCTCCGCCGGCGCTAGTGGACAGGAGGCCCACACACAACGACAGGCCACAAGAACCCCACCTCCTGCTGAAGAACAACCACCCCGCAAGAGGAGCCTAAGACCCCAAAAAAAACCAGAGTAGCATGCCAAGACCACCGCCAGCATGAGATACCCCCAGAAGTCATCCCACTGTCCCACATTGCCACCCTGTCCAAACGCAAACAGCCCCTGCTCCATCCTTCCACAGGCATATGGACAATAGACCTGTCAGACTGAGAACTGGACTCTGCCATGGACATCACTCCACCCCCACCCATCACCGTCATCATATAATGTACCATTATCTAAGCACACAAAATAAAACAATTATTGCACAGAAAACCGTTTGGAGTCATGCTGTATTCTCAAAAAATCGTACAACACATAACAGTTCACAATATGTGATGTCAGTTAGTGATGACAACATACCAATGTCAATACGCTGTAGTACATGGCCAAACCAAGCAGAAGTCGGGCTATGAGTCATTAAGCACTGAGAAGGGAAGGGAAAAAGAATATGTTATTTAAAAGAGCTGGGGGGAAATACATAAAGTTGAGATGCATGAGGCTCTAAGTAACTGGGAAATGGCGTGGCTGAACCTTACCTGTGTGCTACTGAAAATACTGTTGTATGACAGCTTCCCTGTTGTCTGTTTCCTCACCGTCGTCTTCCTCCTCTTCACTCTCCACAGGCTCCACGGCTTCTACGACACCACCATCTGGACCATCCTCCTGCAGGAAAGGCACCTGGCGTCGCAAAGCCAGGTTGTGAAGCATACAGCAGGCCACGATGATGTGGCACACCTTCTTTGGTGAGTACATTAGGGATCCACCTGTCATATGCAGGCACCTAAACCTGGCCTTCAGGAGGCCGAAGGTCCTTTCAATGACCCTCCTAGTATGCCCATGGGCCTCATTGTACCGTTCTTCTGCCCTGGTCCTGGGATTCCTCACTGGGGTCAATAGCCACAGCAGGTTGGGGTAACCAGAGTCACCGATTAGCCACACACGCTGTCTCTGTAGCTGTTCCATCACATAGGGGACGCTGCTATTACGCATAACATACGCGTCATGCACTGACCCAGGGAACTTGGCATTTACATGGGAGATGTACTGGTCTGCCAAACAGACAACCTGCACATTCATAGAATGGTAATTTTTCCTATTTCTGTACACCTGTTCATCGTCATTTGGGGGTACTAATGCCACATGGGTCCCATCAATGGCACCAATGATGTTGGGGATATGTCCAAGGGCATAGAAATCACCCTTCACTGTGGCCAAATCACCCTCTTCTGGGAATATGATGTTGCTCCTCATGAGTTTCATCAGGGCAGACAACACTCTGGACAGAATCTTTGAAAACATAGGCTGAGACATTCCAGATGACATGGCCACTGTTGTCTGGAATGAGCCACTTGCAAAGAAATGGAGGACTGATAGAACCTGCACTAGAGGGGGAATTCCTGTGGGTTGGCGGATGGGTGACATCAGGTCTGTCTCCAGCTGGGCACACAGTTCATGTATAGTGGCTCGGTCAAGTCGGTATCGGAGTATTATATGGCGTTCTTCCATTGTCGACAGGTCAACCAGCGGCCGGTACACGGGAGGATTCCTCCTTCTCCTCGCAAGTCCCTGCGGACGGTGCCTAGGAAGGACAACATGGAGCACTGAGTCAATCAACTCACAGGTACGTACAACACAGCTTGCACAGTACACGAAAATGTTTTGACTGCTATGTTTGTATGTGTGCAAATGCAAGGCCTAGGCCTGTGTGACGCAGTAGAATTTAAGCCATGTGTGCCCTTGAAATGGCGGCTGCCTGACCTCTAAACTGGGACAATGGGATGTGAGGTCAATGCGCTGGCGTGGCACACCGTGGCGGTAGGCGGTCGAAGACCGCTGTACGAAGTCGCATTGGTTAACATTGAACCCTATGGGATTCAGGAGCCAATGACGATGTGCGCCGGCGGTCGCGGTACGCACCGCCGCGGTACGCACCGCCGCGGGCGTGACCGCCATTTTCTATCTGCTTATTCACTCGAGACCTGATCATCCACAGGAGAGGACCTATACTGCAAGTGCTGCTGTGAACTCGGTCTGGAAGTGACAATGGCTGCTGCGACTGGGGAAAGGGCCCCTGCCTTCACGTCTGAAGAGTTGGAGAAACTCGTGGACGGGGTCCTCCCCCAGTATGCGCTACTCTACGGTCCTCCAGACCAACAGGTGAGTACATTGAGTGCACATTGAATGGGTAATGCCTGTGTGGAGTGGGGTGGCTGTCAGTTGGTGGGGTGGGGAGAAAATGAGGAATGCAACGCACGACAGATGAGAGTATGGGCCACATGGCAAGGGTGGGGAGGGGGGGCATGTACTCCAAACATGCAGAAATGTGACGTTTTCTCTTTCCCACCCTGTACATGTCAAACAGGTGAGCGCCCATCAGAAAATCGATATTTGGCGTGCCATCGCCAAGGAAGTCCGGGCCCTGGGGGTCTACACCAGACGGGGCACCCACTGTCGGAAGAGGTGGGAGGACATCCGCCGCGGAACCCGAAAGACCGCCGAGTCACTGCTGGGGATGGCCTCCCGACCTAGGAGGGGTGCCAGTCGTACCCTGACCCCCCTGATGTCCCGGATCCTGGCGGTGGCCTACCCTGATTTGGATGGGCGCTTGAGGACATCACAGCAGACACAAGGGGGTGAGTATCAGCACATTCTCCTATCTATACGCGCAGTGGAGGCGTCTGGGTGGGGGAGGAGGGCTGTGGGTGACAGTAGGCCAGGGCGCTTTCTGTAGTGTAGTCCCCTCCCTTAGACATGGCCCTGTGCCCCCGCCCACCACCTCTGTAGGGTGCCAAGTGCAGCTATCCATGGTCCAACATCACCCATGAGCGCCTCTGTTGTCCCTAGACCTGTTGGCCTAGTCAGAAGTACAGAGTAGTGTACCCCAAGTTTGCGGCTTAGTGCATGAGGCACCTGTGTCTGTCCTCTCCGCCAAGGCTATTGACAAGGCATGCACTCAACTTTGTTTTCTTTCTCCCCCCACCCTTATTCTTTGTTTCTTGTGCATTAGCATCATCAGGCGGAGGAGAATTGGCGTCGGAGCACGAGGGAGCTGCAGGTCACCAGGCCCCGGTGGGCACTGACACAGACACCGAGGGCACCAGTGATCCGGAGGGCGAGGGGAGCACCACAACGGGGGCCAGTGGAGACACCAGCGACACGGACACGTCCTCGTTTGGGAGCTCCCTAGCGGGGGCGGCAACATCTGTGCCCCCAGCAACAACAGGTACAGCCGCCAACCAGCGCACCAGCACCGCCCTCTCAGCAGCCCCTCAGTCTTCGCTCCGTGCCCGTTCGCCCAGGAAGGCGCGCGTCTCCTTCGCCCCAGGCACCTCAGCCCCTGCCTCTGTTACCCCTGCTGCCCTCAGTGCGGAGCTCATTGACCTTGTGAGGACGCTCATTGTTGGGCAGACTACCCTTTTGAATGCCATCCAGGGGGTGTAAAGGGAGGTGCAACAGAGCAATGCCTACCTGGAGGGCATTCATTCGGGTCAGGCTGCCCATCAACGAGCTTTCACTTCTCTGGCCTCAGCACTGACGGCAGCCATTGTCCCTGTCTCCAGTCTCCCTCTTCTAACTGCCTCCAGCCTTTCTCTGTCTCCTGTTCCTCAGCCTATCCCATCCACACCATCTGACCAGCCTGCACACACCTCAACACCCAAGTCCAGCTCATCCAAACATAAGCACCACAGAACACACAAGCATTCACCCAAGCAACACCCAGTTGCAGACATACCAACAGTCACTACCACCTCTGTGTCCCCCTCCTCCTCATCTCCCTCCTCCCTCCCTGTGACGTCTACACTCACACCTGCATGCACACCAACATCAGCCAGTTCTTCCATCACCAGCACACCCTCCACTACAGTCCTCACACGTGCAGTCACCACCCCCACTGCCATGTACACGTCCCCTGTGTCCTCTCCCACTGTGTCTGTCACCCCCTCTTCCAAGACACATAAACGCAGGCAGACACCCAAACAACAGCCAACCACCTCACGACAGCCTACGTCTCAGTCACCTGCACCCAAGGACAGCACACCTGACTCTCCTACAACCACATCCTCTTCCTCCACTTCTATCTCCACTACTCCTACCCTTTACCCTGGTCCAAAGAAATATTACCTCTCAAATGTTGACCTCTTTCCCTCCCCTGACCCACCCCCTCCATCTGGGAAAAGTCCCAAAGGCACCTCAGCCACCACCAGCCCAGCTTCCAAGGTACAAGTGGTGCATGGAATATGGAGTCCACCCTTTGGCGGCAGTGACACTTCACTGAGCAGCAAGGGGACTGGCAGCCCCCCCCCAGGCAAGAGGACCCGGAAAGTGAAGGGCCGCCGTGAGCGGACTGAGACGGCTGCCCCCAAGGAGGTGACTCAGGCCACTTCACCTGCCACAACAGCCAGGGGAGGCAAGGGCCCGAGAGCCCCATCTAAGGAGCGGAAGGGCAGCAGGGCGGAGAGGCCAGCCAGCAGGAGCGCGGAGTAGGAGGGCCCCACACGCCCCATCCCACCTGCAAGGGACGACACCAAAGGGCCCAGGACTCCGTCTCCGAAGGGGCCTGACACTGCACGTTCGGAGGGCGAGTGAGCAGGTTGTCAAGGCCAGGTCTGACTCCCTACACTGACTGGAAGAACACCGCTGAACAGGGCCCCGCCGTGAAGACAAGCACCGCTGAACAGGGCCCCGCCGTGCAGAAGAGCACCGCTGAAGAGGGCCCCGCCGTGAAGACAAGCACCGCTGAACAGGGCCCCGCCGTGCAGAAGAGCACCGCTGAACAGGGCCCCGCCGTGAAGACAAGCACCGCTGAACAGGGCCCCGCCGTGCAGAAGAGCACCGCTGAAGAGGGCCCCGCCGTGAAGACAAGCACCGCTGAACAGGGCCCCGCCGTGCAGAAGAGCACCGCTGAAGAGGGCCCCGCCGTGAAGACAAGCACCGCTGAACAGGGCCCCGCCGTGCCGAAGAGCACCGCTGAAGAGGGCCCCGCCGTGAAGACAAGCACCGCTGAACAGGGCCCCGCCGTGCAGAAGAGCACCGCTGAACAGGGCCCCGCCATGAAGACAAGCACCGCTGAACAGGGCCCCGCCGTCTCAAGCACCGCTCCGCTGGGCCCCGCCGTCTCAAGCACCGCTCCGCTGGGCCCCGCCGTCTCAAGCACCGCTCCACTGGGCCCTTCCTGTCAAGCACCGCTCCGCTGGGCCCCGCCGTCTCAAGCACCGCTCCGCTGGGCCCCGCCGTCTCAAGCACCGCTCCGCTGGGCCCTTCATCACAAGCACCGCTCCGCTGGGCCCTTCATCACAAGCACCGCTCCGCTGGGCCCCGCCGTCTCAAGCACCGCTCCGCTGGGCCCTTCCTGTCAAGCACCGCTCCGCTGGGCCCCGCAGTCTCAAGCACCGCTCCGCTGGGCCCTTCCTGTCAAGCACCGCTCCGCTGGGCCCCGCCGTCTCAAGCACCGCTCCGCTGGGCCCTTCATCACAAGCACCGCTCCGCTGGGCCCTTCATCACAAGCACCGCTCCGCTGGGCCCCGCCGTCTCAAGCACCGCTCCGCTGGGCCCTTCCTGTCAAGCACCGCTCCGCTGGGCCCCGCCGTCTCAAGCACCGCTCCGCTGGGCCCTTCCTGTCAAGCACTGCTCCGCTGGGCCCCGCCGTCTCAAGCACCGCTCCGCTGGGCCCTTCATCACAAGCACCGCTCCGCTGGGCCCTTCATCACAAGCACCGCTCCGCTGGGCCCTTCATCACAAGCACCGCTCTGCTGGGCCCCGCCGTCTCAAGCACCGCTCCGCTGGGCCCTTCCTGTCAAGCACCGCTCCGCTGGGCCCCGCCGTCTCAAGCACCGCTCCGCTGGGCCCTTCATCACAAGCACCGCTCCGCTGGGCCCTTCATCACAAGCACCGCTCTGCTGGGTCCCGCCGTCTCAAGCAACGCTCCGCTGGGCCCTTCCTGTCAGGCACTGTTCAGGGTTCACTGTGCCCACCATGCATCCTCCTTGTCCACTGGGGACATTTATCCACCTGATGGACTGTGGCTTTGCACACCCCAGGATGGCACAGTGGGCAAGCCGCCCACTGTAGAGACTTGAGAGACTGTGGCTTTGCACTCTCCAGGATGGCACAGTGGGCAATCCACCCACTGTAGGGACTTGAGAGACTGTGGCTTTGCACTCCCCAGGATGGCACAGTGGGCAACCCACCCACTGTAGAGACTTGAGAGACTGTGGCTTTGCACTCCCCAGGATGGCACAGTGGGCAACCCACCCACTGGAGAGACTTGAGAGACTGTGGCTTTGCACTCCCCAGGATGGCACAGTGGGCATGGTGGGCCCTTCGTGGATCTGGCATTGTGGACTCATGTGGCTGTGGTGCCCCCCCTTTCCCTTCCCCCTGAGGTGCCTGTAGTTTTGTCACCAGATGCCCCTGCAGTGTTCTCTCCAAAGGACTCAGGTCTCCTGTGTGGGCTTTGCCCTTGTTTCTACTTGCTTCAGTTATCCACTGCTGTGTAAATAATTTGTTTATCAGAAGAAAGTTTGGATGGTTGATAATACTTTTCTGAGACTATTTTGTTCATAAATATGTATTCTCAATTTGGTTATGTGATTGTATTTTTTACGGGTGTTTGGGTGGTGTCACTGTGACTTGTTGCTCTGCATTGGCGTGTACATCTTGGGGGGGGGTGGGGGTCGCATATGTGTGTGCCCGTAACCTTTCCTCCTCCCCCCTCCCGTGTGTCGTAGGTGCAGTACTCACCGTTGACGTCTGCGGCGGAGTTCGTACTCGTGGTAGATGAGCAGGTAGACGAGAGCAGGTATGATGTTCAATTCGGGTTCCATGCTGTCCTCTGTCCTCGTGGAGTGCGTAGAGGTGAGCGTTTTCCCGTTCGTAGTCTGTTTCCACCGTGTTTTTATCGGCGGTGCTCCCGCCCCGGAAAAGGTGGCGGATTGGTGAGTTGTGATAGGGTGGGTGGTACATTGTCTGCCGCCTGCCTGTTGGCGGTGACCGCCGCGCTGTTTGTTTGTCCCGCCGTGGCGGTCGGAGTGTTAAAGTGGCGGTCTCTGTTGGCGGTTTCCGCCAGGGTCAGAATTCCATTTTTCGGACCGCCAGCCTGTAGGCGGGTTGGCCGCCGCTTTATCACCGACCGCCAGGGTCAGAATCACCCCCTCTGCGTGGCTGCGCCATTACTACGCATGTGCAAGTACTATGCTCACTGCACCTCTTGGCCTCAGGGAGCTATCGGGGGGTCATTGCTGTGGCAGGTGGGGTATCCCAAAGTGCAGTGTCAAGGTTCCTGAGGGCCTTCCTAGATGCCTTAGTCACGCACATGTCTCACTTCATATACTTACCAAGGAATGAGTCAGAAATCAACAGCACCAAGCTGGACTTTTACCGCATTGCCCACTTTCCCCATGTCATAGGGTGTGTAGATGGGACACACATTCAAATATGCCCCCCTGCTAATCTGGAACACATTTTCCGCAACAGAAAGTGTACCCACTCACTCAACATACAGGTCGTTTGTGATGCCCATTATGTCATCACGGACATCGTAGCTAAGTTTCCAGGCAGTACCCATGACTCATACATTTTTAGGCATAGTGGGATACATCAACGCCTGGAACGTGGGGAATTCGGAGACAGTTACCTTCTAGGTAGAGCCACAGACACTTGCAGACATACACACAGGTCACTGTGCACGACAATCTGGACTTCCTAACAGTGTACTTTTTGTGCCCAACAGGTGACAGTGCATATGCTCTTAGGCCTTGGATCATGACTCCGTTTTTGACACCCAGAACTGAATCTGAGAGGCAATACAACAGTGCGCATAAGAGGACCAGGAACCTGATAGAGCGCACCTTCGGACTCCTGAAGGCAAGATTCAGATGCCTCCACCGCAGTGGAGGTGCACTCCAATACACCCCCATTACCGCATTCAAAATTGTTGTCGCATGCGCCATCCTCCACAACATAGCCACCCGACGTGGGCTACCTCTCACCCCTGCAGACCCAGATCCTGATGATGAAGAGCAAGAACAACCACATCGCCATCATGGGGATAGGAGTCTAGCTAATCAAGGCAGACTGAGACGGGAACACATTGCAACACAATATTTTGGACGGTACGTGTCAACTCCCACCATACTCACCTATTAACCAAAAACTCCATTTGTTAAGTGGAACAAAAATAACAGTTTTATTACTGTAATTGAGAAACTATATACAAGTTGAAATTGTCCATGGGCAGGGAAATGCCAACCAGTCATGTGGCACATTAACACCATGTGCCACATTTATTGGTCCTGGGTGTCATCTATGTTCTCCTGCCCCTCCTGCCAGCCTGGCTGGTCCCTGCTGCGTCCGTGGTGCTGTGCCTACCACTCCTCAGCACCCTGCTGTCAGTGGCAGATACACTGCTCACTGTTGAGCCCTCCTCACTGTCTTGGGGTGTTTCCCCGGTGGCCCTTGACATTTCCCGTGTCTCCATAAGTTCAATTATGTGGGTGAGACGTCCCAGGCCCCTGGCCCATCTCTATTTGCAGGCCAACTGTCCTCCTCGACAGGCCTGTTGTATTAATGGCTAGCCTGCCGATCGATGTGGCCATCCTGTCCAGTCGTTGCATTGTCTGGCGATCTCTGCGCCGCCCAGCCCCAGCCTCTGCCTGGCCCAGCAGTCCGCCCGCCAGTTCCCTAATGGCAAGGGCAATGTCCCCAGTGTTCTGGCACATCATGTCCATGCGTCTGTTGAGGTGCTGCATGCTTGCATGGTTGTGTCTAACAAAGCGGTGCAGCACACACTAATCCTGCCCAATATTCTGTTCTGCAGGCACTGACCCCGCAGCAGATGTGCCTCACTGCTGGTTGGAGGAAGTATCCCAGATCCAGATGGTCTTGCCCTGCGACGCCTGAGCAGCGGTGGCTGCCCTGTGCTCCCACCTGTATCTTCCCTGCCTGTTGCTGGGGCAGCTTCTGGCGTGATTGTTGCAGCAGGCGTTACTAATGCAGGAATGCTGCTGACTGTGCAGGTGGGGGTGCTGGCGGGTCCTGGGGTGTCCTCCTGGGCCTGGGTGCTTGGGGTGTTGGGGGTGTCTTGCTGGAGACCTGTGGGACATGGGGAACACACTGTCAGTGTCTAGTATCTATTGCACAATTCCTAATAAACATTTGCCTATGAACTGCCTATTTGACTACATTTCCCATAATGCATCATTCTGGCTTTTTCTACCCTGTAATGGAGCTATCTTGGTTGTGCATGCACCTGTGTACATGGTGGGTGGGGTATGACATTGATAGGGGTACAGGCTTATCACATGGTACTCACTGGTTGATGTACTGGGCTCTGAGGTGTCCAGGTCCCCAAATCCACACACTGCCTCCTGCTCCAATGTTTCCTCCACCCTTTCTTCCAGGGGTGTGGGTGGTGGCACAGATGATGGTCCCCCTCCAGTGCCTCTCATCTCCCGGAACCTTTCTGCCACCCTCTCCTTGGTCCTGGAGCGGAGGTCATACCACCTCTTCTTTATGTCCTCAATTGTCCTGTTGCTCACACCCAGGGAATTAATTTTTTCTTGAATGTCCTGCCAGAGTTTCTTTTTGGTGGCCTCAGGAACAGTGAGGGCTGCTCTCCCAAAAAGCTCATCATGGGGCTGACAGCATTCCTCTGTCAGCACCTCCAGCTCCCTCTCAGAAAATTTTAGCTTTCTTCTTCGTGGGGTTCCCTCCATGGCTGCTGCTGCTTGTTCAGTGTGAAGACTGGCAGTTATAAAAGGGTGTGGTCCAGCCTCCTCCCAGGTGTATTTGTTAACTTCCTGGCTGTGATGTCATCATCATGTGCCAGGAAGTGTTTACAGAGTGTTCTGGTGTGCTTTCTGGAGTGTTCTGCTGCACCTGTAAGCAATTTTGAAGGTAGTCGCAATTTGCGACACCTACTCGCTAATTGCGAGTTTGTTTTTTGCACACTCGCAAACAGCGACCTCGCAATCTGCGGACTCGCACACAGCGTTGCGAGTCCGGCTGCGAGTCGCAAAATCGGATCTTTTTTTTTCTGGCATTCCAAATTGCGACTCGCATTTTGCGAGTCGCATCAACTCGCAAAATGCGAGTCGCAATTTTTATTTTTGCTACATCTGGCCCTTGGTGCCTAGGAAGAAGTGGATTGCCCCGTTATGTAGGCTAATGGGGATAAGGGAATGGATTACAGCTTTATGCATCTTGACAACTGACACAGATGACAAAATTGTTTTTTCAGTTGCGAGATATTTGCAAAGTGCATGGGCTATAAGAACTAGAGAATTGCTATAATTGTGTGTTTTAACATATTGGTTTTAGATTTTATCTATTTAATATATCAAGTTGTTAATTGACTGGAATTAAGATAAAATAGTCCATCATATCATATACCTAATACCTTGGGATACTAAGGTTTAAGAACAATGTCTGTGTTGCATTGGTTTTACAAAAAGTGATTTTATAATTTATTCAGAGTTTTAAATATATAATGTGGTATTTTTTGCTGATTTTCATTTAACTGATATGCTGTTCAATCATGACATGATGTTTTATTGCTGACTTTTATGGCTTCCAGCCGAAATAAAGTATAATTTAATTTGAAAGTATGCAAAGTGGGCGTTTACCCACTAGAGAGGCTGAAGAAATGGCACATTGAAAACTAAAGGAACATTTTGTGTCATTATGTTCTGCACATTTTAACAGCTGCTCAGTGCAGGTGTTAAAAGGGGGCACACCATTACATTTTGATGTCCCACTATGTACTGGTCAGGGTTATCTGCAAATGTATGGCAATTACTCTGAACAGTACTTGAGTAGTATAAACAAATATGACACAATTCCCCCCTAACCTGTGCCATGGTGCGCTGTATCTTAGATACAGCACACACATTGTGGTGGTAGGGGGTGTCAAGGTGTGCAAGGAAAGTTGGTCTGCCAACCGGTGCTTGATTTGGTGGTCGATGGGCTCAAGCTTGAAGATCCTGCACAGCTGGAACAGTACCTTCCCCTTGCTCGGCTTCCTGGCCTCCGTAGGGAAACCCATGATGAAGTGGCAACCCATTTTCACCATATTGGGGAGGTAGTGGCACACTAACCATATGAACCCCCCAGTTCAGCTGTACTCATGCACTGTGTTCTTCCTTTGCCAGGCATCATGTTTTTTCGCTCCACTGCAACCAATAACCCACAAAAATAAATGTATATAATAACCCCACCTAACACCAAATACCCCAATGAACTACAATACTCCAAGACAAACACTGGACAATACAAATACGACAGAACAATAACACTACACAAAATTTACAAATACAACAAATTGTACTGAACAGCAACAGGAAATTCACTTTACCATGTGTGCAGCAAGGAAGTCCTGTTCCATCACTTCCTGGACGTATGCGTCCGTTTTCTGATATGCATTGGTTTTTTTTACGCATGACAGCCATGCAAGGATTTCTTCCATGAAGGCTGACAAGACATCACACAGTCCCAGCTGAGACCTGATCAGTTTGATATGAGATAACATCTTTGTGTTCATTACAGATCTACTCTTACTCGATCTGTCTAAAGTATTATTTAAGACAATAATAAAATCCTCTGCAGTACACTCTGCAAGAAGACAGAAAACACCAGTATCAGCTAAAAATGGGGGCAAAGACTGAGGGGACGTCTGCAATTTTCCCACACAGCCCCTCCAGCCAACACACCCAGGAGACTCAGCCCAACCCTGGTTGCATTCTCCTGGCTTTTCAGGCAAGGGAGGCAGTACTATTGCAGGACCTACTCCACCTTACATCCTCCTGTCAGGGCCTCTCCCCTGGGCAGTTGACACATCCCAAAAGTAAATGGACACATTTTAACATGAACCCTCACTCTAGGGGTGTCTTTCTCCTCTCACTCTGCAAGTTTGGGTAAGGAGGTGCCCACTTCCTCTGTCCTAAACTTGCTAGGGCAACACCTAACTTACCCACAGAGGTTAACCAGCACTTGAGTATCCCCACCATGACCAACACTGTCAGTTGTCCCACTTTGCTTTTGACTATGGGGTCCACTTCCCATGCCACGTGTAGAGCTGCCATGAAGGCTAGAACCTAGCAGAAGCTACTGACAGCTGTCAGAATCCAGAACCACACCCTAAGCTCTCCAGTGACATATGGATGAACTATTTTAGGGGAAATAGTGGGATCCTGGCATAGCTCTTGCTGTTCAGAGTGGGGATCTACCACATCCTGTGGCAGACACCATTCCTCCATTCTCCCTTATGTCAGTGCAGGGGTGACACTCTGCAGCAGTAACAGCTGCCTGACTACTCAGAGCTTCCTGAGGGTCAGGTAAAGACTTACCAGTGCCAACACAGGGCTTCCCCCTTACTGGATCTGAAGGCCCTTGGCTCACTGGGCTCTACTTAAGAATGGTCTACCTTTCCTCTCTTTTCCCCCTTCCTTGGGGACCCCTGTCTTCTAACTGTAGGGACTGGCTCTCCAGGATCTTTGGTTGGGGGGTTCCCTGGGTGACCGCCCCATCTGGAATCAGACCAACCTCCGGGAGGTCACTGCACAGGATACAATCTAAGGGGAGCTCAGCACTGACCACCACCTTACCCCAGCCAAGGGTACCCTTCCTCTCTACAAGCACTATGGCTACAGGTTTGGTTGTGTTCTCACCTGGGGCTACCCTTACCATCCTTGTTTCTCATGGCATATATATCTATGGATACCAGCCTGTCACTCACTATTCTGTGACTGGGACATGTCTCTCTCTGGCCAGTGGTAGGGATCCCATTCACCTGAAGGGAGTGAAAGTACCCACTCTCACCATCAGGGATCACCAGCTTACCATCTCGACCTGTCTCAGAGAACAATGGCTACACTGGCGGGCGCAGTGCTAACGACCTTCTTGGGACAAGCTACATCACCTCTAAAGTTACCCATATGCTGACAGTCAAAGCAGGCGCTGCTATCCAAGATCTTGTTTTACCCTGGGTCTCCCTGCCTCTGCTGGTCTGAGTGGGAGTGGGTTCTAAACACCTCCTTGTTGGGGTTCTGAGGTATGGAGGGGTTCCTGTGATAGGCTTACCACCCCCTCCTTAGGTTTTTGAGGCAATTCCACCCCTTCCTAGGGTATCCACCCTGGGACTTGGTAAATGCTCTGGCCCAGTATTCCAATTACTGAATCTTTAGCGCCATTTCATGATTCTTTATACCCTATGGTCTTGTACACAGAAAGTTTCAGGGTGCTCTGTCAAGTGGTTGCCGTGCAGAAGGTGAGGTCAAAAAGTTTTTTTCCCATTTTTATCCCCATAGGGTTTTTGAGCACGACTACAGCCCTGACCACTGAACGAAATTACAAAAATCTTGGCAGAGGAGTAGCTCTTGGTTCAGAAAGCACGCTTTTTGTTATTTAGTGTATATCCATTCAGTAGTTTTTGAGACATTAAACGAAAAAGAAATATAGATACCTAGAGCTTCAGATCCAGGAGATCTTATGCTCAGATCTGATTGGCTAATGCAAAAACAACAGTTAATGGACGGAATACAGAGCAAATCAAGCATCCACCCCCAGTCACAGATCTGGTTTTAATCCATCAGTTTTTTTGCTTGCCATGCCATTCCAATTTGGAACCAGGCATATGCAAATCAGGCTTGACCCAGTTCCCCATGGGGACAGTCCAGCCTGGACTGCCAGGGCAGGTCCTCCCTGTACCAGAAACAAGTATCCTGGGACCGGTTTCAGGGTATTACCCTTCATCAGCCATGCTAGTTTGAATAGTTGGCATAACAAGCACAGGACCCAACTCTGGGCATACCCTTCCCACTTGGGGCAACAAATGCAAAACAACAGTTGATGGATGGAATGCAGAGCAAATCAAGCATCCACCCCCAGTCACAGATCTGGGTTTAATCCATCTTTTTTTTGCTTGCCATGCCATTCCAGTTTGGACCCAGTCAAATTAGTCTTGACCCTGTTCCCCATTGGAACAGTCAAACCTCAACTGCCAGGCCAGGTCCTCCTTGTACCATAATCCTGGGAATGGTTTTAGGGTATTATCCTTCATCAGCCAGGCTAGCTTGCACTGGACAAACTGCCAAGCCAGGTCTGATTTGCTGCTATCACTTCAAGCATGTAGCAGGCATGCACACAACATTGCTGAGAGCCCACAGAAAGTAACGAGAAAGAGGCAAAATTCATGCACACAACAAGGCTGAGAGCCTGGAGAACACAGTGAAAAGGAAGGAGGGTGTGCACACAATGGGGCTGAAAGCCCAATGAAAGCAGTGAGAAAGAGGGACAGGAAGACATGCACAAATGGGCGGACAGCCTGAGGCAAGCAGTAAGATGGAGGGACAGGCAGCAGGCACTAAAACAATGGAACTCAGAGCCTGTACAAAGCAGTGGGAGGGAGGGAAAGGCAGGTAGCAGGCATGCACACATCAG